>NC_136059.1:403952820-404508594 GCF_964261635.1 Lissotriton helveticus
GCAAAGGAGCAGGCTTGTCTCCGTCCGGAAATCGGCAGCAAAGGTTTGTCACCCGGGACCTTCTTAGTTGGAAGCGGCAGGTTCTTACCTCGACCTGGGTCAGGCCGATACATATCCATCCATTGCAGAACCCAAATTGGAAGAACCATACGGAGACCTTCGTGGCGCTGTAAGTATTTATTCACAGCATGCCAGCAGAGTGTTGTTCAAGAAGGCAGTGTCAAATTAGGCCAGACGCGTTTCAGGAGGTGAACTCCTTTCTTCAGTGGCTTTTGACAGACAGGGGGAAGCATAAACAGCGCAGACCGTTCCTTAAACATCATACCTGCCCCCAATGGGCGTGGCCACACGGCATTCTGGTCGATGCAGTCCGCGCTGATGTCAGCCTCAGTGGGTGCCACTCCCCAGTCCAAATGTCACAGATTAAATGCACATACACTTGAAGTCTCTGCCTCGCTTCTCACTGCTGTAAATGAAAGCTCAAGCAAGTTCCCAACTGCAAAGGAGCAGGCTTGTCTCTGTCCCGAAATCGGCAGCAAAGGTTTGTCACCCGGGACCTTCTTAGTTGGAAGCGGCAGGTTCTTACCTCGACCTGGGTCAGGCCGATACATATCCATCCATTGCAGAACCCAAATTGGAAGAACCATACGGAGACCTTCGTGGCGCTTTAAGTATTTATTCACAGCATGCCAGCAAAGTGTTGTTCAAGAAGGCAGTGTCAAATTAGGCCAGACGCGTTTCAGGAGGTGAACTTCTTTCTTCAGTGGCTTTTGACAGACAGGGGGAAGCATAAACAGGGGGAAGCATAAACAGCGCAGACCGTTCCTTAAACATCATACCTGCCCCCAATGGGCGTGGCCACACGGCATTCTGGTCGATGCAGTCCGCGCTGATGTCAGCCTCAGTGGGTGCCACTCCCCAGTCCAAATGTCACAGATTAAATGCACATACACTTGAAGTCTCTGCCTCGCTTCTCACTGCTGTAAATGAAAGCTCAAGCAAGTTCCCAACTGCAAAGGAGCAGGCTTGTCTCCGTCCTGAAATCGGCAGCAAAGGTTTGTCACCCGGGACCTTCTTAGTTGGAAGCGGCAGGTTCTTACCTCGACCTGGGTCAGGCCGATACATATCCATCCATTGCAGAACCCAAATTGGAAGAACCATACGGAGACCTTCGTGGCGCTGTAAGTATTTATTCACAGCATGCCAGCAGAGTGTTGTTCAAGAAGGCAGTGTCAAATTAGGCCAGACGCGTTTCAGGAGGTGAACTCCTTTCTTCAGTGGCTTTTGACAGACAGGGGGAAGCATAAACAGCGCAGACCGTTCCTTAAACATCATACCTGCCCCCAATGGGCGTGGCCACACGGCATTCTGGTCGATGCAGTCCGCGCTGATGTCAGCCTCAGTGGGTGCCACTCCCCAGTCCAAATGTCACAGATTAAATGCACATACACTTGAAGTCTCTGCCTCGCTTCTCACTGCTGTAAATGAAAGCTAAAGCAAGTTCCCAACTGCAAAGGAGCAGGCTTGTCTCCGTCCCGAAATCGGCAGCAAAGGTTTGTCACCCGGGACCTTCTTAGTTGGAAGCGGCAGGTTCTTACCTCGACCTGGGTCAGGCCGATACATATCCATCCATTGCAGAACCCAAATTGGAAGAACCATACGGAGACCTTCGTGGCGCTGTAAGTATTTATTCACAGCATGCCAGCAGAGTGTTGTTCAAGAAGGCAGTGTCAAATTAGGCCAGACGCGTTTCAGGAGGTGAACTCCTTTCTTCAGTGGCTTTTGACAGACAGGGGGAAGCATAAACAGCGCAGACCGTTCCTTAAACATCATACCTGCCCCCAATGGGCGTGGCCACACGGCATTCTGGTCGATGCAGTCCGCGCTGATGTCAGCCTCAGTGGGTGCCACTCCCCAGTCCAAATGTCACAGATTAAATGCACATACACTTGAAGTCTCTGCCTCGCTTCTCACTGCTGTAAATGAAAGCTCAAGCAAGTTCCCAACTGCAAAGGAGCAGGCTTGTCTCCGTCCCGAAATCGGCAGCAAAGGTTTGTCACCCGGGACCTTCTTAGTTGGAAGCGGCAGGTTCTTACCTCGACCTGGGTCAGGCCGATACATATCCATCCATTGCAGAACCCAAATTGGAAGAACCATACGGAGACCTTCGTGGCGCTTCAAGTATTTATTCACAGCATGCCAGCAGAGTGTTGTTCAAGAAGGCAGTGTCAAATTAGGCCAGACGCGTTTCAGGAGGTGAACTCCTTTCTTCAGTGGCTTTTGACAGACAGGGGGAAGCAAAAACAGCACAGACCGTTCCTTAAACATCATACCTGCCCCCAATGGGCGTGGCCACACGGCATTCTGGTCGATGCAGTCCGCGCTGATGTCAGCCTCAGTGGGTGCCACTCCCCAGTCCAAATGTCACAGATTAAATGCACATACACTTGAAGTCTCTGCCTCGCTTCTCACTGCTGTAAATGAAAGCTCAAGCAAGTTCCCAACTGCAAAGGAGCAGGCTTGTCTCTGTCCCGAAATCGGCAGCAAAGGTTTGTCACCCGGGACCTTCTTAGTTGGAAGCGGCAGGTTCTTACCTCGACCTGGGTCAGGCCGATACATATCCATCCATTGCAGAACCCAAATTGGAAGAACCATACGGAGACCTTCGTGGCGCTTTAAATATTTATTCACAGCATGCCAGCAGAGTGTTGTTCAAGAAGGCAGTGTCAAATTAGGCCAGACACGTTTCAGGAGGTGAACTCCTTTCTTCAGTGGCTTTTGACAGACAGGGGGAAGCATAAACAGGGGGAAGCATAAACAGCGCAGACCGTTCCTTAAACATCATACCTGCCCCCAATGGGCGTGGCCACACGGCATTCTGGTCGATGCAGTCCGCGCTGATGTCAGCCTCAGTGGGTGCCACTCCCCAGTCCAAATGTCACAGATTAAATGCACATACACTTGAAGTCTCTGCCTCGCTTCTCACTGCTGTAAATGAAAGCTCAAGCAAGTTCCCAACTGCAAAGGAGCAGGCTTGTCTCCGTCCCGAAATCGGCAGCAAAGGTTTGTCACCCGGGACCTTCTTAGTTGGAAGCGGCAGGTTCTTACCTCGACCTGGGTCAGGCCGATACATATCCATCCATTGCAGAACCCAAATTGGAAGAACCATACGGAGACCTTCGTGGCGCTTTAAGTATTTATTCACAGCATGCCAGCAGAGTGTTGTTCAAGAAGGCAGTGTCAAATTAGGCCAGACGCGTTTCAGGAGGTGAACTCCTTTCTTCAGTGGCTTTTGACAGACAGGGGGAAGCATAAACAGCGCAGACCGTTCCTTAAACATCATACCTGCCCCCAATGGGCGTGGCCACACGGCATTCTGGTCGATGCAGTCCGCGCTGATGTCAGCCTCAGTGGGTGCCACTCCCCAGTCCAAATGTCACAGATTAAATGCACATACACTTGAAGTCTCTGCCTCGCTTCTCACTGCTGTAAATGAAAGCTCAAGCAAGTTCCCAACTGCAAAGGAGCAGGCTTGTGTCCGTCCCGAAATCGGCAGCAAAGGTTTGTCACCCGGGACCTTCTTAGTTGGAAGCGGCAGGTTCTTACCTCGACCTGGGTCAGGCCGATACATATCCATCCATTGCAGAACCCAAATTGGAAGAACCATACGGAGACCTTCGTGGCGCTTTAAGTATTTATTCACAGCATGCCAGCAGAGTGTTGTTCAAGAAGGCAGTGTCAAATTAGGCCAGACGCGTTTCAGGAGGTGAACTCCTTTCTTCAGTGGCTTTTGACAGACAGGGGGAAGCATAAACAGCGCAGACCGTTCCTTAAACATCATACCTGCCCCCAATGGGCGTGGCCACACGGCATTCTGGTCGATGCAGTCCGCGCTGATGTCAGCCTCAGTGGGTGCCACTCCCCAGTCCAAATGTCACAGATTAAATGCACATACACTTGAAGTCTCTGCCTGGCTTCTCACTGCTGTAAATGAAAGCTCAAGCAAGTTCCCAACTGCAAAGGAGCAGGCTTGTCTCCGTCCCGAAATCGGCAGCAAAGGTTTGTCACCAGGGACCTTCTTAGTTGGAAGCGGCAGGTTCTTACCTCGACCTGGGTCAGGCCGATACATATCCATCCATTGCAGAACCCAAATTGGGAGAACCATACGGAGACCTTCGTGGCGCTTTAAGTATTTATTCACAGCATGCCAGCAGAGTGTTGTTCAAGAAGGCAGTGTCAAATTAGGCCAGACGCGTTTCAGGAGGTGAACTCCTTTCTTCAGTGGCTTTTGACAGACAGGGGGAAGCATAAACAGCGCAGACTGTTCCTTAAACATCATACCTGCCCCCAATGGGCGTGGCCACACGGCATTCTGGTCGATGCAGTCCGCGCTGATGTCAGCCTCAGTGGGTGCCACTCCCCAGTCCAAATGTCACAGATTAAATGCACATACACTTGAAGTCTCTGCCTCGCTTCTCACTGCTGTAAATGAAAGCTCAAGCAAGTTCCCAACTGCAAAGGAGCAGGCTTGTCTCCGTCCGGAAATCGGCAGCAAAGGTTTGTCACCCGGGACCTTCTTAGTTGGAAGCGGCAGGTTCTTACCTCGACCTGGGTCAGGCCGATACATATCCATCCATTGCAGAACCCAAATTGGAAGAACCATACGGAGACCTTCGTGGCGCTGTAAGTATTTATTCACAGCATGCCAGCAGAGTGTTGTTCAAGAAGGCAGTGTCAAATTAGGCCAGACGCGTTTCAGGAGGTGAACTCCTTTCTTCAGTGGCTTTTGACAGACAGGGGGAAGCATAAACAGCGCAGACCGTTCCTTAAACATCATACCTGCCCCCAATGGGCGTGGCCACACGGCATTCTGGTCGATGCAGTCCGCGCTGATGTCAGCCTCAGTGGGTGCCACTCCCCAGTCCAAATGTCACAGATTAAATGCACATACACTTGAAGTCTCTGCCTCGCTTCTCACTGCTGTAAATGAAAGCTCAAGCAAGTTCCCAACTGCAAAGGAGCAGGCTTGTCTCTGTCCCGAAATCGGCAGCAAAGGTTTGTCACCCGGGACCTTCTTAGTTGGAAGCGGCAGGTTCTTACCTCGACCTGGGTCAGGCCGATACATATCCATCCATTGCAGAACCCAAATTGGAAGAACCATACGGAGACCTTCGTGGCGCTTTAAGTATTTATTCACAGCATGCCAGCAAAGTGTTGTTCAAGAAGGCAGTGTCAAATTAGGCCAGACGCGTTTCAGGAGGTGAACTTCTTTCTTCAGTGGCTTTTGACAGACAGGGGGAAGCATAAACAGGGGGAAGCATAAACAGCGCAGACCGTTCCTTAAACATCATACCTGCCCCCAATGGGCGTGGCCACACGGCATTCTGGTCGATGCAGTCCGCGCTGATGTCAGCCTCAGTGGGTGCCACTCCCCAGTCCAAATGTCACAGATTAAATGCACATACACTTGAAGTCTCTGCCTCGCTTCTCACTGCTGTAAATGAAAGCTCAAGCAAGTTCCCAACTGCAAAGGAGCAGGCTTGTCTCCGTCCCGAAATCGGCAGCAAAGGTTTGTCACCCGGGACCTTCTTAGTTGGAAGCGGCAGGTTCTTACCTCGACCTGGGTCAGGCCGATACATATCCATCCATTGCAGAACCCAAATTGGAAGAACCATACGGAGACCTTCGTGGCGCTTTAAGTATTTATTCACAGCATGCCAGCAGAGTGTTGTTCAAGAAGGCAGTGTCAAATTAGGCCAGACGCGTTTCAGGAGGTGAACTCCTTTCTTCAGTGGCTTTTGACAGACAGGGGGAAGCATAAACAGCGCAGACCGTTCCTTAAACATCATACCTGCCCCCAATGGGCGTGGCCACACGGCATTCTGGTCGATGCAGTCCGCGCTGATGTCAGCCTCAGTGGGTGCCACTCCCCAGTCCAAATGTCACAGATTAAATGCACATACACTTGAAGTCTCTGCCTCGCTTCTCACTGCTGTAAATGAAAGCTCAAGCAAGTTCCCAACTGCAAAGGAGCAGGCTTGTCTCCGTCCTGAAATCGGCAGCAAAGGTTTGTCACCCGGGACCTTCTTAGTTGGAAGCGGCAGGTTCTTACCTCGACCTGGGTCAGGCCGATACATATCCATCCATTGCAGAACCCAAATTGGAAGAACCATACGGAGACCTTCGTGGCGCTTTAAGTATTTATTCACAGCATGCCAGCAGAGTGTTGTTCAAGAAGGCAGTGTCAAATTAGGCCAGACGCGTTTCAGGAGGTGAACTCCTTTCTTCAGTGGCTTTTGACAGACAGGGGGAAGCATAAACAGCGCAGACCGTTCCTTAAACATCATACCTGCCCCCAATGGGCGTGGCCACACGGCATTCTGGTTGATGCAGTCCGCGCTGATGTCAGCCTCAGTGGGTGCCACTCCCCAGTCCAAATGTCACAGATTAAATGCACATACACTTGAAGTCTCTGCCTCGCTTCTCACTGCTGTAAATGAAAGCTCAAGCAAGTTCCCAACTGCAAAGGAGCAGGCTTGTCTCCGTCCCGAAATCGGCAGCAAAGGTTTGTCACCCGGGACCTTCTTAGTTGGAAGCGGCAGGTTCTTACCTCGACCTGGGTCAGGCCGATACATATCCATCCATTGCAGAACCCAAATTGGAAGAACCATACGGAGACCTTCGTGGCGCTTTAAGTATTTATTCACAGCATGCCAGCAGAGTGTTGTTCAAGAAGGCAGTGTCAAATTAGGCCAGACGCGTTTCAGGAGGTGAACTCCTTTCTTCAGTGGCTTTTGACAGACAGGGGGAAGCATAAACAGCGCAGACCGTTCCTTAAACATCATACCTGCCCCCAATGGGCGTGGCCACACGGCATTCTGGTCGATGCAGTCCACGCTGATGTCAGCCTCAGTGGGTGCCACTCCCCAGTCCAAATGTCACAGATTAAATGCACATACACTTGAAGTCTCTGCCTCGCTTCTCACTGCTGTAAATGAAAGCTCAAGCAAGTTCCCAACTGCAAAGCAGCAGGCTTGTCTCCGTCCCGAAATCGGCAGCAAAGGTTTGTCACCCGGGACCTTCTTAGTTGGAAGCGGCAGGTTCTTACCTCGACCTGGGTCAGGCCGATACATATCCATCCATTGCAGAACCCAAATTGGAAGAACCATACGGAGACCTTCGTGGCGCTTTAAGTATTTATTCACAGCATGCCAGCAGAGTGTTGTTCAAGAAGGCAGTGTCAAATTAGGCCAGACGCGTTTCAGGAGGTGAACTCCTTTCTTCAGTGGCTTTTGACAGACAGGGGGAAGCATAAACAGCGCAGACCGTTCCTTAAACATCATACCTGCCCCCAATGGGCGTGGCCACACGGCATTCTGGTCGATGCAGTCCGCGCTGATGTCAGCCTCAGTGGGTGCCACTCCCCAGTCCAAATGTCACAGATTAAATGCACATACACTTGAAGTCTCTGCCTCGCTTCTCACTGCTGTAAATGAAAGCTCAAGCAAGTTCCCAACTGCAAAGGAGCAGGCTTGTCTCCGTCCCGAAATCGGCAGCAAAGGTTTGTCACCCGGGACCTTCTTAGTTGGAAGCGGCAGGTTCTTACCTCGACCTGGGTCAGGCCGATACATATCCATCCATTGCAGAACCCAAATTGGAAGAACCATACGGAGACCTTCGTGGCGCTTTAAGTATTTATTCACAGCATGCCAGCAGAGTGTTGTTCAAGAAGGCAGTGTCAAATTAGGCCAGACGCGTTTCAGGAGGTGAACTCCTTTCTTCAGTGGCTTTTGACAGACAGGGGGAAGCATAAACAGCGCAGACCGTTCCTTAAACATCATACCTGCCCCCAATGGGCGTGGCCACACGGCATTCTGGTCGATGCAGTCCGCGCTGATGTCAGCCTCAGTGGGTGCCACTCCCCAGTCCAAATGTCACAGATTAAATGCACATACACTTGAAGTCTCTGCCTCGCTTCTCACTGCTGTAAATGAAAGCTCAAGCAAGTTCCCAACTGCAAAGGAGCAGGCTTGTCTCCGTCCCAAAATCGGCAGCAAAGGTTTGTCACCCGGGACCTTCTTAGTTGGAAGCGCAGGTTCTTACCTCGACCTGGGTCAGGCCGATACATATCCATCCATTGCAGAACCCAAATTGGAAGAACCATACGGAGACCTTCGTGGCGCTTTAAGTATTTATTCACAGCATGCCAGCAGAGTGTTGTTCAAGAAGGCAGTGTCAAATTAGGCCAGACGCGTTTCAGGAGGTGAACTCCTTTCTTCAGTGGCTTTTGACAGACAGGGGGAAGCATAAACAGCGCAGACCGTTCCTTAAACATCATACCTGCCCCCAATGGGCGTGGCCACACGGCATTCTGGTCGATGCAGTCCGCGCTGATGTCAGCCTCAGTGGGTGCCACTCCCCAGTCCAAATGTCACAGATTAAATGCACATACACTTGAAGTCTCTGCCTCGCTTCTCACTGCTGTAAATGAAAGCTCAAGCAAGTTCCCAACTGCAAAGGAGCAGGCTTGTCTCCGTCCCGAAATCGGCAGCAAAGGTTTTTCACCCGGGACCTTCTTAGTTGGAAGCGGCAGGTTCTTACCTCGACCTGGGTCAGGCCGATACATATCCATCCATTGCAGAACCCAAATTGGAGGGCAGGTATGATGTTTAAGGAACGGTCTGCGCTGTTTATGCTTCCCCCTGTCTGTCAAAAGCCACTGAAGAAAGGAGTTCACCTCCTGAAACGCGTCTGGCCTAATTTGACACTGCCTTCTTGAACAACACTCTGCTGGCATGCTGTGAATAAATACTTAAAGCGCCACGAAGGTCTCCGTATGGTTCTTCCAATTTGGGTTCTGCAATGGATGGATATGTATCGGCCTGACCCAGGTCGAGGTAAGAACCTGCCGCTTCCAACTAAGAAGGTCCCGGGTGACAAACCTTTGCTGCCGATTTCGGGACGAAGACAAGCCTGCTCCTTTGCAGTTGGGAACTTGCTTGAGCTTTCATTTACAGCAGTGAGAAGCGAGGCAGAGACTTCAAGTGTATGTGCATTTAATCTGTGACATTTGGACTGGGGAGTGGCACCCACTGAGGCTGACATCAGCGCGGACTGCATCGACCAGAATGCCGTGTGGCCACGCCCATTGGGGGCAGGTATGATGTTTAAGGAACGGTCTGCGCTGTTTATGCTTCCCCCTGTCTGTCAAAAGCCACTGAAGAAAGGAGTTCACCTCCTGAAACGCGTCTGGCCTAATTTGACACTGCCTTCTTGAACAACACTCTGCTGGCATGCTGTGAATAAATACTTAAAGCGCCACAAAGGTCTCCGTATGGTTCTTCCAATTTGGGTTCTGCAATGGATGGATATGTATCGGCCTGACCCAGGTCGAGGTAAGAACCTGCCGCTTCCAACTAAGAAGGTCCCGGGTGACAAACCGTTGCTGCCGATTTCGGGACGGAGACAAGCCTGCTCCTTTGCAGTTGGGAACTTGCTTGAGCTTTCATTTACAGCAGTGAGAAGCGAGGCAGAGACTTCAAGTGTATGTGCATTTAATCTGTGACATTTGGACTGGGGAGTGGCACCCACTGAGGCTGACATCAGCGCGGACTGCATCGACCAGAATGCCGTGTGGCCACGCCCATTGGGGGCAGGTATGATGTTTAAGGAACGGTCTGCGCTGTTTATGCTTCCCCCTGTCTGTCAAAAGCCACTGAAGAAAGGAGTTCACCTCCTGAAACGCGTCTGGCCTAATTTGACACTGCCTTCTTGAACAACACTCTGCTGGCATGCTGTGAATAAATACTTAAAGCGCCACGAAGGTCTCCGTATGGTTCTTCCAATTTGGGTTCTGCAATGGATGGATATGTATCGGCCTGACCCAGGTCGAGGTAAGAACCTGCCGCTTCCAACTAAGAAGGTCCCGGGTGACAAACCTTTGCTGCCGATTTCGGGACGGAGACAAGCCTGCTCCTTTGCAGTTGGGAACTTGCTTGAGCTTTCATTTACAGCAGTGAGAAGCGAGGCAGAGACTTCAAGTGTATGTGCATTTAATCTGTGACATTTGGACTGGGGAGTGGCACCCACTGAGGCTGACATCAGCGCGAACTGCATCGACCAGAATGCCGTGTGGCCACGCCCATTGGGGGCAGGTATGATGTTTAAGGAACGGTCTGCGCTGTTTATGCTTCCCCCTGTCTGTCAAAAGCCACTGAAGAAAGGAGTTCACCTCCTGAAACGCGTCTGGCCTAATTTGACACTGCCTTCTTGAACAACACTCTGCTGGCATGCTGTGAATAAATACTTAAAGCGCCACGAAGGTCTCCGTATGGTTCTTCCAATTTGGGTTCTGCAATGGATGGATATATATATATATATATATATATATATATATATATATATATATATATATATATATATATATATATATATATATATTACCTACTGGCGGTCGCCAGTAGGTAGTTATAGTTAGGACCTAGTTTCCATAGGAAATCCTCAACATTCTATTTGGATTAACTTTGGCCGTGGTGGATGAATCTTTGCGAATTTCTCAAAGAAGATGGCTCGGTCCGCTGCGCTCCTTCCCTGAAAGTTTGGGGGGGATTGGTGAAGTGGGGGCTGAGATAAAAGGGGGGTCCCAAAACGTGTTTTCTCCATGTTATTTTCCATAGGACGTTTAGACACGGCTACAGGTCGAACGGCTGAATGGATTTATAAGAAATTTGGCAAAACTGTAGAGTCCGGCTCGCAGATTACTCTTTTTTTGGAATGGTGTAAATCTGTTCAGTAGTTGCTGAGAAAATTAAACTTAAAGTCAATTATATATCTATAAGCGCGCACGGGTGCGCGCACTCAAGCGGCTGCGCGCAAGCGGAATTTATTTTGTTGCTGCGTGACGTCTGTTAACGTTCGATTCGAAGGAAATCAGGAAGTGTTGACCGCCATTTTGTCACTGCGAGTAAATATATTGTCATTTCAAAGCGTTGGAACATGGAAAGGGGAGAAGGTAGAGATTGTTTTGCTGCGTAGGTTCTCTCGGGGTGTGCAGTAAGGCCCTTAAACGCGAAAATATATATATTTCTTTTTTTTAAAAAGTTGCGGGGTGCACGCACCCGGGCGCGCACACCTATTTATAAGAGTGTGAAAATGGAGATAAATCAGAAGTTTGAGTGCTTTGATATAAGGTGGCTCTGAAAAGAGCCCTTGTGTTAATTGAGTTTTTTCTGCATTTATAAGTAAGTACCGATGCAGAGTCTGATGTTGCAGAGGAAGATTCTGTTTCCCTCATCCGTGAAATGAACACCATCTGTCCTATAGATGTTTTGCATGTGGTAACGCAAGTTGTTGTGGTAAATAGAACCCATGCTATAATCTCTGAGGAAAGCAGAAACAGATTTATTAACATGTCTCCTTGCTTTCTCAATTTGTGCACAATGTTGATTGGACCAATTCCATTTCTGTCTTTGGCATATATTGGAATATACCAAGGCAGTTCGAGGAAAAAGTGTCATCAATTGTCGAAAGGTGTCTTTTAGAAGCATTTCCAGACCTACCCCAGTCAATGTGCCAAGATCGTTCCCACCACAGTGCACAATTATAAGGTCTGGTTCTGGGAGATGCATAAAAGTTTTCACCAATGGTATTAATTGGTGACATCTTAATCCTCTTTGCCCAATCCACGTTATCTGCACATTTGGTAAATCAAGGTTGGAAATTCGTCTGCTTGCTGCATATTTCCACTCCAGTGAATATAGCTGTGTCCTAAAAGCCAAACCTTCATTTTCAAGGCAGATGCACTCGTACTCCGATGGGTTCTGGAAGTGGAATGGGAGTTAGAAGCTGAAAGTCAGGATAAAAAAATGGATGAAGCTTGGTGTGGTTGAAAAACGAAAAATGATTGGTTGATTCTAATACATGAAGATTGAAGACTACGTTGCATGTTAATGTTATGTAAAAGAAAAAGTAGTATTGGGTGTGAAAAAAATGACATGTAACAGAGCTGTGGATAGGCAGGTGTTTCTGGAGGGAAAACAGTGTTGTTAGTTTGCTGTAGAACGTTGAGATATGAACTTTTGACCTGCGCCTTCAGCCAGGTGCAGAATGAGGTGTTACCATGGAAACAGCCAGAGATGGCAGTGGGTGATGGGTGACTTTTATGTGACATTGAAAATATTGTGAGGGACAACCAACTGAAATGTAAATTTGAATACAAAATTTTGCGGGAGGAAATATGATTGGCTGAAGAGACATATATGAGTCTGTATTGACTGTATATCTGTGCCATTGAATTTTGGTTGCAGTGATAGCAGCATAAATGAGATTCCGTCAAACGAATATCTATTTTGTGACTGTCACTGTTGTACATCGTACAAAGCATTGGTAAAGGTAAGTCTGTAACTGTTTGTTTTGTCATGTACCGTAAAATATGGTTTACTCACAAACAATGATTGATTTTCCTCATAGTTTGAAACTAAAGTCATTTTTGGCTGTCATAATGTGTTGTATTTCTAAAACTATTTTTAATTTAAATGTGATATATGAAGTATAAAATATGTTTAATATAAAGAGTAATTATTTGTGTGATTTTGAAGCCTTTATATATAATGAGAGAAGTTGTTTATGAAGTGAAAAAATGATATTAGCAGAGAGACAGATAATGCAGATAGAGAGAGAAATGGTAAATTACATGTGATACCGTCGTGAAAAAATGTTAATGGTTAATGAATTCGTAAACTTTCTGTCACACGACAAAATTAGAGTGCGGTTTCTGGACGCGGCCTGCATTGGTGGGTGTAGGGTGAGAGGGGTAGGTGGTTGAGTGAAATAAAATGAAAAGTTGGTATATTACATGTGATACCGTCTTCAAAAAGTGGTAATGCTTAATGAATTCTTAAACTTTCTGACAGACGACAAAATTACATTGTAGTTTGTGGCCGCGGCTTGTACTGGTGGGGTGAGAGGGGGAGGTGGTCGAGTAAAATAAAATGAAAAGTTCTGACCATGAGGTTGTACACAGATTTGTGCAGTAAATGTGTTCGTAAATTGAGGTACCAAACGGAGTATAAAAATATCTCTCTCACTCCTGCTGTTTGACTGCATCTTCATCTCTCTTCTGTTTTCCGTCTCCGTTGCCCTGTGTTATCTTATTGTGTGTGTGTCTGTCTGTGTCTGCCTTCAGTCCGGGCTGAGGAACTTTGCTGTGGAGGCACACACAGATAGTCGCATCAAAGTAATTGGAACGTTTTCAAAAAACTATTTATATATTTGAAATGCTTTTTTGAAGCGCTAGTGAATGTTTTCTTTCAGAATTACCGCTCGGTTGCTTCCATAGAGCAGAGGGCATGCTGTATTTCACTACTTAGTGCCTCTGCATCTGCACTCTGTTCTCTGGTGGCTGGCGGAGAAGTGTTTGTTATTGTGGAGATTAAAGCGTGATAAGGAGTGAAATACGACATAGCGTCTGGTCTGTAGAAGCGTGGGAGCAGTGATTAACACTGAGTGAAGCAGAACTGCGACGGTGCTTGAGAAGAGTAATAAATTATTTTTTTACAGAGGTACAACTGTCTGCATGGTGCGCGACCTACTAAGAAAGGGTTCACGGGCTGTTATAGGCCTGTGGGTTCTAGTATGAGTAAATCAGGTCGACAAAAGAAAATATTAAGTTAGTACAGCTGAAGTTAAGTGGAACACATGAATACTGTTTCAGTATACAATCATTTTAGTTGAGATTATGGATTAAAAGAGAGAACGTGTATATTTGAAATGTTTATTCAGAAATGCACTGTTTTTAAGGCAAGTTTCCAATCTAATACGAGTAGAGACATTGCAAAAAACAAAGTAATCGGTATAGTCAGTAGTACATAGAATACAAACGGTATAGTTGATGAAAAATGAATATGGTTTTGCAAAATTAATTATACACTCTTATGAGGAAGTATATTATATTTTAATAAATGGAAGAAGGTCTCTGGCCTTTCAGTTTAGGAACGATATATGAAAATGCTAGTGGTTAGACATTATGTCTTTATCAATCAGCTCTCTGCATGCGAAGCACTATCACGTTTCTGTTATGCTATTGTGTAAGGGAAAAAAAAGGCGCCAAAACCGACAAAATGGCGAGAGGTGCATGTATGAAAGCCCTGTAAAACTAACACAGTGAAATTTAGAAGATTTCACTGAGTCAGCTTTATAGCATTGCTGAATCAAATCCTTACGCCTGTTTGAAACAGGCATAAGGAGTGATGCACCATGCAATGTGTGGCTTGCTCCTGTACATTGCAGTAGACATGTCGCACTTGCGACGTGATTCCTGCAATGCGCCGCTTTTGCGGCACAGATGCGTGACGCATCTGTGCTGTTTTTGCTCAATGGTGCTCCACATTGTAAATGCGGCACACCATGGGTGGCAGAGCAGTGGTGCACATTAACTGGTGCATCTCTGGGGATGCGCCAGTTAACATAAATCTGCCCCTTTACATTTAAGTATGAGCAGGGGACACAGAGTCGGTGAGGCTTATCCAAGGTTAAGAAGAGATGAGTCCTGTTCACTGAAAACTTGGACATAGGCCTCACCTCCTCAGCATCGCTGGACATGGCTAAATAATAGCTGCAAAATGTTACTCTTGTTAAACAATTTTACTATTATAGTCTCTGAGATTTGTCTCTTACTCTGCAACATCTTATTGTTCTTCTCTTTCTTTAAAGATAACGACAACATCAACCATGAGTGATAATGATCAATCCGTTGATCTCGATCTTATCGTTGAACTTGTCATTGAAACGTCAGTGGAAGTAGATCCCTTAGATGATTTAAATCCTGAGGATGATGAAGAACATGATGAGGATGCCGATTTGTCAGAATTGTATGACATAGGGTGGGAAGCTGACCTGCTTGAGCCTATGGAACTATAAACATTTATTTTTAAAATTTACTGGAAATAAAAAGTAAAAATGTAAACCGTTTCATTTAAAATTTTTGACAATGATGAGAGTAAAAAAAGGTTAACCTGATGTTTTAAAGTTATTCACAGGCTTCTTTAGAGGAAGTATTCTATATGATTGTAGCGTGGGTGTTTGACTTTTTTATAGGTAATAGAATGCATTTTGTATGCTGTAGCAGGAGGAGTACTACATACTTGAATATTCTTCAGTGCTTATTTTCATTTCGTAAGTGGTATTGAGACCGACACAGAACTTCAATGGATCGGAGAGGCTGTTCCTGTGCATCTGGAGGACTGCCAAGCCGTTGCAGCAGTGGGAGTGAGGCCTCTCACAGGGGCGTAGCGCAGCTCCTTTTGATGCTCACAATTGCAGATAACAGGGTAGAGATGTCTGTGGAATTTATAGATGGTTAGTCACACTAGAGTGTGGGCGGCGCCCCTAGCACTTCATTACGGCACACAGGGGAGCCGCGTTGCACAGTTTGAGAATCAGAGACTTAGGAGATAAACCTTCATAATAGGAAGGCTTCTAAGTGATAAAAATCGCCGGTGCTCGGCGTTAAAAATATCACTGCTATCGGTGGAATTTTCCACGGTGTTAGTGCTTCTACAGCATTGGGAACAAAATACTGATAGAAAATCCTGTAACAATCTCAGTATTTCACATTATCGCGTGAAAAGAAAGTCTTTCGAAAGATGTTGAATGTTGTTCTCTTTTGAGAGTAGAAAAGATAGTGAGATAAGTGGGTGGAGTGCTCCGTGTAAATTGCAGAATAGAAACTACTAAGAACCAATTGGAAGTGTTGTTTTCGAGTCACATGACTTCACATGCGCGTCTCAGGACGTGTACGCGGTGACAGTATCTGGTCACGTACGCCATTTGGAAGTAGCGGTCTAATTCAGCGAAGTTTCAAAACGTGAAAAGGAGTAAATCCAAACACATCCGGATTTAATATATCTTCTGAGGTCGATTCAAGCATACAATTGTTAAAGTATAAAACCTTTTATATTTTTTTTAAAAATAGCAAGGTGTGTACATTCGGTCACGCACGAAAGTTTAAAAAGACATTCGGCTCCATTTAATGTAAATTTTCATAATAATAAAAAAGAAGCCTAGGTTTAGTGTCTTTGACGTAGTATAAGTTCTTTGATGGGTCTATGAAGAAATTTAATAAGTTGCAAAGTTTTCACGAAATATATATATATGCGGGTGCGCGCACACGGTCGCGCACGAACGAAAGGCAAAAAAGCGGAGATAAACCCCCTTTATAATATGCTCCTGGAGCTCTTTTTGGTAGAATGAGTTAGTTCTGAAAAGAACTTTTTTTTTTTTTTTTTTTTTTAAACAAGTGTTATGTTGTTTTTGATTTTTTAAACTTGCAACATTTTCATGTGTAAGACAGGATCAAAATGAAATGAAGAAATTTATCTTTTCTTGGGGCATTTATGACTCTCAATTTTTAGTTTAGTAAGAATGAGGCTCTGCTCTCCGTACAGAAGAATTTCTCCACATTCGTTGCATTTCATGTGCACCTTTGCAAGATATGGTCTCAAGTCCATCACAGCACTCGATGGAGATACAGGTCGTCCACCAGAAGATGTGCTGGCCACCTCTGATGGTAATAGCGTGGCCAGGGCTCTTGTCGATGCCTTTGCAAATTCCACAGGGTGCACCTGTTTGACATGCCGCACCATGGTATGTATGGAAAAGGAATATTTTTTTCTTGGATTTCCTCTTGAGAGAACCGAATTGCATATCGTGCAGGTAACTTTTGGCGCATTCACTTTCTTTTGTTCTTCAGGATAAGTGAAAAATTGCCAAATAAAAGATTCCTTTTTTCTTTTTAAAGGTAGTCGGTCATTTCCTTCAGATTCGGAAGATGAATGCGGGGCGGCAGCCATTTCAGCAAAGTCTTCCGAAAGATGTTGAATGTTGTTCTCTTTTGAGAGTACAAAAGATAGTGAGGGAAGTGGGTGGAGTCCTCCGTGTAAATTGCAGAATAGAAACTACTAAGAACCAATTGGAAGTGTTGTTTTCGAGTCACATGACTTCACATGCGCATCTCGGGACGTGTAGGCGGTGACAGTATCTGGTCACGTACGCCATTTGGAAGTAGCGGTCTAATTCAGCTAAGTTTCAAAACGTGTAAAGGAGTAAATCCAAACACATCCGGATTTAATATATCTTCTGAGCTCGATTCAAGCATACAATTGTTAAAGTATAAAACCTTTTATATTTTTTTTAAAAATACCAAGGTGTGTACATTCGGTCACGCACGAAAGTTTAAAAAGACATTCGGCTCCATTTAATGTATATTCTCATAATAATAAAAAAGAAGCCTAGGTTTAGTGTCTTTGACGTAGTATAAGTTCTTTGATGGGTCTATGAAGAAATTCAATAAGTTCAGATTGCAAAGTTTTCACGAAATATATAGGCGGGTGCGCGCAGTAGGTCGCGCACGAAAGCCTGGAAATGCGCTATCCATTTTATTGAGAACTGTTGCCGAGAGTGCGCACACCGGGTCGTGCACGAAAGTTTAGAAAGGCAATTTTTATTTACAGGCAAATTTTAATGCGTTGAAAAAGAGGCAAGGTACAGACTTTCTAATTCTGTATCGCTTTACAAGGAGTCTCTATGCAACTTGAACAGTGAAGAAAACGGCTTGTTTCCGAAAAAAATATTGCCAGAACTTTATTGACAAAAGTATAGGTTGTATACACGAGATATTTCTGAATTAGCATTTTAAAAACCAATGAAATTCACTGAAAAAACCATAGGTTTTACACACGTTATAGTTAGGAAGTAGCATTTACAAAACCTATGAAATTCACTGAAAAAACCATAGGTTTGACACCAGTTGTAGTTAGCTGGAAATTTTACTGATATAAAACCAATGAAATTCCACGTTATAGTTAGTTGGACTCACTATAACTTGCGCGTGTAATGCACTGCTGATGACGTCACATATTACATCACTCATGACATCACTGATGACACCATCCAGTGAATGTGTGTCTTTCTGAAAAATAAATATGTGTTACATATGTATATATTATTGAATATCTTAGTGAATACATATATTACTGAGTAATGCTTAAATATTTAAATATATGTATTAGTGTTTCACTTTGTGTATAAGTGGCTGCATGGGTTGATGAGTAGGTACATGTGTATGTATATAGGTTATTAGATGTTTTCTTAGTATCAGTATGAGTGTTTGCATGGTTTGGTGGAGGTATTACTTAGTACATAGATGCAAGAATGACTGAGTCTCTGTTTGTATGTGTTTTCAAGACAGCATATGTGAAGGACTGTATGGGTGGATTAGTGTGTATATGTCTGTGTTAGTGAGTGAATGACTGTCTTATTAGTGTCTTTATCAGTAACTACATATGTTTTAATGTAGTATATGTGAATATTGATGTATATAAGTGACTATATGTGAGAGTGAGGGATTGTAAGAGTTCCTGTTTAAATTAGTATGTGTTTCTATAAGTGATTTTTTATGAGAGTAAGTATGTGTAAGTTTCCTTAGAAGTAAAGTGGTAGTGTGTGTATAGCTGTTTATGCAAATAAATGGATGTTCAATAGTTTATTTGCATGTGAGAGTATGTGTGTGAATAACTTTTGGATGATTGTCAGTGTGTAACAGGATGTGTAGGTGTATCACTACATATGATTAGTGAATATATGTATTAGTGACTATATAGAACTGTTGGTGAATTAGTGCATGTGTATATAGATGGTGGAATTATTGAATTGGTTGTTGTAACTGGTATGGGTATCTCAATTTTTTTGAAAATGTTAGTTTCTATTTTTGAATATGTGTTTCAAGGGTTAGATTACAGTGAAAGGAGGTCTGTCAGTGTGTCACAAGGATGGTGTCATCAGTGATGTCATGAGTGATGTAATATGTGACGTCATCAGCAGTGCATTACACGCGCAAGTTATAGTGAGTCCAACTAACTATAACGTGGAATTTCATTGGTTTTATATCAGTAAAATTTCCAGCTAACTACAACTGGTGTCAAACCTATGGTTTTTTCAGTGAATTTCATAGGTTTTGTAAATGCTACTTCCTAACTATAACGTGTGTAAAACCTATGGTTTTTTCAGTGAATATATATATATATATATATATATATATATATATATATATATATTCACTGAAAAAACCATAGGTTATACACCATATATAGTTAGGAATTAGCATTTAAAAAACCTTATTTTACTCACACAAAACCAATGAAATTCCATATATAGTTAGTTGTACTAACTATATATCGCGCACCCGCAATCCACTGCTGATCATGTCACATATTACATCATTCATGACATGGTCAGTGACATCACTGATGACATCACTGATGACATCTCAAATGACATCACTGATGACATCACTGATGACATTCCAAATGACATCACTGATGACATCACTGATGACAACATCCAGTGACTGTATTTTTCTGTAAAGTTAAAATATGTCTTACATATTTAAGAATGAGTGGATGTATAAGTGTCTGGATGAAGAATTTAGTAGGTGCATGACTGACTGTATGAGTGAGTGGTTAAATGTGTCTCACTGAGTGCATGGGTTAGTGACTAAACGGTCTTAATTTGTGCACCATTATGTCTGTTCTTCTGTAAACTGCTGCATGTGTTGATCAGTAGCTATATGAGTAACTATATGGGTTATTGATTGGTTGCCCAAGCATTTGTATGGGACACTGAGTGTGTGTGTGGGTGGCTGGGAGGTGTATGACTCTGTGCATAGATGTATGGGTTCAAAAGTGCATGTGGAAACAGCTGTATGGGCGGTTGACTGTGTGCATGACTGTATTGGTGAGTGAATAGATATCTCAGTGCTACATGTCAAAGTAAGTACATATGTAAAATACAGTACATGTGAGAGTTGACATATATAAATAACTGTGCATAAGAGCCAGTGAATGTGTGAGTGGCTGTATGGATCATTGTGAACTTGTATCCAGGATTGTATAAGTGAGTAAATATGTTTTAGTATATGTTTGAATAAGTAAGGTGTGTATAACTGTATAGTTGTGAAAATGGAGGTGTGATTGATTCTTTGCATGACTGACTAAGTGTGTAAGTAACTCCATGGATGGTGACAGTCTGTGAGTGTCTGTTTACACTGAGTGTATCTAAGGTTATATTAGAGTCTGAAGAGGTTCATCGTATTATCACATGAATGATGTCATCAGTGATGTGATCAGTAATGTCAAATGAGATGTCATCAGTGATGTCCTCAGTGATGTCATTTGAGATGTCATCAGTGATGTCATCAGTGATGTCATTTGAGATGTCATCAGTGATGTCATCAGTGATGTCACTGACCATGTCATGAATGATGTAATATGTGACATGATCAGCAGTAGATTGCGGGTGCGCGATATATAGTTAGTACAACTAACTATATATGGAATTTCATTGGTTTTGTTTGAGTAAAATAAGGTTTTTTAAATGCTAATTCCTAACTATATATGGTGTATAACCTATGGTTTTTTCAGTGAATTTTCAAGGTTTTGTAAATGCTAATTCCTAACTATATATGGTCTATAACCTATGGTTTTTTCAGTGAATTTCATTGGTTTTTTAAAAGCTAATATCTATAGCTGTAAAATGTATTCTTCTTTAAATCCAAAAATATATTTTATTAATAATTTTTTTAAAATATTTTTTTGTTTCGCTCCCGGTCCGCGAACCGGAAAGCTTTCCGTTAGCTCAAATTGATGCCGCGACCCGGTAAGAAATCAACATCGTGACGGTATCGCGTTGCCGCGTAATGCGTCTTATGACGTACCGCGTTAGCGCACCCGGAAGTGCTCCGGGGCGCGGACCGAGGCGCGAAACGAAGCTCCCCGGAAGCGATCCGCGACGCGTCGCGAAAGCGCGACGTATCGCGTTGCCGCGTAATGCGTCTTGTGACGTACCGCGTTAGCGCACCCGGAAGTGCCCCGGGGCGCGGACCGAGGCGCGAAGCGCAGCGACCCGGAAGCTAACCGGGTCGCGTTCCGCTGCGTGTAACATGAGCGTGAGAGGTCATGTGACTTGTTAATAAAACTTTTCATTGGTTCATTTCACTTTTGGTTTCATAATGATGTAAGGCTAGGTCAGGTGACCTAAAAATAACACTTTTCATTGGTTGAGAACTATTGTTTTTCCCAAATGATGAAAACCCCTCCTTCTTTCCTCACTTTGACTTTCATCATTGTGAGAGGAAGACCTTTATTACTACTACTTCAGAAATGGCTTCAGTAGTTGCTTCAGCTGGTGCACCCCCACCACCACCTCCACCTCCTCATGGGAAGAGAGGACCACCTCCCCAGGTCATAACCAACACAGAGGAGGAAGAGGAAGAAATGGAGGAAGAGGAGGGAGAAGAACCACAGTTCTTGGAAGAGGTGCCCCGGGTTTCCCATAAGAAAGCCAGTTTCATCTGGCAGTTTTATTCAATCCCTCCTGGCCAAAAAAAAGTGAATGCGAGGTATGTCACCTGCCTCATCTGTAAAGAAAAATTATCCAGAGGGACGGATAAGAAATATAGTTATGGGAACTATACTATGCATAGGCATATGACCAGGAAGCATCCACTTAATTACAGCCGGGCGGAAATACGGGATTTGCAGGAAAATCCAACATCAACTCCTGTGGCCAGATCAAGATCAACAATTTCATTGACACCAGCAGAGGCACGGGAAACTGTGCCAAACATACAAGAGAATTTTGGCCACATGAAACACACTTGTATGCACTGTGGTGCGTTGATAGCATGTGGCAATATGAGTATAAATGCTATCAACCTGGCTTATGAACATCATAATTGCCCTAACCGCCCCCAGTAATTTTTTTTTTGCTCCTGTTGAGCCCTTTTCAATGCCTGTTTTTTGTTGTTTCCCCCCCCCAAAAAAACCCAAAAATATATAAAATCGTTCAAAAAATACAAAAAAAACAAAAAATGTTCAAAAAAAATAAATATATAAAACAACAAAAATATAAAAAAAAAAAGTTCTTTTCAGAACTACCTTCCCTTTTAAAAAAAATTGCTAGAATGTTTAGCACTCTGGCAAGCTCTATTTCTTTTGGTTCGCTTCCCGGTTAGCTTCCCGGTACGCGGACCGGGAGCTAACCAAAAAAAAAAAAAAAAGAAAAAAGAGTAAGTATAAGGAAAGTAAACAGACAGTGATGTTAAAAGAAAGACAGCTATAGGGATTAAAGAAGAGATACTGTTTAATAGATCTATTTACCGAAGAAAAGATGGAAGAGGGTATAATTGTGAAAAACAAAATAGATAACGAAGTGAAAGAAAAAAAAAGAGAGTATAACATTAACAAAGAAGAGTTTCTTGGAGAATGTGAGTGAATGTTCAAAATAAGATTAAAGCATGAGGAATAACAGAGAGAAAAAATAGAAAACAGAAAACAAAAAATAACAGAAAAAGATTAATTGAAACAGCAAAGAAATGTAAGTAACATAGAGCCATATCATCAACATAGGCAATAAAAGTTTTGCAGCTTTTATTGGCAGAAATGTGTCGCTAAAGCTGCTTTTGCGGCAGAAAACTGCCGCTAAAACCACTTTTGCACCAGTTTTCTGCCAATAAAAAGAGCAATAATTTTATTGGCTGTGTTCATAATATGCCCCTTAGTGTGCTTCAACTACACAGAGAAAGCATTATGAACAAATAGTGATACAGTGATCAGTCAAAGACACTAAGAGTAATAGAGACGGAGTGAGTGAACAAGAGTGAGGAACTATGAGAAGAGAGGGACTGAGAAAAAGAGTGGAAGGAGTTGAGTAAGTAGGTAATAGAGAAAGGAATGAGGGAAGTAGCAAAGGCAGGAAACTGAGGGTTAAAGAAATGAAGCAGTGGAACTAATAGAAGTTAAATGTGATAGAAATGTAACGAAAAGAGTACAAAACATTTACTTTATAATTGTCGTTAAATTACTCACTTTTTGTTTTTATACTTTCAATCTGTGAAAGAGAGAACAAACATTTGAAAAATATTAAAACATGTATTTAAAAATTACAAAAGACAAGAGAAAAAATTGAAGGACAAACAGTTTTTCAACAACTTTGACACTTACAGAAGCTTCTGCTTCTCCAGGCCCCCTACACAGTCCTAAAGATATACATTTTAAACTAACAGTATCTTGATGCAGATGAAGTGAGGCCTATCTTAAAACATGGTGCATCTTTTGCATTGCTGTTGTCTCAGAAAAGTGTCGCAAGACACTAAAAATTTAAATAATTGCTTCAGGATGCCAATAAGATGTGTCCTATCCAGAGGTTTGTTTGAGGTGAGGCCTACTCAGGGTTGCAGATGAAATTTCGAGTTGTTGAAGAGAATAGAGGACATAATACATGTGAAGGTCTACCAATGAAGTGAGTCATGTCCACTGCACTCTTGAACAAAGTCCAAACCTCCTATGTTTCTCTGGACAGACCTAAACTTGATCTGCACAATGTGATTCGTAATGATAGGAAACACAGGTGATGTAAATGAAATACGTCCAATTTATTTTGCTCATTTCAAAATCACATCACTTGTGTTTCCTTTGCTTAGGTATCTCATTGTGCAGATGTAGTCCAGCATATGAAAGAATACGCAGAAGTGCAGCACTGCATGCAACAACTTTGACACTTACAGAAGCCTCACCTTCTCCATGCCTCCTACACAGTTCTACATATACATCATAAATGCAAACAGTACAGAATTAATTATACATGTTAAATGGTTTATTTTTGCTGTTCTCAGAATGTATCAAATTTCACTAAAAACAGTGACTTGAAGGTATTCATCATATAACAGCGGGGAAAAAAAAACACAATCAAAATGATTGTGTTTAAAAAACCCATACAACATAACAAATCAGAATTCAGAACTCCTTAAAGTTAACTTACTTTCCATGACGTCAAAGGATGTCCTATGAACAGCTTATACTCTGTTGTGCTGTTATTACTTTCAGCCCGCCACTTTCTGAAAGAAAATCTCCATGGTTTTTAAAAACATGTTACATGCAATAAATGACTTCTTGCTCTCTACCACAAGTTTCCAAAAGGCCAAATCTTGTCAGAGCCATTTATAACTCTTGGATTTCTTGTAAGCCAATCCCGTCATTTGGCATTTCTGCAACTTTCAGAATTAAAATGTTGAAGATCATTTTCACAATCCTGGAATAGTAATATCTTCCCCTTCTTGCTCAGTCATGTTCTACATTTCCTATGACACTGATACTGCTTACTATGAAGCAGACTTACACCACCTCTATGAGTACTACAATTATTTAATTCTCTACATCACTTTTAATCACAAAGCAATGTAAAACAGTAGACAGCATTGCAGACTTACATTCCCTCTACTCTATGTTTTGATTGGCTGCTTCAATTAGCTTATAAAAAGAAATAGTTTTTCTGAACTCATTCAAAGTGCACTTATTTCTCCATGACGTCCAGTCTTATGGTTAGAAGTTATGTCTCTGAACTACACTTATCCTCAAGGCCAAATTGTGTAGGAGCCATTAGAACTTCTTGAAATTCCACAGAGCACATCCCGAGATTATTTCCCTACAATTTTGGTTTTAAAAACACCAGGTAAGAGTTTTTAAGGTCATACGGCAATTTTTTTTTGAAAATTAAAACAGAATCATTGCAGAATGACCAGCCATTTCTAGACTTTAAATAAGCTGTGTAATGTCCTGATGTTATTGAAGGGCCGTCATGATATATAATTGCTGCAGTTACAAAAGTCCTTCCTGATATTGACAACTGCGAAGCTACAAAATTTTTAATTAAAGTTGTCAATTTTGTTCCATCAGGCCTACATCGTTGGAACATTAAAATGACATACTGGCCATATGTTCGTATAAATAATGTGGAAATCATTTCAGATTTACATTGGCTACACTCCATGTTGTGATCAGCTCCTTTTACTAGCTTATTAAAGGAGACTGATTTACTGTCTGGCAAAGTTAAATATATAAATCTTTCTGAGTCTACACTAGTAGTACTTGATACCATACAGTTCTCGCAGTCATGCTGCCATTGATAAGAAAGCCCAAACAGCTGATCTACATCTACACCTTCAGCATGCAATACATCAAGCATATACATTAAAAACTCCTGACAATCTTGCTGAATATTTTGAGAGAATTGTGTTTGGCCTGAACATCTGTCTAACAAATTTCGAATTTCAGACACACTTTCTATGTTTGTTCTATCAGTGCTACATTTCTCTAACACAGAATTTAACAAACTGCAAAATCTTTGATCAGAATTGACCACAATCTCTTCTTTTACATTTTCTAGAGAAAACAAAACATTAACCACTACATTAGCATAGCAGTTGACACCAGAACTGTTTTCAAATTGAAAACCAACAACATCTTCAACAGAATCCTTTTTGTTTCTGCTTGTAATTTTAGGTTCATCGACTTTTCGTCTTTTTGCTACAACCTCCCCAGTATTGGTCACATTTCTTCGTTTCCGGCCTACCACACGTTTCTCAAACAAAGGATACTGAGGCAAATGTGGCGCATACTCTCTTCTTAACCTATTGTATTCCTTAACACAATCTAGATCCGCACAAATGTTTGTGACATCACACTCAATCAAGTACAATCCCGATAAAGTTCTAACTCGTGACAATGCCACATATGCCATACCCTCCTTGAACACAGAACTGCCAATATTCACCAATGCACAGTCTACACTTAAACCTTGCGATTTATGGATTGTCACCGCATATGCCAAGCAAACAGGAAACTGCTTACGGCGAACATGTAAGTCTTTTACAAGCAAAAATCTAGCAGAGCAACGACCAATTAGCTGTACTTCCTCAATGCCATCAAATTTAATTTTTAAAAATTCAATTCCATCTCTATTTCTGTATTTTACAAAATCAACAACATTACCCATTGATCCATTTACCAGACCTCTTTCAACATGTAAATTCCTTCTTAAAATTATACGGCAGTTCAAGCACACATTCAGAGTCTTTTCAAAACCTGCAGTTTTAGATATACTCTTCTCTAATGAATCCAATTTTGTTTTCAGATTCTCAGACAAAATAATTGTTGATCCCATATGCTCTACTCTGTCAATAGCTTCCAGTTTCACAATCTCTTGCTTTTCTAAATGCAACATTTTGTTGTTGAATTTGGCACATTCTGCAAGAGTTGGCATCAAACATATTCCAGATTTCTTATCAGTAATTTTCTGAAAAATATTCTCAGGCACAACATCTTGTTCTGGATATAAATTTGACAGTAATCGTGCATGTAAACCTTCTTTCCCATGCTCGGTCACTTTTCCAATTCTAACATCTTGTAGAATAGTCTTGTAAACTTCATCCTTCGCCTGACGCATATTTTCATGCAGTTCAGCATAATTGAAGTTTAACCATATATTGACGTTGCCAATGCTGCCTAGGCACTTCCTGGTATCTTCATGCGTGAGCATTTTGAACACAGGTTGCCCTTTCACTGGTGTCAGCTGCAAAAGATCTCCGAAAACAATGATGTGTTTGCCACCAAATAACACATCATACTCTGTTTTGAGAACTTCTTGCATTCTCAAATGCACAAAGGCAAGCATGACATTGGAAACCATGCTTACTTCGTCAATGATAAGAAGTTTCATTTTCCTCAAGATTCTTGAAACTTCAAAACAAGCATCTCCAGATAGCTTGTGATATTGTAATTTGTTGTCATGCTCCACTGGTAGCATCAGTAAACGATGTAAAGTAATCCCTTTAATGTTATGTGCTGCCAGTCCAGTTGGAGCGGTGACAACACAAGACAGCGATGACTCTGTCCTTTCCTGCAAATAGCATGAAATTGCTTTAATGAGGAAACTTTTTCCAGTTCCCACTTCTCCACTCACGTACAGTCGGACAGGCTTCAACGACGTACATGAGCACTCTTTCTTGTCATGACTTAATCCATGATCAATTTGCATGGTAACTTCGTCATATATTTTCCTCTGCTCAACGTTGAGTTGTCTTTCCAGCTCTTCTAAGTTAACCGCATCCTCCTGAGCATGTGCCATGGCTCTTTCCACTTCATTCATAGCAGTGGCAGCTTCATTTTCGATAACAGGTCCTCCTAGTGGATCCTGACTCAATGAAGCAGAACTCTGACTGTCCTGAGAACTGTCTCTGGCAATCTCGGCTGCAATCGTTGCTTCCTGCTCAATTTCCGCATTCAACATTTCTACATATTTGGGAAAAGCAGGACATTCTATGGTCTCCTTTGCAGCATTGAAAGAGTCTTCGTAACAGAGGAAATCTCCAAGCAGTTCCTCTTCTGCACGCCAAGGTTTGAAAAGTTGCAAAAGTGCTAAATAGAAAAACTCCTTTTTTTCAGGAGATTCGCCACTCAATTTTCGATGGTTTACCAAGTGGCATTTTCTTTGCTTGACCAGACATCCCTCACTTCCTATTACAGCATACACTCCTTTCTCAGTATCTTCTTTGATGTTCCTCTTGAATATGTAATTTTGAAGAACCTCATACAGACAAACATTGTCGAGGTGACTGCTTCTATTTGGATAAGATGTATCCAACATGTTGGTCTTCAAAATGTCGGTACTGTTTGGCTCCTTTTCCGCCAAATACTCAATTTCCCGCACAGGTTTCAGAACTCGATTACGCGTTGCAGCAAGACCAAGACTCGCCCAAACGATACTCCTGGACTTGGCATAGAGACTTGCTGAAGACAAGTCAGAGCATTCGTAAGCTCCAATTTCTCGATGCGACAACATCTTCAGACTGAAACTGTACAACTTCTTGCTGAGGCTCTTTTCATGGGAAATGTCCTCCCACATATCCTTCAATTCTGTCTTCTCTTTTTTGGTGATGTAAGATGTCACATACCGAGCCACAGCCATACAGTTATCAGCCACAAACTGTATATCCATGTTAGCATTCCACATGGACAAAATCACCGGGTTGTAGTTGTTGATGTACTTGGACTCTTCGTTCCTCTTCAAATTGTATGTGTTTTTAGGTGATTTCTTCATCACATTATGTCGCAGCGAAGACATCAAACTGTTTACTCTTCCTTTAGAAATCACCGGTCGTGGAAAGCCGAAACGACATTTGGTGTAGAACTTGTCCTTGTTTCGGAAATTACGACTTCAGTACTTTCCACATCGATGGCTTTAGAAACGCAGAACTTTTTCTCTTAGGCTTTTCTTCTCCTTTGCGTTTGGAACAGCACACGTAGAATACTGTTGGATGAAACTCATCACTGAGTCTTCTGGATCCGTTCCAAATTTAGGTGCATCCTTGATCCACAGCAACATATGTATATGAGGAGCACCTCTTGCTTGGTACTCCTTTCTCCAGAAGAAATCCAACACCTCTCCAAGAGGTGGATTCTTCTTATTCATGATGAAAGACATCATAGCTTCAAATCTATGATTGAAGTACCTACATACATTGACTGGATCCAAAGAGCACAGTTCTCCGGGTGTCTTGAATTCGATGTTATCTACGTTAGCATTTGCCTCTCGTAGAAATTCAAGTAAGTCTTCCCAGCCATACTCGGCACAGCTCAGAGTGAGGAACCATGTGGGAGTACCTAAGTTCCTCAGCATACATTTTAAATCACCATGACGACGGTACCAGTACTCATTAGTACCACGCTGACACGCCATGAGATTAATCAGGTGAGAATCCAAAATACTGTCTTGGACATTGACTTTATCCATAAAGTCACTTGCCGAGATGTTTTGCATGTGTATACCACTTTTCAAGATGTGGTTCACTGCATATGACAGTCCAGACAGATCGCTTTCAAACAGGAGATGAAACAAATAAGGAATGCATTGTCGAAACCTAGCATCTACTGCATACAATCGCAAAGTCCGGTATTCAGAAGCAGGAATTTGATGAGGTCGCTCATCATATCTTCCTCCCTGACCTGTTGGAAAAAGCTGTGGGAAACACCGAGCTTCCAAACTTTCCTCCCAAACACTAATGGGACTCCCTTTGGCTTGTTTCATTTGAAACAACTCAATAGCATTCCCCATGACTTCCTTGGAATACAAAGGATGAACACTATAATGTTCATATATTTCTTCACTAGTAGAGGGTTCTACTTTCTCAATTTGACCAGCACACAAATCGCTATCCTCTTCCTCACTTACTTCCTCTTCTGCAACATATACATTCTTATAGTATTTATTATTTTTTTTCAAATACAATGTTGCCTTTTTTAAGTTCAAAATCAAGTTTATTAAAGAAGAACATGGTAATAATACAAATCTAGAACAATACTAATAAGGGAGCAATGATGGAGAAATAATAAGGAGGGAGTAGGGGGGAGGGGAAATAAAAACGTACAATGATGAAGTAATAAAAAAGGAGAGCAAGTCAATTCAATATAATCATTACAATAACAAAATATAGAAGTGAATCGTAATTAGGAATGCACAAAAATGAAGGGTATAGTAAATAAATAATGTAATAGAATGCAAATACGGCAATGCAGTAACATAGAATGGTTAAATAGAAAGGAATGTGAAGGGCATCAAGGAGGTTTAGGGACCTCCTGCTGCGCAGGTCGAGGGCGAAAAGAACATAATGCACATTTATCTAAAATCAATGTAATAGGAAGCCATAAGTCAGCACGCTTATTTGCCAGCTGTGGAGGAAAGACAAAAGCAGTATCGAGTCTGTGGTTATGACAGACATTATACCACCAAGCTTTAAATGTAATACTGGATGTAGACTTCCAATTGATCGTGATCTGTTGAAAAGCAACCGCTAATAATAAATCAACAATTCGAACATTAAGGTCATTACGATCCCAACAAGGGGATAGGCTACCTAGAAAAACATGAGCATTCGAAAAGGGAATATTAGTGGAAAAAATGACATTAATTTGAGCCCAAACTTGCAACCAGAAGGCATGAACATTCTTGCAAAGGAACAACATGTGAAACAGGGTAGCGTGTGGGGAGGCACATGACCAACAAGTATCGGGCGTGTTAGGGAAACGTTTGTGAAGGGTGGAAGGAGTGTGTAATAAACGGTTATAAATGAAGAATAGGGATTGCACCAAGGAAGCAGCCCTGGAGGATTTACGAATCTTTAACCAGATCCTATCCCAAAGGTGAGTCGGCCAGGAGAGGGAAAAATCAGTCTCCCACTGCTCCTCAACTTTGCTTTTAAGTCTGGGAATAATGTGGACATGAAGCTGTTTATAAAGAACAGAAGCCTTTGGAAGGGTGAGTAAAGTGGAATGAAGGTGTGCGATAGGGTCTGGAGTAGGTGTAGGAGGAGGAGAGGCAGGAAGTGTAACATACACGTCCATAACTGATGCCTTAAGGAGAAGATACTGGGAAAGACAGGAGAGGGGTAGGTGAAAGGTGAGACGGAGAGTGGAAAAGGGTATAAAAGTGGAGTGTGAAAACAATTGAGAAACCCAAAGCAGTCCTTTGGATCTCCAAGACTTCCATAGGATGGGTTTACCTCGGATCAGAAGGCATTTATTATTCCAGATAGTTGAGGAGAGGAAGGCAGCAATACAAGTAGGAGCCGGAGGGTGAGAAGAAAGGAGGAGTTTGAGGGTGAACTTATGAATAGGGGTAAGGAGCGAGGCAGGCTTGCGGGAAAAGGAGATGCATTCAGCAAAAGAGAAAGGGGAAAGAAAGAGGCGCTCCACCTTTGTCCATAAAGGGCATGGAGAATCAGGGTCTTGCAACCAGAAGGAAGATTGACGTAGCAAAAAGGCCTTATGATAAGCAGAGAAATTTGGAAAGTTGACCCCACCTTCGGAGGTGGGACGACTAAGTCTAGCTAAAGACATTCTGGGTTTGTTTTTATGCCAAAGAAAGGAAGATAAAACTGAATGTATTTTTTTGATGAGTTTGGCTGGAATGGGAACGGGAATATTGGATAAGGTATAAAGAATAATAGGGGTAATCATCATCTTGATGGTATCAAGGCGACCCCACCAGGACAAGTAAAGGGGATGCCATCTAGCTGTGAGATCAGATATTTTCTGGATGCACTTGGTTAAACAAAGGGAGACAGTGTCACGAATGGAGGGGGTAATATGTAAACCTAGGTATTTAATATTGGAAGGACTCCAGGTGAAGTTTGAGGCAGTGAAATCATGTTTAAAAGTAAACTTTGTTAAAGGTAAAATTTCGCATTTGTCATTATTAAGTTTATAACCAGAGACTGAGGAATAATGTTGTACTTCTGTTAAAAAAGCAGGGATGGAAACAGTAGGATTTGAAATAAATAACAAAATGTCGTCCGCGTAAGCAGCCATTTTTATGGAGAGCTCTGTAGTACTGAAACCAGTAATATTAGGGGTTTGACGAAGTTTGGATAAAAAAGGTTCGAGGGCCAGGTTAAAAAGGAAGGGAGAAAGGGGACATCCTTGACGGACACCTCTACCAAGATTAAAATAAGGAGAGATTTGGCCATTAGCGAAAACTGCAGCCCGGGGATGAGAGTATAACAATGAGACTAGGGAGATAAATTTAGGACCGAATCCAAACCAAGTAAGGGTGTGAAAAAGGTACGGCCATTCGACCCTGTCGAATGCCTTTTCAGCATCCAATGCTATGGCTGCAAGGGGAGATTGGAGACGAGAAGATTTCGTTAAGATGTTGAATAGGAGCCGTGTATTATCTGTAATGTAACGGCCTTTAACAAAGCCCGATTGTTCATCTCCAAGCAGGTCAGGGAGCAAATGATCTAATCTCATTGCCAATAATTTAGCGAAGATTTTGTAATCTATATTAACTAGTGAAATAGGTCTGTAATTTTTACAATATTGGACGTCTTTTCCGGGTTTGGGAATTAGACAAATATGGGCGTCTGAAAAAGTACCAGAAGAAGTGCCCATGTCAGTAAAGGAGGATATAAGGGAGTGAAGTTTTGGAATAAGAAGCTTCGAAAAGTGGAGATAAAACTCAACAGTGAACCCGTAAGGGCCAGGGGCTTTGTTCAGTTTCAAACGATGAAGAGCAGCAAATAATTCCGTTTGTGAGGCATCAGATTCTAAGGAGGAGAGGTCAAGAGGGAAGGAAGGGGGGGCTTGAATAGTGGAAAAAAAGTGAGTAAGAGACTGAGGAGAAGAGGGTGTATCTGAAGTGTATAAAGACTCATAAAAATGTGAGAAAGTAGCAAGAATGTCAGCATCTTTATGTTGTAAATGGGCATTATCATCATAAATTGATTCAATATTGACCTTATTTTGTTTGATCTTTAAGTAATTAGCAAGAATCTTCCCAGCCTTGTTCCTACCACCATAAAATTTGGCACTGGATTTAAGCAAGTACAGAGAAGCATCTTCAGTGGACCGTTCATTAAATTTAATTTTGGCAGCAACCAGAGATGTCAGACTATCTGAGGAATGAGAAGTGAAGTAGGCGTGTTCCAATCTTTTAATGTCATGAAGAAGGGTGTTGGTAAATTGGCGTGCAGATTTACGTTTTTTGGCAACATAAGTAATAATAAAATCACGAGCAGCTGCTTTAAAGGTATCCCAGAGGGTATGTTTCGAAATGGGTGGGGTATCATTGAAGAGGAAAAACTCATCAAAAAAGGCAGAAAAAGAAGCAGAGAAGTTGGGATCCAAAAGAAGGGCATTGTTGAAACGCCATCGTTTAGGACCATCAGTTTTGGGTAAAACTTCGAGACTGACCAATACAGGGGCATGGTCAGAAAGTAAAATCGGGCCAATTTCTGCTGCCTGGAGGGTTTGAGTGAGTGCGTGGGAAACAAAAATGTAATCAAGCCGTGATTGGGACCGATGGTGAGGGGAATAAAAAGTGAATTCTTGTAAAGTTGGGTTGCATAAACGCCAGGAGTCCACAAGCTTATGTTGTGAGATAGCTTGGGTGAACAATTTGTGCGATTTCGTCGGAATATAATTGGCATCAGACTTCCTGTCCAGAAAAGGATCATAGGGGTGATTGCAATCACCCGCAAGGATGAAGTTATCGTCCATGAATTGGGTGATGCGGGGAGAAAGATCCGCCCAAAAAAGGGGTTCACCGGCCGTGGGACCATAAACATTAAGGAGAGAGATTGGAACACCTCTAAGTGATAGTCTGACATGAATCCATCTGCCATTGGTATCTGATTCTTGGGAGATAACCGTTAGAGGAAGTGACCTACGGCATAAAATGGCAACACCATTACGTTTCCCATCACCCTGTGAGAAAAAGACGTCACCCACCCAACCTCTCTTAAGTTTGTCAGATTCTAGGTCCGATAGGTGAGTTTCTTGAAGAAACGCAATGTCAACATTCAATTTAGCTAAATGAGATAAAATGCGCTGACGCTTAATTGGGGAGTTAATACCCTTAACATTCCATGAAACCAAATTCAGAGACATAGTATATATATGAAAGCCATACATTTTTTGATCAACGATTCAAAGAAGTAATGAGAAATAGAAGGAAAGAAGGTAGAAGAAAATGAAAGAACGAGGAAAAAGAGACGAAAAAAGAAGACAGGAAACTGTGGAAGATGGGAAAAATATACGTGTAAATAAAGATGAGAAAGAGGAGAGAGATCAAAGAGTGACGAGTAATGAGTAAGAAGCAGAAGAGGAGGACAGAAAAATGGAGATAAGGGTAAGAAGTGAATAGGTAAAAAAGGAAGGAAAGATGTAATATAACCTGAGGAGAAAAACATCATCATTGTAAAGCAAAACATGAAGTCATTGTTAAAGAAGGGGGAAGTAAGGAGGAATAAAAAACAAGGAAGGTACAGAAAACATGAAATTGACATACCTACGAAGGGGAGGTATGAGAAGAGGTTGGGGGGGGAGGAGCCAGGTGGGAGAGGCAACACAACTGAGGGCTTCCGGGCAAGGAACCAGGGAGACGACATCGTACGATGGGGAGTTCCTGCGGAAACAAAGACGGGGTAAAACTGAGACAATAATACAAAGAGCAATAGCAAAAAATGAAGAGAGGGGAATGAAACTAAATAAAAGCATTACTATATTAAAAAGGAATAGGATAAACAAGCAATCAGAAAATTCCAAAAAGGGGAAAGACACATTAACTGAACATAGGAGGAGAACAAGAACTGTGCCAGCATAACCAAGTAATCAGCCAAAAACATGAGGCAAATAACAACATAACATTAGGAGAGCTGTAATGTGAAAACAAGCGTGTGATGCGAAAAGTCAACCAGGAGAGGAAGACGAAGGGCCAGAGGTATCCATGGTAGAGGTACGGTGTGCATTAATGAAGCTCTGCAATCTCACAGGATCCTCATAAGTGGTGGTCATATTATTGTAGGTGACCTTAAACAGACATGGATGATACAGGCCATATCGGGCACCCATGACACGGAGGGACTCTCTCATGCTGAGGAAGGCTTTTCTACGATTAGCAGTTGCTTTAGCATAGTCCTGGGCGAAGAACAATGGAGAGTCAAGCCAAGACAGTTTGGGAATAGCCTTGGCAGCTGCTAGAACTTTCAGGAGGTCCGTGTATTCCAGGAAATAAAGAATGACCCCTCTTGGCTTTTGTGACATGGAGAGGGATGTAGGCAGACGGCCTAGACGATGCGCCCGTTGAATGTTGAGAGAGGTATCCTGTGGCATATGTAGCAGTTTGGGAAGGAAAGACTTGAAAAAGGCAAGCGGGTCAGACCCTTCAAGATTTTCCGCCAGGCCGTAAATGCGAAGATTATTACGTCTGCCTCTATTTTCCAACTCCTCCACCTGCTTCTGAAGGGCTCCTACTTGCGAGGACAAGTGCGCAACTTTAGTTTGAGATTCTTGAAAAGATGCGACAGAGTGCTCTACCGTAGAGACTCTCGTTTCAATTTGAGACCAATTATCTGTCAGAACTTGGAGTTTGGTGTTAGTTTCCTCCATGAAGGGGCGTAAGGTCCCAATTTCCTCAAGGAAGGGACGAAAAGAGCGGATTTCTTCCAATAAGAGTTCCATGGATACAGGTGACGATGATTTAGGTGGAGACGGAGGATGCTTTTTTAGCCGTTTGGCAGTGACTTTTCCTGAAGAAGTAGGAGAAGGCGCTTCCATGAGTGTCTCCGAGTCTGAGGGTGGAAGGGAGTCTTCCAGTTGGGACAAAGCTGAAAAAACTTTAGAGTTCTTAACAAAAGCCACTTTTGCAGGTGCCTTCGGTGAGAAGCGAGACATTTGTTGTTGTTTGCCCATGTAGAGGAGCCCAAACGAAGAATGGCAAACACTTGGTGGTAGCGCTCAAAAACACTAGACACAACTTTGTAAAAGCACTAGACAACCACCCCAATTATGAGGAATGAAGCCTGAGGAAATTAAAGAGGGAAAATTGATAGATACATGCGATGCAAGCAGTAATGAGGTGAATCATTGAAGAAAATACTGCAGACAGGGATCATGCACCATTGGAGGATGAAAACACATAGGTAATTGCATCGCGGTGAAAAAGTAAAACCTTCACTGAGAAACATGAAGCATTAAATTGTACATGAAGAACATCAGGAAGGAAGAAAATGTCCAACTCATAAAATATACATTTAGAAGTGTATCATCATGGCAGTGCTAAGAGTAGAAGCAGGCATGTAAGGAATAGCTGCAGCATAGATTTAAGTCTGAGGTAGAGAAATTGCACTGTTGAAATAAGTCTTGAGCAAAGACATTAGCTAGCGGGGATAGTAAGTAATCTACCACCCCTGCTTGCAAAGAGCTTTAATTAAGGCAAAAAAATCGTTGTAGCAGGCAACCAGGCATGAATGTGCCATGTAGAAATTAAGCCTGGAGGCGGAGTTGAAGCAGAGAAAACATACCGCTGTGTAAGGAGAAAAGATCCAGAGCGCACAAAATGGCGGTCGCGCTGTGTGGAGAAGTATAGAAAACTGCCGGTATGAAGTGTCAGTGAAGCAAAACAGCAAGCTTGTACCACATAGGGGCTGGAGAGGCATTCCACGAATATTAAGCAGACGCTCTGATGCTGGGCAGGCGAACCACTCACGTCTCCGTCAGGGACTGCTCCGTGACGGGGCTCGCGAAATGGCGTCAGTGAACGCCGGAGCGCCCTTGCGGGAGAAACGGTGATTACTTGCTTCTCCGACGCCGGAAATGAAGTCTCAGGAGCACCGCCGCATACCGAAGGTAGTCCGACGGCAATACAGGGATGCAGCACAGGAACTACGTGCTGGAAGGAGAAGGTCTCCCGGTGCCTCGTCGGAGCCTCACGGAGTCGCCGCCATCTTCCACGGCGCCAAGCCACGCCCCCCCACAATGTTGCCTTTTTAACTTTCCTAACATCTACTAAATCTTGCCATATTTTCTTATTCTTTGTCGGAACCCCATTAACTAAGATAACCAGAGGTTCCTCTTCCACTTTTTCTACTCCAATTGTGTTAATGTTTTTCTTCAAATCTAGAGGCAAATAAACAACTCTTCCCTTTAATCCTCTCTGTAAATCTGATGGAGGCAATTTCCCTGTCTTTGGCTCCATTCTTACAATAGCCTGAAAGGGATGGATACTTTGAATCAAAATAGATTCATAAGTATTTAAATCCTTCAATTCAGAAGGAATCTCAATCAATTCCAGATTATTATGAACTGCTCTAGCAGGCATCTGGTTTTGATTTAATTTGTTACAACAATAAGTACACACACGTTGATCCAATCCCAAATCAAAACAATTTTCTACCATCAAGTATGTTGTGAAATCCTTCCATTCACTATTATTTTCCCTTTCACTTTTTGCATATAAATCCACTAACTTAGTCTGATTCTTATAATAAGTGCGTCGACAACACACACAAGTGAAATTTGGCCTCTCACTTGATTTGACCTGAAACGTCGCAATTTCCCTCTGGAAATTATCTGTACTGGAAACCTGTACACTATCTTCCACATTACCCGCTTCTTCTTGGTCAATTTCAATATTCTCCTCTTTACTTCCAAAGTAACAAAACTCAATTTCTTCACATATATTCTTCACATCTATTTCAGAACCATGCAAAAGAGCAGCGCATAATTGTTTAAGCATAATTGCTGGACTCTTAGCATAATACAACATTCTAACTAATTTCCTCACTTTATTATGATGCACTGCTAGCATCCTGAAATGATGAAAAACACTCTGGCATACTCTCCTGGAAAGACAAGCCAGTGAATGACCATGCAAACCTGTCACTTCTCTCACTCTGCAAGGATCTAATTCTTGCAACAACCTTATTTTCTGCTTCAAACTTTTCTTATTAAATGACCGTACAAAATCACAAAGCAAATTGATGGAATCCTGTCGCACACTACAAATACTACTACACTTCCAGGTGTACACAGGACCCTTAGCACGTCTTCCTAAAACCTCATTACCTAACACCTCTTCTGCCTCTGTTGTCACAAGTTTTTCTTTTTCAACTGGACAACCATCTTTCACTTCATAAGCACGACCACTGGTGTCAACTGCATGCACCAAATCATTATCCTGGAAATAACTCTCCTCATTAAAAAATGCCTCAGAGCTTGAACTATGCATCCATTCTCCAGAAAAAACTTCACAAAAATTACTACGATTAACTATTCTCTTCCATCTACTATTTCTTTTGAAATCATAAATTGCCTTGCTTAGCTTCCTAATTCTATTGATTATCAAAATGAATAACTTACGTTTAATTTCAAATGCCTGATCAATAACTTTCTCAACTTTTTTTTTCTCTTATAAAAAACCACTTTCTGTTGACCTTTCTTAATATTTTTTAACAAATTGCCAATTATCCTGTTGCGGAACATTCGTTTACGAATGTCCCTAAACTGTTGTTTCCTTCTACTATCATGCACAGAGTTATCTCTTGCTCTAGCAGTAACATTTTTGATTGGCCTTTCCTTTCCATTTGAATTGCTTCTCTTTTTATGGACTGAAACATTTTCTGTAGTAATATTTTTTTTACTACACATATTTCTTATGAATGTTTTTGTACTCTTACCCGGTGCTTTCTTCGTGACTTGACAAATCTTTTTGTTAGAGGACTGCTGCTTCTTTTGATTGGCCTGCTGTCTTTGACATTTTGCAGCCTTTCTCTCTCTTTCTTTCGTTGGCATGGTGAAATGTTGAAATGATCTGCAGTTGAATCTGTGGTAAAATATATTAAAAAATGTTATCAACCACTATTACCAAACAGTAAATCAATAACAGTGATCAAAAACTTAACACACTACTTGACATTTTAAATAGAAGATTTTTTAGTCCTTGGCAAATTTACAATACAGAAATAGCAGAAAAGAAATGGAATTTATATTCATGTTACCTGTGCTATTTTATATGTGAATCTGATCTAATTTTATGAGCATATTTTAATATTTTATTGAAGACACTACACATAACCTGTTTTTGAAGGTGTCTTTATTTTTAAATTAAACGGTTTACACTTTTACTTTTTATTTATTATAAATTTTAAAAATAAATGTTTATAGTTCCATAGGCTCAAGCAGGTCAGCTTCCCACCCTATGTCATATAATTCGGACAAATCTGCATCCTCATCACGCTCTTCTTCATCCTCAGGATTTAAATCATCCAAGGGATCAACATCCACTGATGTTTCAATTACAAGTTCAATGATGAGGTCAAAATCAACTGATTGCAGATTGTCGCTCATGTTGATGTTGTCTTTATCTTTAAAGAAAGATAACAACAATGAGATGTTGCAGAGTAAGAGACAAATCTCAGAGATTATAATAGTAAAATTGTTTAACAAGAGTAACATTTTGCAGCTATTATTTAGCCATGTCCAGCGATGCTGAGCAGGTGAAGCCTATGTCTAATTTTTCAGTGAACAGGACTCATCTCTTCTTAACCTTGGATAAGCCTCACCAACTCTGTGTCCCCTGCACATACTTAAATGTAAAGGGGCAGATTTATGTTAAATGGTACATCCCCAGGCATGCACCAGTTAACGTGCACCGCTGCTCTGCCACCCATGGTGTGCCGTATTTACAATCAGATAGGAGAAAGCTGCGTCAAAACCCTGCGCCTGCTTTAAGCAGGCATAGGTCTTGACGCAACATTGTGGAGATGGGGCACCCCTGAGCCTTGCTTGAGCTGCATCGCACTTGCGATACAATTCCAGCAATGCGCCACCTTTACAGCACAGATACGTCACGCATCTGTGCCATTTTTGCCCCATGCTGCGCCGCATTGTAAATGCAGCACACCATGGGTGGCGGAACAGCGGCGCAAGATGACTGGCACATCCCTGGTGATGCGCCAGTCATCATAAATGTATCCCTAACCTTCTTATCTTGTTACAGATGAACCGCCATATGTACCATCAAACTATTTTGCATTTCCTAAATAGCGAATTTTAAGGAATAAATAGCAATTCTTTACCATTCCTAATTTGCAATGAGCAAATTGCTAATTGCAAATTACCCATTCATTTCCATGGGCTAGGAGGCTCATAGGAATGAAGGTGCAATTTGCGATTAGCAATTAGCTCATCACAAATTAGGAATTTTTCCAAGGGTGCATGGGTGTCTCAAGAACACCCTGCTGCACCCCTTAAAAAGAAATTTGGGGGCATATGGCGCACATACATGCCCTAAGGGCATGTATTGGCGTCATGTGGCACCTTTTGTTTTTTTTTTTAAAATTCTTTTTGAAAAGAATTCGCAAATTACCACCAACTAGAAGTTGGTGGTAGTTTCCAAATCCTTAATGTAATTTTTTACATATTTTTAGTTTGATACATTGCATTTAAGGAATCGCAAAATTTGCAAATCCTTCAGTGCAATCGCAAAATAAGGAATAGCAAATTTTGCTATTCCTTATTTTGCATCAAACTTGTTTGATACATACCATTTGTCTAATTAGCATTCGCAAAGGCTGAAATTTGCAGAATTTTGATCTTTGCGAATGGTAATTAGCTTGATACATATGACCCCAAGTGAGGCCTGTCTTGCAACATGGTGCATCTTCTGCATCACTGCTGCATCGGTTTCATGTGGCACGTTTTTTTTACACCATGACACATCTGCCTAAATGCATCAATTTGTAATTTTCTCGCCTCATAGCAAATCTTTTGCACCGCCACTGCATCATAAAAGTGACGCACAGTGGCGCAAAAGAGACATACACCTATCATAAATCTGTCTCTACCATTTTAAATGATTAATCCAGGATGACGATAAGGTGTGGCCTATCCAGAGGTTTGTTTATGGTCAGGCCTACTCAGGATTGCAGATTAAAGTTACGCTTGATAAAGAATACAGAGGAGATAATACATGTAAAGGCCTACCAATGAAGTAAGTAATGTCCACTTTATTGCGCCAGTCATCATAAATGTATCCCTAACCTTCTTATCTTGTTACAGATGAACCGCCATATGTACCATCAAACTATTTTGCATTTCCTAAATAGCGAATTTTAAGGAATAAATAGCAATTCTTTACCATTCCTAATTTGCAATGAGCAAATTGCTAATTGCAAATTACCCATTCATTTCCATGGGCTAGGAGGCTCATAGGAATGAAGGTGCAATTTGCGATTAGCAATTAGCTCATCACAAATTAGGAATTTTTTCAAGGGTGCAGGGGTATCTCAAGAACACACTGCTGCACCCTTGAAAAAGAAATTTGGAGGCATATGGCGCACATACATGCCCTAAGGACATGTATTGGCGTCATATGGCACCTTTTGTTTTTTGGAAAAAAATGTTTTTTGAAAAGAATTCGCAAATTACCACAAACTAGAAGTTGGTGGTAGTTTCCAAATCCTTAATGTCATTTTTTACATATTTTTTGTTTGATACATTGCATTTAAGAAATCGCAAAATTTGCAAATCCTTCAGTGCAATCGCAAAATAAGGAATAGCAAATTTTGAATTAAGGACATTTTAAGTCATTTCCACATGTGCAGTGTTTTCAAATTATGATTTGAAAATTGTTTTTGGGGAAAAGGAATGGTTTGCAAATTTATGACAAGGACATAATGGTGTATGCTTCTCTATAAGGCATTTCACTGTCTCTGATGTCATTTTTCCCATATTACATTATAAGACCTTTCCCCATGGAGCACATTCCTTGTAAATATGCTCCCACCTGTGCATGGTGAATTTAGATTTTGACTGTTTGAGTCACATAGCCATGTTAAAAGTGACCCAAAAAAATTGCAAACGCTTTAAAAAAACACATTCATGTGTCTTAAGCACATTTTAAGTCATTTCCCCGTGGACAGTGTTTTGTAAGTGGCGCAAAAGAGGCATACACCTATCATAAATCTGTCCCTAGCATTTTAAATGATTAATTCATGATGACGATAAGGTGTGGCCTATCCAGAGGTTTGTTTAAGGTGAGGCCTACTCAGGATTGCAGATTAAAGTTACGCTTGATGAAGAATACAGAGGACATAATACATGTAAAGCTCTACCAATGAAGTAAGTAATGTCCACTTCATTGCAACAGTCATCATAAATGTATCCCTAAGCTTCTTATCTTGTTAGACATCAACCGGCATATGTATCATATAACTATTTTGCATTTCCAAAATAGCAAATTTTAAGGAATAAATAGCAATTCTTTACCATTCCTAATTTGCAATGAGCAAATTGCTAATTGCAAATTACCCATTCATTTCCATGGGCTAGGAGGCTCATAGGAATGAAGGTGCAATTTGCGATTAGCAATTAGCTCATCACAAATTAGGAATTTTTCCAAGGGTGCATGGGTGTCTCAAGAACACCCTGCTGCACCCCTGAAAAAGAAATTTGGGGGCATATGGCGCACATATGGCGTCATGTGGCACCTTTTGGTTTTTTTTTTTAAATTCTTTTTTAAAAGAATTCGCAAATTACCACCAACTAGAAGTTGGTGGTAGTTTCCAAATCCTTAATGTCATTTTTTACATATTTTTAGTTTGATACATTGCATTTAAGGAATCGCAAAATTTGCAAATCCTTCAGTGCAATCGCAAAATAAGGAATAGCAAATTTTGCTATTCCTTATTTTGCATCAAACTTGTTTGATACATACCATTTGTCTAATTAGCATTCGCAAAGGCTGAAATTTGCAGAATTTTGATCTTTGCGAATGGTAATTAGCTTGATACCTATGACCCCAAGTGAGGCCTGTCTTGCAACATGGTGCATCTTTTGCATCACTGCTGCATCGGTTTCATGTGGCACGTTTTTTTTACACCATGACACATCTGCCTAAATGCATCAATTTGTAATTTTCTCGCCTCATAGCAAATCTTTTGCACCGCCACTGCATCATAAAAGTGACGCACAGTGGCGCAAAAGAGACATACACCTATCGTAAATCTGTCTCTACCATTTTAAATGATTAATCCAGGATGACGATAAGGTGTGGCCTATCCAGAGGTTTGTTTATGGTGAGGCCTACTCAGGATTGCAGATTAAAGTTACGCTTGATAAAGAATACAGAGGAGATAATACATGTAAAGGCCTACCAATGAAGTAAGTAATGTCCACTTTATTGCGCCAGTCATCATAAATGTATCCCTAACCTTCTTATCTTGTTACAGATGAACCGCCATATGTACCATCAAACTATTTTGCATTTCCTAAATAGCGAATTTTAAGGAATAAATAGCAATTCTTTACCATTCCTAATTTGCAATGAGCAAATTGCTAATTGCAAATTACCCATTCATTTCCATGGGCTAGGAGGCTCATAGGAATGAAGGTGCAATTTGTGATTAGCAATTAGCTCATCACAAATTAGGAATTTTTTCAAGGGTGCAGGGGTATCTCAAGAACACACTGCTGCACCCCTGAAAAAGAAATTTGGGGGCATATGGCGCACATACATGCCCTAAGGACATGTATTGGCGTCATATGGCACCTTTTGTTTTTTGGAAAAAAAAATTTTTTGAAAAGAATTCGCAAATTACCACAAACTAGAAGTTGGTGGTAGTTTCCAAATCCTTAATGTCATTTTTTACATATTTTTTGTTTGATACATTGCATTTAAGAAATCGCAAAATTTGCAAATCCTTCAGTGCAATCGCAAAATAAGGAATAGCAAATTTTGAATTAAGGACATTTTAAGTCATTTCCACATGTGCAGTGTTTTCAAATTATGATTTGAAAATCGTTTTTGGGGAAAAGGAATGGTTTGCAAATTTATGACAAGGACATAATGGTGTATGCTTCTCTATAAGGCATTTCACTGTCTCTGATGTCATTTTTCCCATATTACATTATAAGACCTTTCCCCATGGAGCACATTCCTTGTAAATATGCTCCCACCTGTGCATGGTGAATTTAGATTTTGACTGTTTGAGTCACATAGCCATGTTAAAAGTGACCCAAAAAAATTGCAAACGCTTTAAAAAAACACATTCATGTGTCTTAAGCACATTTTAAGTCATTTCCCCGTGGACAGTGTTTTGTAAGTGGCGCAAAAGAGGCATACACCTATCATAAATCTGTCCCTAGCATTTTAAATGATTAATTCATGATGATGATAAGGTGTGGCCTATCCAGAGGTTTGTTTAAGGTGAGGCCTACTCAGGATTGCAGATTAAAGTTACGCTTGATGAAGAATACAGAGGACATAGTACATGTAAAGCTCTACCAATGAAGTAAGTAATGTCCACTTCATTGCGCCAGTCATCATAAATGTATCCCTAAGCTTCTTATCTTGTTAGACATCAACCGGCATATGTATCATATAACTATTTTGCATTTCCAAAATAGCAAATTTTAAGGAATAAATAGCAATTCTTTACCATTCCTAATTTGCAATGAGCAAATTGCTAATTGCAAATTACCCAATCATTTCCATGGGCTAGGAGGCTCATAGGAATGAAGGTGCAATTTGCGATTAGCAATTAGCTCATCGCAAATTAGGAATTTTTCCAAGGGTGCATGTGTGTCTCAAGAACACCCTGCTGCACCCCTGAAAAAGAAATTTGGGGGCATATGGCGCACATAAATTTTAACAACATTCCATTACCTCAAAAACGATTTTCAATTCATAATTTGAAAACACTGCCCACAGGGAAATTACTTAAAATGTTCTTAAGACACATGAAAGTGTTTTTTGAAAGCCTTTGCAATTTTTTTGGGTCACTTTTAACATGGTTATGTAACTCAAACAGTAAAAACCAAAATTAACATGCACAAGTGTGACCATATTTACAATGAATGTGCCCCATGGAGAAAGGTCTTTTAATATAATATGGGAAAAATGACATCAGACACACAGAAATGCCTTATAAAGAAGCATACACCATTATATCCTTGTCATAAATTTACAAACCATTCCTTTTCCCCAAAAACGATTTTCAAATCATAATTTGAAAACACTGCACATGAGGAAATGACTTAAAATGTCCTTAAGACACATTAAAGTGTTTTTTGATTGCCTTTCCAGCATGGTTGGGTCACTTTTAACATGGCTATTTAACACAAACATTCAAAATCTAAATTTGCCATGCACAGGTGGGAGCATATTTACAAGCAATTTGCGCCACAGAGAAAGGTCTTACATTAAAATGGGAAAAATAACATCAGAGACAGTCAATTGCCTTATAAAAAAGCATACACCATTATGTCCTTGTCATAAATTTAAAAACAATTCCTTTTCCCCAAAAACGATTTTCAAATCATAATTTCAAAACACTGCACATGGGAAAATTACTTAAAATGTCCTTAAGACACATAAAAGCGTTTTTTGATTGCCTTTGCAGCATGTTTGTATCACTTTTAACATGGCTATGTAACACAAACATTCAAAATCTAAATTTACCATGCACAGGTGGGAGCATATTTACAAGCAATTTGCGCCACAGAGAAAGGTCTTACATTAAAATGGGAAAAATAACATCAGAGACATTCAATTGCATTATAAAGAAGCATACACCATTATGTCCTTGTCAGAAATATTATAACCATTCATCTTCCTCAAAAACGATTCTCAAGTCATAATTTGAAAAGACTCCACAGCTCCTATGCAGAAAAACACCCTGTCAGTACTAATACTTCACATTTTCTCCAATTACATTTTCTCAAAGAAACAAAATCTATTTGTAAAACACTTGAGACAAAGCAACATTTGAAAAACACAACTTTCTTCATAATTTTCTCCTTAAAGCACACTATTCTCTATCTAAATTAAAGAAATATTTTCTCACCTTAGAAAATACTTTGAGTTTGAAAACAGTCTCAGAAACACACCAATTTGTCTTCAGCAGAGCAAAAGGTATGCACTCCAGAGTCTGCAGCTATCAAAAGCACAGAAATGCTGTAATTCTTCACACATATCTCTCATGTCACCCAATCAAAACTCTTCCCTCACTTTTTTTCAAATGAAAACCCTTCCCCCCTCTGCCATTTCATGCCTTTTCTGCATAGCAACCACCTCTTGCAAGACCTCTGGTGTTTGCCAGTTCACACAACAATGTTGCAATTGAACTCTGAACTCTCAGTGCACCTGCGTATCCACTGCAATCTTTCATTTAATGATTATTTATTGACCATTCAAAATACATCTTTCAAATAACTCATCCATGCACCCTAACTTTCTGTTTTCAGCAATCAAAATCCACCAATCACTGTTACTGCTTCATTAACACAGAAACTCCACAGTTTTTTTCATTTTAAACTCTCATTTTTTCAACTGCCATTTCATTGCCACACTTCATCTGACTGCAGCAGAACCTTCTCTCACCATGTTTTCTGTCTGGATTGTTGGACATAGTTATATCCACTGGGCTCACAGGTATGCTGAGAACAGAAATTTACCTAACCTCAATTTACAAGATGTGGAAATTAAATGGTTTGGCCACAGAGGATTAAAATGTCACCAATTGATACCATTGGTGAAAACCTTTATGCATTTGCCCAAACCTGACCTGTTAATTGTGCACTGTGGAGGTAATGATTTGGGCACTTTGACTGGGGTAGGTCTGGAAAGGCTTTTAAAGGACACCTTTGAGCAATTGATGGCACTTTTTCCTCAGACTGCCTTGGTATATTCAAATATATGCCAAAGACAGAAATGGAGGTGGTCAAACCAATTTTGTCCACAAATTGAGAAGTCGAGGAAGCATGTAAACAAATCTGTTTCAGCTTACATGAGAGACCATGGAATGGGCTCCATGTACAACAATAACTTGCGTTACTACATGCAAGATATCTACAGAGGAGATGGAGTTCACTTCTCAGATGAGGGCAACAGAATTTTCACTCTGAATTTAAGACTGTGCATTGGTACCTACTTATAAGTACCTAAATGTACCATAAACCCAAAAGCTCCTCTCAGAGCTACCCTACATCTGATCACTCACAATTATTATTTTACTCTAACTTTTTTCACTAATTTTCAACAAAATACGCTCACCGGGGCGCTACCCGGTACGCGAACCGGGAGCTAACCTCGCGAAAGTTTTTTTAAAAATGTTTTTTTTTCGCCCATATAAGCTTCCTCAGCCACCCTCACAAAACCTAGGGGGTCAAGATAAGTCTACCGTGCCCCCTTCTACCCATTCTGAACATTATTTGCCCTCCATTTTGTATCTTAATTCGACCGAAACACAAAATGGTGGACTCCCGTAACGCTTAAGGTTCGCGAACCGGGGCGCTCAACAGTTCGCGTACCGGGTCGCTCCCTGGGAAGCGCACCATCAAAAAAGGTGGGAAAGTAGTTTACAGAAAAAATTAAAATAAAAAAATAATCAACAAAACCAACAATCAATTAACATACAGTATTTGAAAAGTCTATCATTCATTTTTCATTGCAGTACGCTGCCCAGAACGCTTCCCGGTTCGCGGACCGGGCGCTATCCACGCAAAAAAACAAAAAAAAATATATTTTTTTTTTGCCCCGCGGGGCCCTTTTAAAGCCTCCACTTTAAACCTAGGGGGTCAGGGAGGATCTACTATGCCCCCTTATGGTTATTTCCCCCTTTGTTTTGGCCTCCTCTTGTCTCTCAATCCTACCGAGAGACAAGATGGCGGCCGCTCCGGACTGTTTAGAATGTTGACAGACACCGGAGAGCCAATCAGCTTCGCTACGCGAAGTTCTGGTACGCGTAAGGTCCGCGAACCGGGGCGCTGCCCGGTCCGCTGTTACAGATATATATCTTTTTTTAAACGTTAATTTCTCAAAATCCACTGGAGCACATATATTGAGACCTACAAAAGGCACATCGGGCTACCAGTCCCTACAATTTTGCCAAGTTTCGTGCAAATCCATTCAGCCGTTCGGGCTAAAAGTGAGGCCAACCGCCCTATGGAACACTCAATGTTAAAAACACGTTTTGGGACCCCCCTTTTTTCTCGACCCCCCCTGGACGAACCCCCGCCCAATTTTCAGGGGCTGCTCAGAAACAAAATGTGCCATTTTCGTGAAAATTTCAGCCAATTCCGTCCACAAACGCCAAAGTTATTAGACATAGAATTTTCAAAAATCCCATAGGGAAAAAATCCTAACTATATATACCTACTGGCGACCGCCAGTAGGTAATATATATATATATATATATATGTATATATATATATATATATTACCTACTGGCGATAGACAGTAGGTATATATAGTTAGGATTGGCTACCATAGGAAATCCGCAACATTCTATTGGGAATAACTTTGGCGCAGGTTGAGGAATTTGCGTGTAATTCTCCAAAATTTGGGCCAGCTCCGCTGCGCTCCTTCCCCAAAAGTTTCGGGGGGATTCGTGAAGTGGGGGCTGAGAAAAAAGGGGGGTTTTCCCCATGTTAATTTCCATAGGACGTTATGACAAGTCTACAGCCCGAACCGCTGAACGGAATTACACCAAACTTGGCCAAATTGTAGGGACTGGTACGCAGAAGTGCCTTTGCTATATTTGGTGAAAATTGCTCAAGTGGTTTTTATGAAAATGAACTTCAAAAACACATATATATCTGGGCGGAGCCTAACCACACATCTCATCGTGAAATCTGATTGGCTGTCAGCACTTCTTCCAAGAAGTGTTGGCAGCCATCTTGGGACCAATATACATGATAGCACCTCATTAAAAAACATTGTAGTTAATAGAGGGTTTTAGGACTTTAGTTACATTATCAATCATTTGTTGATGGTACCATACTCATTTTAGGAATTGTGGTGTTTTCTAAGGTGATTTTACCATGTGAAAAAGCCTTCTGCTGTGATATCATGAATCATGTTTGAAAGAAAACTATTATCTCATGCTTTTCCCACAGTGGTTTGGAAGGGGATCTATAAGCTAACTGAAAGCATATTTTCTGTAAATTCACATTATCTTTCTCAGTCATGTGAGAATGAAGTCTGACATTCTCAGTAAAACATGTACATCCAACAAGGACAGAGACTGTCAGTTGATTCCTTTGTGTTCTACTGCAGCCTCCTAGAGTGTTCTTAAGAACAACTAGAGTGCTAACAGTCCAACTTATTACAAAGGTAAGGCACACCTGAATCCATCTTGATTGGAATAAAGTGGTAACTCTTAAAACATTTAATTTAAAAAGGAACAAAATGAGGGGGTATATTTTGCCATAGAAAGTATGATTAGTGCTGCAGAAAGAAAAAATAGGGCACATTTTGAGTGACTTCTCAAATCCTCTTCTATTTCATTAAAACATTCTGACATGCAGTCTCCCAAGATGGCCACCAGAGACAAAAGAGCCCAAATGTAGCACAAATATCACCCAGATGTAGCCCAAGTATAGCCCAATGACAGAATGTCCCAGAGTGTTCGGAACAACTAGAGTGCTAACAGTCCTACTTATTACAAAGGTATGGCACACCTGAAGCCATCTTGATTGGAATAAAGTGGTAACTCTTAAAACATTTAATTTAAAAAAGAACAAAATGAGGGGGTATATTTTGCCATAGAAAGTATGATTAGTGCTGCAGAAAGAAAAATTAGGGCACATTTTGAGTGACTTCTCAAATCGTCTTCAATTTCATAAAAGATTCTGACATGCAGTCTCCCAAGATGGCCACCAGAGACAAAAGAGTCCAAATGTAGCCCAAATATCACCCAGATGTAGCCCAAGTATAGCCCAATGACAGAATGTCCCAGAGTGTTCTAAAGAACAACTAGAGCGCTAACAGTCTTATTTATGACAAAAGTATGGCACACCAGAAGCCATCTTGATTGGAATGAAGTGGTAAGTCTGAAAATATTTAATTTAAAAAGGAACAAAATGAAGGGGTTCATTTTGCCATAGAAAGTATGATTAGTGCTTCAAAACGAAAAATTAGGGCACATTTTGAGTGACTTCTCAAATCCTCTTCTATTTCATTAAAAAAATTCTGACATGCAGACTGAAACATGCACTTTGAATACCAGCAGCAGACTTCCCTGGTGAGCAGTAGCTTTACTACAGTGATCTAATGATAAACTAGAGTGCTAACATTCAGAATTTATGGCAAATGTGTGACACATCTGAATGCCTTCTTGATGGAACCAAAGTAAACAAGCATTGAAAATGCAATAGATCTCGCCCTCGTTTAAGTTAAAGCCATTCTGTTTGTAATGAGGTGGCTTTTTAGCTTTGCTTTTATTAGTGTTTTTAAAACTTTCATGTAAATAACATGCATATGTATGCATATATGTATATGTATGCATGCATTTATATTTGTATTTATATAGATATGCAGATTATATATGTTTATATCTGTATTTATATATATATATATATATATATATATATATATACATACATACATATATATAAATATATGCGTATACATATATATGCATATACATATGTGTATATGTGTGCGTGTAGAGAGAGGTAGAGAGGTAGAGGTGTGGAGGTAGAGAGGTGGAGGTAGAGAGATAGAGGTAGAGAGGTAGAGACTAGTAGAGAGAGAAGTAGAGAGAGGTAGAGAGGTAGAGAGTAGAGAGTGAGTAATAGAGAGTAGAGAGTGAGTAGTAGAGAGTAGTAGAGAGCAGTAGAGAGAGTAGCAGAGAGTGAGTAGTAGAGAGTAGTAGAGTGAATAGTAGAGTGAGTACTAGAGAGTGAGTAGTAGAGAGTGAGTGGTAGAGAGTAGTAGAGAGTAAGTAGTAGAGTGAATAGTAGAGAGCAGGCAAGAGTGAGTAGTAGAGAGTAGTAAAGAGTGAGTAGTAGAGAGTAGTAGAGAGTGAGTAGTAGAGAGTGAGTAGTAGAGAGTAGTAGAGAGTGAATAGCAGAGAGAGAGAATAGTAGAGAGTGAGTAGTATAGTGAGTAGTAGAGAGTAGTAGAGAGAGAGTAGTAGAGAGTGAGTAGTAGAGAGTAGTAGGAAGTGAGTAGTAGAGTGAGTAGTAGAGAGTGAGTAGTAGAGAGTAGTAGAGAGAGAGTAGTAGAGAGTGAGTAGTAGAGTAGTAGAGAGTGAGAAGTAGAGAGTGAGTAGTAGAGAGTAGAGAGTAGTAGAGAGTGAGTAGTAGAGAGTAGTAGATAGTGAGTAGTAGGGAGTGAGTAGTAGAGAGAGAGTAGTAGAGAGTAGTAGAGTAGTAGGGAATGAGTAGTAGAGAGTGAGTATTAGAGAGTAGTGGAGTAGTAGAGAGTAAGTAGTAGAGAATATTGGAGAATATTCCAAAGTTTGGCACAGCACCACTTGCACAATAAGTCCAATCAAATCATATCTCTTAGAGTCCCTATTGAAGCGCTGAATCTTGGTGTATATTCAAATGCTTTTATTTTCCTTAAGTTTATGTACCACAGCCAGCCGACACGTTTTGTTCTGTACAACAGAACTTCTTCAGGGCGTTCTTATTTCCTTCAAGTTATGTCGGTACCCTGTTGTCATATATTTAGATATTTCTTCCAAATGTTAGACGAGACGTAAGTACATTCTTAATCAAAGTGACTAAGTATCAATTTTACCCACACAATTCGGGCAGACTTGAGTAATTTATAGCATCCTCAAAGTCAGTCTTTCAAAACTTCCAAAGAATAGGACATGATAATCCAAATCCAAATGTTTCTCAAGAAAAGTCATTTTCAATCGTTCGGAATATCGGCGTTTGGGCAGATATGACCCAGGGACCCCCAGTATGCAAGGGGAATTAGTCCCCCCTCTGCAAACGCGCCAGTGGCCTGTGTTCCAGAGAGGTGTAAAAAGGGGCATAGCCTCATTACACCTCTGTGCAATGCAGCCCCCTGGTGCATACTGGAGGTTCCAGGTGGGCTAGTTGGCCCCCAGGGCCCCTAGTATGCAAGGGGAATTAGTTCCCCCTCTTTAAACATGCACGGGGGCTGCGTTGCACAGAGGTGTAAAAAAGGGTGTGGCCTCATTACACCTCTCTGCAATGCAGCCCCCTGACGCATACTGGAGGCTCCTAGTGGGCTAGTTGGCCCCCAGGGACCCCCAGAATGCAAGGGGAATTAGTTCCCCCTCTGCAAACGCGGCAGGGAGCTGCGTTGCAGAGAGGTGTAACAAGGGGCATAGCCTCATTACACCTCTGCAATGCAGCCCCCTGGCGCATACTGGAGGTTCCAGGTGGGCTAGTTGGCCCCCAGGGGCCCCCAGCATGCAAGGGGAATTAGTTCCCCCTCTTCAAACATGCACGGGGGCTGCGTTGCAGAGAGGTGTAAAAAGGGGCGTGGCTTCATTGCACCTCTCTGCAATGCAGTCCCCTGGCGCATACTGGAGATTCCTGGTGGGCTTTCAGGGCTTATATAGTTAGGAATTAGCATTAAAAAAACCTTGCAAATTCACTGATAAAACCATAGGTTTCAGGCCTTATATAGTTAGGAATTAGCATTTAAAAAACCTTTGATATTCACTGAAAAAACCATAGGTTTCAGGCCTTATATAGTTAGGAATCAGCATTTAAAAAACCTTTGAATTTCACTGAAAAAACCATAGGTTGCAGGCCTTATATAGTTAGGAATTAGCATTTAAAAAAACCTTTGAAATTCACTGAAAAAAACATAGGTTTCAGGAGTTATATAGTTAGGAATTAGTTTTTAAAAAATCTTTGAAATTCACTCAAAAAACTATAAGTTTTAGTGGTGTTATAGTTAGCTGGACATTTTAAAAAATCTTTGAAATTCACTCAAAAAACTATAAGTTTTAGTGGTGTTATAGTTAGCTGGACATTTTACTCATACAAAACCAATGAAATTGCTCCTATATAGTTAGTTGTACTAACTATATTTCGCGCACCCGCAATCCACTGCTGATGATGTCACATATTAGATCATTCATGACATGGTCAGTGACATCACTGATGACATCTCAAATGACATCACTGATGACATCACTGATGACATCATCCACGTGACAATCACATACATCTTTTCATACACTATTACAATTTTTCATCACTGTTTGTAAAATACAGAGTATCATATTTAAATCCATTGTCACAGCAATACAAGTATCTAAAAATCTACTCAGTGATTCATAGATGTATACACACATCTAATCACTTACCTATGGATTCACTCATACATGCTGTCAATGAACAATAGAACACTATCAAAAATACTTATACATCTATATCGACATTAAACAACAGCACGCATCCTATTCACATATGAAGTCATCCTACTCACTTATGCAAACAATGGATCATACTTACATATTTACTTAGCAAAACACTTATACAAACACCACTTCTTCTATTAATTTAGATAGTAAGTCATACTTAGTGAATTATAAAATCATTATTACAAGTATACAGTTATCCATACAGTCACTCACACAATCATTGTGTCTTATGTATACTTATTTATATACAACAACTGACACATACACTGCCTTTTATTTTTCTAGTTTGTTGGACCTGTACCTTTGAGAAATATATTTGCTCATCACCACACCCATAAAGAGATTCCCTCACCCAAACTGTTAGAACATGTAGTTTTAACTTCATATATCTACTGAATCAACTATTCACACATCTTTGGACATTCACACCCCCCCACCGAACCACACACACTTTCACACTCCCATACAAATACTCAGTTAACTAATCAATAACTAATATAGACTTTCACATAGCTAGTAACCAACTGTAGAATCAGTTTACACAACAACTGACAAAGTGATACAGATATTCACACAGTTTAGTCACTATCCACTATATTTAGTGAGACATTATAAATTGGTCAAGTAAACAGTCAATTACACTGCTACTAAATCCTCCATCCAAATATTTATTTATATATATCCACTCATTCCTCAATGTAAATTGCTATATATATAATGCATATTTAAATAACGAAGCAAACCACATTCACTGGATGATGTCATCAGTGATGTCATCAGTGATGTCATTTGAGATGTCATCAGTGATGTCACTGACTAACTATATAAGAGCAATTTCATTGGTTTTGTATGAGTAAAATGTCCAGCTAACTATAACACAACTAAAACTTATAGTTTTTTGAGTGAATTTCAAAGGTTTTTTAAAAACGAATTCCTAACTATATAACTTCTGAAACCTATGGTTTTTTCAGTGAATTTCAAAGGTTTTTTTAAATGCTAATTCCTAACTATATAAGGCCTGAACCCTATGGTTTTTTCAGGGAAATTCAAAGGTTTTTTAAATGCTGATTCCTAACTATATAAGGCCTGAAACCTATGGTTTTTTCAGTGAATATATATATATATATATATTCACTGAAAAAACCATAGGTTATAGACCATATATAGTTAGGAATTAGCATTTACAAAACCTTATTTTACTCACACAAAACGATTGAAATTCGCATATATAGTTAGTTGTACTAACTATATATCGCGCACCCGCAATCCACTGCTGATCATGTCACATATTACATCATTCAAGACATGGTCAGTGACATCACTGATGACATCACTGATGACATCTCAAATGACATCACTGATGACATCACTGATGACATCTCAAATGACATCACTGATGACATCACTGATGACAACATCCAGTGACTGTGTATTTCAGTAAAGTTAAAATATGTCTTACATATTGAAGAATGAGTGGATGTATAAGTGTCTGGATGAAGGATTTAGTAGGTGCATGACTGACTGTATGAGTGAGTGATTAAATGTGTCTCACTGAGTGCATGGGTTAGTGACTAAACTGTCTTAATTTGTGCATCAATATGTCTGTTGTTCTGTAAACTGCTGCATGTGTTGATCAGTAGCTATATGAGTAACTATATGGGTTATTGATTGGTTGCCCAAGTATTTGTATGGGAGACTGAGTGTGTGTGTGGGTGGCTGGGAGGTGCATGACTCTGTGCATAGATGTGTGAGCAGTTGATTCACTAGATGTATGGGTTCAAAAGTGCATGAGGAAACAGCTGTATGGGCGGTTGACTGTGTGCATGAGTGTATTGGTGAGTGAATGGATATCTCAGTGCTACATGTCAAAGTAAGTACATATGTAAAACACAGTACATGTGAGAGTTGACATATATAAATACCTGTGCATAAGAGCCAGTGAATGTGTGAGTGGCTGTATGGATCATTCTGAAATTGTATCAGGGATTGTATAAGAGAGTAAATATGTGTTAGTATCTGTTTGAATAAGTAAGGTGTGTATAACTGTATAGTTGAGAAAATGGAGGTGTGATTGATTCTTTGCATGACTGAGTAGGTGTGTGAGTAACTCCATGGATGAGTGACAGTCTGTGAGTGTCTGTTTACACTGAGTGTATCTAAGGTTATATTAGAGTCTGAAGAGGTTCATCGTATTATCACATGAATAATGTCATAAGTGATGTGCTCAGTAATGTCATCAGTGATGTCATCAGTGATGTCATTTGAGATGTCATCAGTGATGTCATCAGTGATGTCATTTGAGATGTCATCAGTGATGTCATCAGTGATGTCACTGACCATGTCATGAATGATGTAATATGTGACATGATCAGCAGTGGATTGCGGGTGCGCGATATATAGTTAGTACAACTAACTATATATGCGAATTTCAATGGTTTTGTGTGAGTAAAATAAGGTTTTGTAAATGCTAATTCCTAACTATATATGGTCTATAACCTATGGTTTTTTCAGTGAATTTTCAAGGTTTTGTAAATGCTAATTCCTAACTATATAAGGTCTATAACCTATGGTTTTTTCAGTGAATTTCAATGGTTTTTTAATAGCAAATATCAAAAGCTTTAAAATGTATTCTTCTTTAAATCGAAAAATATATTTTATATGTTTTTAATACAATTTTTTAATGTATTTTTTTATTATTTTTTTTGTTTCGCTCCCGGTCCGCGAACCGGGTAGCTTCCCGTTAGCTCAATTTGGTGCCGCGACCCGGTAAACGTTCCGTTTGCACAACTGCCGCGTTAGAAAACAACATCGTGACGCGTTGTGTAAGCGCGACGTATCGCGTTGTCGCGTAATGCGTCTTATGACGCGCCGCGTTAGCGCACCCGGAAGTGCTCCGGAGCGCGAACCGAGGCGCGAAGCGCAGCTCCCCGGAAGCGATCCAGGGCCCGGCGCGCAGCGCGTAACGTAAGCGTAACAGGTCATGTGACTTGTTAATAAAACTTTTCATTGGTTCATTTCACTTTTGGTTTCCTAATGATGTAAGGCTAGGTCATGTGACCTAAAAATAACACTTTTCATTGGTTTAGAAAATTTTTTTTCCCAAATGATGAAAGCCCCCACCTTTTTTCTCACTCTGACTTTCAACTTTGTGAGAGGAAGACCTATTTTCACTAATAAGCAATGGCTTCATTAGTAGCTGCAGCTGGTGCACCCCCACCACCACCACCACCTCCTAGGAAGAGAGGACCACCTCCTCAGGTAATCCTCAATCAAGAGGAGGAAGAAGAGGGAGAAGAGGAAGAGGAGCAAGGGGAGAAGCAGTTTTTGCCTGAAGAACCAAGGAGGTCCCATGTAAAAGAAGATTACATCTGGCAATTTTACTCATTTCCCCAGGGCCAAAAAAAAGTTCATGCCCGCTACGTTACTTGTCTCATCTGTAAAAAAAATCTGTCCAGAGGGACTGATAAGGAGTACAGTTATGGCAATTACACTATGCATCGGCATATGGAGAGGTGGCACCCTATAAATTATAGTGCTGCGCAGGTACGTCACCTGCAGGAAAACCCCCTTCCTGTGGCCAGTACATCATCTGGAGAGGCAGTGACGGGACCAGAGGCGAGGGAGATGGTCCCCAACATCCAGTTGAAGTTCGGGGAAGTGAAGCATGTGTGCATTTATTGCGGCCAATTAATTTGCTACAGGGAGAGTAGCATAAATTTGATCAACGTAGCAATTGAAAATCATAAATGTCCAAAACGCCCCAGAAAATAAATTATCTTTTTTTTTTGTTGCTCCTGTTGAGCCCGTTATAATCAATGATTTTCGTTTCCCCCCCAAAAAAACCAAAAAAATTATAAAACCGTTTAAAAAATACAAAAAAAGTAAAAAAATGTTCAGAAAAATAATAAAAAAATATAAAACAACAAAAACAATAAAAAAAAGTTCTTTTCAGAACTACCTCCCCTTTATAAAAAATTGCTAGAATGTTTAGCACTCTGGCAACCTCTATTTCTTTTGATTCGCTTCCCCGTTCGCGCGCCGGTACGCAAACCGGAAGCGAAACAAAAACATTTTTTTTAAAAAAAAGGAAGAGTGAGTATAAGGGAAGCCGTTTACGCTACCGGTTAGCTACCCGGTTCGCGTACCGGGTAGCACCTCTACCGCGAAAAAACAAAAAAATAATTTTTTGCCTTTTTTGCCCCGCGGGACCCTTTAATAACCCCTCATCAATCCTAGGGGGTCAGGAGGGGTCTACCTTGCCCCCTTTCATTAATTTCCTCCTTCGTTTTTCTTCACCTCTTGTCTCTCGATCCTACCGAGAGACAAGATGGCGGCCGCTCCGGACTGTTTAGAATGTTGACAGACACCGGAGAGCCAATCAGCTTCGCTTCGCGAAGTTCCGTTACGCGTCAAGTACGCGAACCGGGGCGCTAACCGGGGCGCGCTTACAGATATATATTTTTTTTTAACGTTAATTGATCAAAATCCACTGGAGCACATATATTGAGACCTAGCAAAGGCACATTGGCCAAACAATATCTACAATTTTGCCAAGTTTCGTGTAAATCCATTCAGCCGTTCGAGCTAAAAGTGAGTCCAACCGCCCTATGGAATATTGCATGTGAAAAACGCGTTTTGGGACCCCCCTTTTTTCTCGGCCCCCCCTTGACAAAACACCCCCAAATTTTCAGGGGCTGCTCAGAAACAAAATGTTCCATTTTCCTGAAAATTTCAGCCAATTCCGTCCTCAAACGCCAAAGTTATTCGACATAGAATTTTCAAAAATCCCATAGGAAAAAAATCCTAACTATATATACCTACTGGCGACCGCCAGTAGGTAATATCTATATCTATATCTATATATATATATATATATATATATATATATATATATATATATATATATATATAGATAGATATATATACCCCAGCTGCCACTAGGTAGTTATAGTTAGGGCTCCATACCACTCCTTTTTGGAAAGTTACATGGTGATCTTTCAAGCTGGGGCTGAGAAAAGGGGGGGAGTCATAAAATGCTTATTCCCCATGCATTTTTCATAGGAACTTTAGGCAATGCTACAGCCAAAATAACTGAACAAAATTACACGCAGTTTGGCAGATATCTAGATCTCTACCCAAAAAGCTATGCTTTTTATGGTTTGGTGTAAATCTGTTCAGTCATTTTAGAGAAATGAAAACTGAAAATCTATAGATACCTAGATAAGTGCTACTACTGAGTGAGTACCAAGGGACCTCAAAAGAAGTTGGGTGGGTTGTTGTGTGACCAATTGGGCGGGTTGGCCAGAAATTAGGCTGGACCACCCATGGGGGTCCATTATAGTTCCTTTAGTTAATTATAGCTGCTAAATTTCAGTGGTTTTAAGTTTAAAATCTGTATACATTTTGACCCGTATGTGGGAGTATGAACTATACATCAGTTCGGGTCTTCAACAGGACAATCATATGGAACACCCTTCCTAGTCACAACACCTCCCAAAATTACTTTACATCTCTACATGGGCATCAGAGAAAAATCCATATGGATACATGTGAGAAATGGGCTTTAAAATATATTCCTTTCCTATAGAAGTTGTATCCTGTGATAAAAGCTGCAGGTTCAGTACAGCAGGATATAGGAAGCCGTGGTGTCTTTGAGTCCAGATTGGATTGACAAATGAATAATTCACACTCCTATTTAATGGGTTAAAATGTCGACGGACTTTTAAATTGTGACTGTATTTAATTACCCCATTTTGCTAAGAAGCGTTGAGGATCAGTTTATAACCCCAATTTAAAATACTTTTAAATTAAAATGAGACCAGGACTATTATAAAAACATAACCCTTTAACTGCAAGTCATCTCTCTCCCTCACCCCCAGTTCTAAATAATTTTTGGGTAATTTTGGGTAGTTCGCGCTTAGAATTCCATACGTTTTTTTTTCACATAAGGTATCCATGCCATATTTGCATCCTTTTCTTCCAACATCCTAAGGTATCTAAAGGTAGGCAGAGTTTGCATGTTTTCCTGGAAAGGACTGAGAAAATAGGCAAAATATAGCCAAATTTTGAGTTTTTTTTGGGGGGGGAATGAAAAGTCCTCCGGATAAAAGTATCTGTTTTTCCCCCTAAAAATGGCATCAACGAATGGTTTGCTAAGCTAAAGTCACCATCTTCTCAGCTTTCAGGTACTGGGTGTTATATACCAGCTGCTACATGGTGGAGCTGTTTGTGTAGTTTAGAGATAACAGAACAACAGTTGTTTGTTAATTAAAAATACATTAAAAACAACTAAAACCTGTTGCCCAAGCCATTCTTACAGATCTGGGGGCTTCGAACATTCTGAATTGTCACACTTGTAGGAGTGTGATGATTAGTAGTTGTGTAGGTGCTGTCACTGGCAGTGACAGCTTATATTTTTTTTTTACAAATAAAGCAATGTATAAACCTTTGTAAACACATTAGTGATGCTGGAAAACTATAGATTTCTGGTAAGTTGATACAGTTTTGAATTCAGCAAGTGGTCATATGTGTAGATCCCTCATGGGTTTCTCAAAAAAATTAGCTGTTGAAATAAAGAAATATTGAAATTGAGTATGAAGAAATAACCATTTGAGACAACGTTTTAATCTGTAATGTTTTGTTACAACAGCCGATTTACTAAAGCAATATACTATTTCGTCGCCAGACCCTTCTGATTGCGAGGATATATAGGGTTTGTAGGTTCCTCAAGAACCCAAGGTACTCAGAGCCAACATCTGAGCTGCACCGCACAGTGGTGTTAGACTGAATCATTTGTTGAAATACATGAGGCGAAAAATGGGTATGAAGGAAACCTTTGCATTTCTGAAATGGGCACAAGATATAGAATTTAGGAGCAGTGCTTATTTGTACATCTCAGAATGTGTGTGTACCAGTACTAGCATATGACTTAGAGGATATTTTTTTAATGTCTTCTTTCTTACAAACTGGCTTTCGTTTGAAAGGCATAAATTCAGTGAAATCCAATTGGCAATAACAAATGTTCTACTGTTCTATGCTCCCGCATGTCTTCTGATAAAAACTGTACCTCACTTGTGTGGGTAGGCTGAGAGCCCACTACAGGAAATGGACCAAAACTCAACATAGATGCATCATATTTTTCTACTGAAAACTGATCCTTTTTTCCATTATGGGTAGCTGTGGATTTTGGGCTCTAACCACCTGGGGAAATCCAAGGTGGGTTGACTTGCGTGGCTCTGACAATTTTTTTTACCCAGAATCCATGGCTAGCTTCAACCTTTGACTAAAAAACAAATTTCTATGATGGAAAGTTCTGGATTCTTTGGAAAGCCAGTTTCAGCTAGAATTTCTCCAAGTCTCCTGTTAAAAATAGTACCTCGCCTGTGTGGGTATGCCTAGTGCCTAGGAAGGAAATGGACACAAAAGCAACATACATTCCACTAAAAACAGGCCCTTTTTTGCAAAGTGGGAAGCTGTGGATTTTGGGTCATATTCAGCCGGCATCTAGGGAAACCTAGCAAACTTGCACATATTTGAAAACTAGGCACCTGGAGAAATCTAGGGTGGGGTAACTTGTGTGGCTCTTGCCAGGTGGTTTTATTCACCCAGAATCTCTTGCAAACCTCAAACTTTGACTACAAAAACACATTTATATAATTTCTGTGATGGAAAGTTCTGGAATCTGCAGGAAGTCACAAACTTCCTTCCTCCCAGCATTTCTCCTGAAAAAATGGTACCTTACTTGTGTGAATAGTCGTGGTCCCAGGATTAGGATATGCCCCAACGTGCAACATTGATACATCACATCTTTCCACTCAAAACTGACACCTTTTTTTGCAAAGTGGATAGATGTGGATTTTAGGTCCAAGCTCAACTGGCATCTACGGAAACTTAGCAAACCTGTCTATTATTGAAAACTAGACACCAGAGGGAATCGAAGGTAGGGTGATATGCATGGTTCTCATCATGGTTTCTTTTCACCCAGAATACCTTGCAAACATCAAACCTTGAGTAAAAAAACACATTTTCCTCAAATTTCTGTGATGGAAAGTTCTGGAATCTGTGGGTGCCACAAACTTCCTTCCACCCAGAATTCCAACAAGTCTCCTGATAAAAATGGTAGCCCACTTACTTCTGTGGGTAGGCCTAGTTCCCCCGACAGAAAATGGGCCAAAATGAAACATGGATATATCACATTTTTACATTCAAAGCTGAACTTTTTTGCAAAGTGGATAGCTGTGGATTTTGGATCTAGATCAGCTGGCATTTAGAGAAACCTAGCAAACGTGTACATTTTTAGAAATTAGATACCTGTGGGAATCCAGGGAGGGGTGACTTGAATGGCTTTTACCCAGAATCCCTTGCCTACCTCAAACTTTGACAAAAAACACATGTCCTCACATTTCTGTGATGGAATGTTCTGGAATCTACGGAGGAGCCACAAACTTCCTACCATCCTGAGTTCCCCCATGTCCCTTTATAAGAACAGTACCCCACTTGTGTGTGTGGTATAAAAAGACCACAACACAAAAGGCCCTAAAGCGCTACATTGATAAGTAGGCAATAGGGGTGGCTGTGGTATTTGAGACCTCACTTTGTTAACACCCATGTAAACCTACAAACCACAGATATTTTTTTAAACTAGACAACCTGGGGATTCCAGTGTGATGTGTCTTGCATGAACCCTACAAGGTTTTCTTATGCACAATGCCCTGCAAACCTCAAACTTTGTCTGAAATCAGAAATGTTTTCCTTCCATTTATGTGATGAAAGCTTTCAGATAACCCTGGTCGTAGGACTACGCTATGCTCGCATAGTTTGCATAGTTTGCGCAACTACACCCTACGCAAATTGCACGTAGCACAGTGCAAAAACCCGTAGCCGGCATTTGTTATTCGCTCGCGGTCCTCAACGTCAAGTTGCCGACTGCGAGCGAGCAAAATGACATCCAGGTGAGACTTTTTCCTCGTTCACGATCAGCAACATCAATATTCCGATTGCGAGCGTGGAAAGATTCAACGTGGGGAGGTCAGGTTTCTCATTGCGAGTGGTCGAGTATGCTCGCGACCGCTTGCGAAGAGAAAACTGCTGCTCAAGTACAAATCTACTCGAGCTGCAGAAAACTACTGCTTGCACTGTGCAAGATGCCGTTTGCAATGATTGCACAGTGCGGACAAGCATCCGGCACTGTGCAATCAGTGCGAACTGCATTTACCCTACCGCACTACGCAGCTCGCATAGCTTGCATAGTGCGATGTGCACTTTGCATAGCTACGCATAGCGCGACTACGAGAGCTATGCCCAGGGTTACTTCCAGACTCCTCAGGAATCCACAAAATCCCTACCACTCAGTGTTATCCCACTTGTGCCGCGACTTGGATGAATCAAACCAAGGTCAATGGGTGTCCCCTGGCGAGTTCTCCCACAAGTCATGCACCCCGGACTCCCCTGGTTGTATATTTGTTTTAAAAATGTACGGGTTTGGTAGGTTTCTCTGGGTGGCGGCACAGTCTAGCCCCAAAATCCACAGCTTCCCACATTGTGAAAACAGGGAGGTTTTCAGTGGAAACATGTAGTGTGTCCATGTTGCATTTTAAGAACTTTCCAATAGTGAGTGCTAGGACTACCCACCACAATCGGGTTCCAATTTGATGTGAAGACATGTGGAAATACTGGGTGGTGTTGCAATTTGTTGATAGTAACGGATTTCACAAATATCGATCACAAAATGTAAATAATGGAGTGATCATAGCCATTTACGCAAACTTTCAATTTTTGTAGGGCATTGTGGGAAAGCGAGTGGTGAAGGACTGGACTTTTAACAGTACCAGCGGTGCCAGGGAACAACACCTATAACCTTCATGGGATACCTGTTTCGGCGCACAAACTACAGAGACACGGGACACTTCCTTCGGCGTCAAAGATTCAAGGTTTATTACTGCAGGGAACACAGAAGTCACGACAAGTACAACACGTGCAACTTGGGGAGACTGCTTCAAATTGGTTCTGTGGATCGCTCCTTTTATACAAAATTAACTCATAGGACAGCATGGTACACAAAAGTTTACAACCTGGTTCCCATAATTATCCCCCAGAGGGGTCGCTTTGGTCACTTTGGTACACATAAGGTCCGGAACATAAGTGCGGAAACATTTGGCGGTTCCCAACTGTAAAAACCCATCTTCCCAACATTAGTGAATTCCGATTGGCAGTAAAACAGATCGAAATAGGGACAAAGACAGGTGCAGAGGAAGATGGAGACAGTGGGGGATTGAAAAGAGTGTAAAAGGGGAGGTATCGGGAAACACGAGATACAGGCATCAAAGGGACGTGCCTAATGAGATGCACGGCTGAGACAATAAACCGGACGGCAAGATGAGCCTCGAGCGGGGCCATCTGCCTTACAGTATCATCCCCCTCATCGTAAAAGATATTTACAAAGTACATGTGTCTTCCACAAATATCCTGAGAGTCCCAGGGTGACGAAGCGGACAGTGTCCGTTCGCTGGCTACTTGAGGGCAAGAGACAAAATGGATGCCGTATCTAAGATGGAACCCGTGGGTACAGATGAAAAACCCACATATCAAACGAACGGTTTAAGTTAGCACAGCGAAACTGCGCACAGTTACTAAACTCGTCATTTGCGGTTCTTAGATACCAGACTCGACCATATTCGTGCGAGTCGAAAACATCACTTAAAATTGTCACGGAACCTCAGACGCTCCTTTTGCCCTCATGTAGGCAAGCACTAGTCGGAATCATATTCGATATTCATCAGACCCTCGAGATGTTGCTGTAGCATAGCTCTGTCCAACCGAGACCCTTTGGTAACAGGTGGCTGTCTCATACACGTTGTAGCACAGAGGCCACATAAGGCAGGACCGCACTGCACGCAAAGGCAACACGTGAACAGGAACACTACAACGACTCCAATGATCGTCAGAATTTTCCAACCCCAAGTCGACATCAGGCCCCAAAACCATCCAAGTAGCGTCCAATCCCCTACATCCACGTGTATGGATTCGGAGATCTTATGCAACTTCGAGATGGCTTGATAGACAGTCGGAGCGTTATCAGGAATGAAAATACAGCAGCTCGAATGGATCACCTTACATACCCCACCTCGATCTGCTAAGTTCACATCTAAAACCATACGGTTTTGTAACGTCATAAGTCTATCCGCCTGAAGTTCTGTGGTGATATTACCAAGGGCACTGGCAGTAATATTAGCTGTCGATTCTACCACTCGAGTCAACTGTCTTAGGTTCCTACTATTAACCATAGGTCCCCAAAATGGGAGGAAACCCTTGAAAAAGTCTCCTGCCTCTTGACCGGCAGTATCCTCTTCGCTAATTACGCCCCTCACAACTCTAGTTTTGTGATAATCTGCATCTACAGTAAACGTCGGAGGCAACAAGTTTGCGATAAAACATGAGCCCATGAAGTCAGAGGGCAACCATGCATACGCACGATCATGACAAATAAAGTATGTACCCTTGGCAGCCAAAAACACAGGGGACGAGACCATTGGCAAAATATAATTTTCAGTGCAAGCACTCTCTCCAAGTCGGGCTTTCGATCTACGGCCGCGACCTATTAAACAAAAATTACCAATGTGGGGTACGACCCATATCGGAGGCGAGCTTTTAAGCTGTTTTTCACCAGTGAACACACTATATTCGCCTCTACTTAGGACCCTATAGGCTTGTACCTCTTCTTCAGGGATAAGCGAGGGATCATAGATATCGCTATCTAAATCCTCTATTGCTATAGACAAAGATTTTTGGTACGAGGTAGGACCAGAGTAAGAGGAACGTGGTTCTCGAATGGGGTGGAAACCCAGTGCGCTTTGAAACATTGTTTGAAATGCTCGAGCAGACCCTTGGGAGCTATACGGTAACACCAGATATGGAATTCCCTTATCCGTAGTATGTGGCATCAACCCACACACCCAACAATTAGTAGTGTTAACCACTAACTGATGCTGATGAAGGAGTTGAATAAAGGAATTGTTGCGGAATTCTGCACGTCTAGCCTGCTCGTGTTCAGGTAAGATGTGAAAAGAATGAGGAGAATCAGTGGAGATGAGGTTAAGGTCAGGGGTAGGAGTAGGTATAGTAGAAGGTAAGAAGTAAGACATTGTGTAATACACTCCACCCGCTAATAACGCAGAACCAGTCACAAACAGTACGAATATTTGGAACACAAAACATTTGGTACGACTGAGTTGCTGCAGCTTGAATCTTTGTGCTTGAGCTCTTTCCAAGTCCATCAGCTTTGAAAATGCCATTCCCTATGACCGTCCGCAACGTTTCTTGACGCACTTCGTTCTGTGTAGCAATAGTCAATTCCTAGGAGTTCCCAGGAATCGACGGTCTTTAACCTAGCGTCAAGACCTACTAACCAGGAGGAAGTACACGCGCGGCCCTACGGCCTTTATTTCACAAATATATATATATAATAAAAAAAAATGTCTCTCAGCTGTGGAAACAAAAAGTGTAAGGAACGAAGCTCAATGAATATATACAAAATAATTACAATAGTATGAGTGTTCAAACTGATCATGGAAAACGGGATAATGCACTTGTCAAGGGACAGAACGGGTTTTTTTATTAGTCTTTAGTGCTGGATCTCAAAAAATATCGGGTTTTCCCAGGACGTGTCTGTTCGTTGAACAAAAGATTCGTCGAAGGGACAACGCCCTGTTGATCAGCTGAATGTTCTGGTCTTGAGTTTTCTGATGACAAGTGTTCAATAATGCCTTTTTGCTGCCCCTAGGATTCTCCGACAGGTTGTGCGTCGCTGAAAGGTACAAACGCCGGCAATCCTTCGGTTTCAGTTGATGCAATGCCTTTCCTTACCCACGAGTCTGCTGGCAACGGAATGGGGACTTTCTTGGTATGGGTGGCATGCACCCAATTCTTCCGCCCCTCGAGACGAACTGCAGTTCTCGTGGCAAGGAGGACCTGATAGGGTCCAGTGAACCTGGGATCCAAATTGTTCTTGCGCGAAAAATTTCGCGTTACCACCCAATCTCCGGGCTGGAGCTGGTGGCCTGGACCCTCCGTCTGCGTCGGCAATGCTTCGTGAACCTGTTGGTGAATTAACCTCAGTTTAGCAGTCAAGTCATGAAGATAATCGATTAACATTGGATACTCAAGTTCACAAAAGGCACCCGGTCTAGGGACCCCCAAAACATTGACAGGACGACCGAACACTATTTCATAGGGACTGAGCCCTACTCGGGAGTGTACAGTTGCCCTTGTTGACAGTAATGCTAAGGGTAAAGCGTCGGGCCACGAAAGACCTGTCGTAGCCTGAATCTTTGCTATTTTTAGTTTAAGGGTGCCATTGTACCCTTCAACCAAACCGGCTGACTGAGGATGATTGGCACTATGAAATTTCTGTACAATCCCTAACCCGCGACACACACTCTTCATCACGCTCCCAACAAACTCACTTCCGTTGTCTGACCACACAACCCGAGGCATTCCGTAGCGGGAAAAATACTCTTTGAGTAAAATTTTTGCCGTGGATAAAGCCGTATTATCCTTAAGGGGGTAGGCCTCAATCCACCTAGAAAATGCACACACCACAACCAGCACATACTTCAAATTATTACATCTCTCCATGTGGATAAAGTCCAACTGGATAACTTCGAAAGGGTACGCAGGAGGGGCAAAATGACCAGGTGGAGTGGGAGTGCCCTTACCAGGATTGTGCATCAAACACACCATACAATTCTTAACCAAGCGTTCAGCACATTTCGTAATACCATCATTTTTCCACACAGGAAACAGCAATTTACAGATACCTTTCGCGCTAATATGTGCTAACCCATGCGCCATAGTCACAATAGCCAGCACATACGCATCAGGCAACATCCATCTTTTCTGTTCCGATAAGTCAATCCAACAACCATTCGCATCCAACTTTCCCGTACTTTCTTTCCACTTCGCCTTTTCAGTCTCGGTGGCCTCATTCTGAATTACTTTCACACTCTCGATAGTGTTTTCACACATACTTGATTCTGCAGGCCACCTAACCGAACTCGTCACATACATTCGAGTGCTAAGGTTCCGGGCAGTCTCCTTAGCAGTCTCATCCGCAAACGCATTACCACGACCAACATCATCCATCACTTTACGATGCGCACTACATTTAACAATCGCCACTTGCTTAGGCAACGTAAGTGCATCCAAAAGATCATTTACAAGCTGGCCATGCTGAATCTTCGTACCATGTGACGTAAGGAATCCTCTCTCTCTCCACAATCGTCCAAAACTATGTGCCACACCAAACGCATACTGGCTATCTGTAAACACATTCACCCGTTTATCTTTAGACAACACACACGCTCTCGTCAAAGCAATTAACTCAGCAGCCTGAGCCGAATTCTGACTTAATCTTGCACTTTCCACAATCGTTCTCAATGTAACTATAGCATATGCAGTTGTCACATCACCGTTCGGCAACTTGAAACAAGAACCATCCACATACAAAGTACCATCGGGATCTGTCAATGGAGCATCTTTTAGGTCAATGCGACCCTTGGTTTCCTCTTCAGTTTTGAGATAGCAGTCATGTACTGCTTCATCACTTGATTCTGTGTCGATCGGCAGCAATGTTGCTGGATTCAACACATTACATCGTTTTATCCGTATATGACTGGCCAGCAATGTCAACTCATAACCAGACAATCTTGCACTTGTCAGATGTTGAGTTTTCGTTCGGTTCAATAAAGTGTCGACTGCATGCGGAACCATTACCGTGAGCATATTATCCATGACTAGACCTGCGGACTGTCGAATGGACGCCGCAGCTGCCGCTGTTGCCCTTAAGCAACTTGGCAAGGCTCTTGCTACTGGGTCTAAAGTCGAAGAAAAGTAGGCACATGGGCGTTGCTTACCACCAAAAGATTGTGTCAAAACACTCAACGCGCAACCATCCCTCTCGTGAACGTATAGTGTAAACGGCTTACTGTAGTCAGGAGTACCCAACACAGGAGCCGAACACAGCGCATCACGCAATTCAGAAAAACTTTTCTGACATTCTTCAGACCAAGGTACTGGGGATGAAATGTCCTTGCACGTAAGGGCTATCAATGGTTTCGCCAACAATGAAAAATTTGGAATCCATTGTCTGCAGTAGGACGTAATACCTAAAAAGGCACGAACATCTCTCTGGGTTTTTGGCACAGTCATTCGGGAAATCGCTGCAATTCTCTCTGGGGTCAACCTTCTCCCTTCTCTTGACAATAAGTGACCTAAATAGGTAACTTCTTGGCAACAATACTGTAGCTTTGAAGGTGATACCTTGTGGTGCAAGTCATGTAGATAGTGCAATAATGATACTGTAGCCGTTTTGCAAATAGCTTCTGTATCAGCTGCCACTAAAAGATCGTCAACGTATTGAATCAAAGCTGCACCTTTAGGCAATACAAAGGCATCAAGCTGACCTTTAAGTGCTTGGCTGTAAATTGACGGACTCTCACAGTAGCCCTGTGGAGCGCGTTTTAGCCTAAAACTGCGACCTCCTAATGAGAATCCGAATAGGTCTCTGCTTTCCTCTGCAATTGGGATGCTAAAGAAAGCATTCTTTAGATCGATCACTGTGAACCAGGAGGCAGATGCCGGAATCATTGTTAATAAAGCCGTAATGTCAGGGACCACAGGAAATTGCGGAACCACTATTTTGTTTACCTCTCTCAAATCTATAACAAAACTATACACAGGAGGTTTAGTTGGGTCAGTTCGTTTCAGAATTGGCAATACAGGGCTATTACATATATTTCCACAAGTTTCTTCAACAACACCTTTTTCAATGAGATCATGAATGATTGCTAACAGCGCTCGTTCACCTTCAAGAGAAATACGATATTGTGGTAAACGCGGTAATCGCGCATTTGGTTTCAATTGAATCACATAGGGTGGAATGTCTAACAGGCCCACGTCATTGGGACCTGTGGCCCATAAGGACGCAGGGAGGGAATTCAATTCCGGTGGGAATTTATCAACCGATAAATACATGGGAGAGATTACTCTCCTTCCCAATGTAAGCTCCACTCCTTCGGGGGAACAATACAATGTTGCATATAATCGTTTCAACAAATCCAGGCCCAAAAGATTTTCACCACAACCTGTAGATAGAATCAGTGGAGCCGTTAGCTCACGAGATCCAATCATAAGAGGCAAAGGGTTAGAGACTGGGTTACTAACAGGGGCGCCAGAGAATCCGACGGAAACATTCGTTAAGCCAGACAAAGGTGCGCCAGGGAGTTTTGAATGCATGATGGAACTTTTCGTCGCACCAGTGTCTAACAGAAAAGGCTCAACTACACCCGATGTAGTCACTGCAACGTAAGGCCCACTCTGATCGACCGGAACTGACACTACTCCCTCTCTTTGTCGTTGGCTGTCCTAGTAGTGGTCATTTACAACAGTTTCATGGTTTGCATAATAATCATCAACATTATACTGTGCAGATCGAACTGACCCCGCATTTCGCTGGTCAAAATAATTATTTGCATCCGATTGATTTTGATGACGATCAATCTGATTGTGGGATGAACCACGACCTCTACCACGTGGTGCCTGCTGAGGACCACCGCCACGATTTCCTCGTGTCGACACACCATTCAGACGGTCCCGTAAAGCAAGACAATCATATTTTAGGTGTCCCTCTTTCCTACAATATGCGCACTGATTATACCCAAGTGAAGATCTGGGATCAAAGTTGTCAGAGCGTGGCTGTGTTCTATCGAGCTGTGCTCGTGGTCGATACTGCTGTTGTGCATCATTTTGGTTTGATCGTGGAGGGTATGCTTGCTGCAACAAAACTTTCGTTTTGAGCTCCTTAGTTTTCTTTTCTACACGATCACTTTCTTCCTTTTCCCTATTCTCATAATACTGAGCCGTTGCTAGTATTTGCGCAGGGGTTGAAACTGCCCACGCACTCTCTGAATTCTTTAATTTGTTGCATAGCTCAGGCAGCAAATTTGACACAAATTTGTCAACGAATAACCGCTGACCTCCCTCAGCGCCCATGTCCTGGCCGCTGTGGTCGACAAACGCTTCCTCGAACCTTGTAAAGAAATCTGAGACACTCTCGTCTTTCTTTTGCTTACAAGCTGATAACTTATCCCAGTTCACCTTCATCGCTGGCATGAGAGTTTTCATGAGCGTAATGATTTTCTGAGGCAAATCCAAGATCAACTGTTCAGGTTTAGCCCCACCAACTTGTAACGCATCAGCTGCTAGCAGTGCAGCCCAATCACCCCCTAATTCAGCTGCGTGATTGGCTTGACGAATTTTAGCCCAAACTGGTTGCGGTACAACATTGCCAAACAACATGTCGATGTCGGCAATATTCATAATAGAAGCTTCTATCAGTTGTGATAACTCCTTATAATAACCAGCCGGATTTTTACGCGGATCGGGTAAGGATTGCTTCACTTGCAAAACTTCCGATCGTTTCCATGGAAGATGTATCCATACCCTTCGAAAATGCGGTAGCACCACAGGGTTCGCATTAGGATCACCAGGCACCCACAGTGGCGGAACTTCTCTCATGGGATACTGACCAGGAACCGCTTTCCAGTTCTCAGTGGTATCATCTAATGTCACCCGAGAATGTGCTGTGGGTCTGAATGCTAATAAGCGTTCCACTGCACGTCGTACATCGTCTCCTATAATCATACCGTTCGAAAAGTGACTTTGAAGTTCAATTATGTCGGACGGTACATCATCTACATCATTATTGTACCATTCTTCTCTCAAAAAGTTACACATTTCCTCAAATACGAATCTCTGCGTAGGCTCATTAAACTGAGAAAACGTATAAAAGACTACACGTGGAGTGTAATTAGCAGGATGTCTTATCCACCTATGTGCCATTGTTACTAACGTCTCTTTCTCCCTACCACTAGGGATCTGACTCCGTCTCTGAGGAGTTTCAGATGAATCAGACGAAAATAACGGACCAGAAAGAGGTGAATAAAGGGTAGCAACAGAGTTAGGAACACGCTTACGAACAGAAGGGGAAAGAAAAACAGGGGCAACAACACTGGAGGTGAAGGAAGGCATAGTAGGAACGGACAAGATAGTCGGAGTAGCAGAAACAACAGTCTGCGAAGGTACAGGTACAGGAGCAGTAGGAACGAGGACAGGTGGTGAAACAAACGTAGGGTTAACAGCGGGCTGGCCCGCAGCCGCTGGAGCAACAAGAGGAACAACAGGAGGAGCTATAGGAGGAGCTACAGGAGCAGTAGCACCCTGTACATAAGGAGGTGGTGATTTCATCAAGTATGATAACAAGGAATCCTCCTTCAAATCTTCTTCTTTCTTTTCTGATTTATTCGGTAAAACTGGGTAACATTTATCTATTTTCATGTGATGCAATCTAGTAGCGATTTCCATATCTTTTTCTTCTTTGTCTTGTCTACATTCTTTTATAGCTTGCATTATCGGAACAAACTCTTGCTTTTTATCCTTTTTAAGTTGTTTGATTTCTTTCTGTTTGGCCTCTTTACGCCATATCCGAAAGGAATCAAACATAGCTGGCCTAGCTTTCTTTAAAAATAATTTAGCCTCAAGATTATCTAAAATCGAAAGTTCAAAAGTTCCGTGTGGTGGCCATCTAAGGTCACCGTCTTTCTTTGTATAGCGGATCCAGTAATCATTATAGATTATAGGACCCACCCCATGTCGACTATATAGATCATGTATCGGAGTTCCAACTGGAGGTATCGGACACGAGTCCTCCAACCGGGAATCCAGTGCGCAACATTTGAAAATACGAAACAAATCACTATGGCTAGGCATCGTGCACACTAACCTAGTATCAAACTTCAAGGATTACCGAAGCAATAAAACCTCGTGTAAGTCAAAACCCTCGGTTTTGGCAATTGCAACTGTCAAATAATACTAAGAACCAATACTAAGAACCACAAATGCAATGGAACCATGCAATACAACAAAGCCTTAAGGCTATCACAAAGCTCGGAGAGCTAACCACAAAGCCTGAGAAGGCTATTACAAAGCTCAGTGAGCTATTACCACAAAGCCTTAAAGGCTAACCACAAAGCTTTCAAAAGCTAGAACCACTACTAAGGACTGGGAGCGACCCACAAATACTTAACTCAGAACTTCAATGGCGTCACCAGGAAGGCCCGTCTATCGTCTCGCTTGTACATAAGGTCTACGCCGGGCGTCGAAGACAGGTCGACAGTCAGGGCATCGGTCCGTCGCAGCCGTCAGGAGGCGGGAATCTTCGCAGGGAAAAACTTCGGGCCACTTATTTCGACAACAGGATCGATGAACCGGGGTGCACCTTCCCTCGGAGATTTCACACGAAGTTCCTCACGATCATCAGGCTTTGGACCGGACCGGTACCGCTGAAGTCGCCCCACGTTGGGCGCCAACTGAAGGACTGGACTTTTAACAGTACCAGCGGTGCCAGGGAACAACACCTATAACCTTCATGGGATACCTGTTTCGGCGCACAAACTACAGAGACACGGGACACTTCCTTCGGCGTCAAAGATTCAAGGTTTATTACTGCAGGGAACACAGAAGTCACGACAAGTACAACACGTGCAACTTGGGGAGACTGCTTCAAATTGGTTCTGTGGATCGCTCCTTTTATACAAAATTAACTCATAGGACAGCATGGTACACAAAAGTTTACAACCTGGTTCCCATAATTATCCCCCAGAGGGGTCGCTTTGGTCACTTTGGTACACATAAGGTCCGGAACATAAGTGCGGAAACATTTGGCGGTTCCCAACTGTAAAAACCCATCTTCCCAACATTAGTGAATTCCGATCGGCAGTAAAACAGATCGAAATAGGGACAAAGACAGGTGCAGAGGAAGATGGAGACAGTGGGGGATTGAAAAGAGTGTAAAAGGGGAGGTATCGGGAAACACGAGATACAGGCATCAAAGGGACGTGCCTAATGAGATGCACGGCTGAGACAATAAACCGGACGGCAAGATGAGCCTCGAGCGGGGCCATCTGCCTTACAGTATCATCCCCCTCATCGTAAAAGATATTTACAAAGTACATGTGTCTTCCACAAATATCCTGAGAGTCCCAGTGTGACGAAGCGGACAGTGTCCGTTCGCTGGCTACTTGAGGGCAAGAGACAAAATGGATGCCGTATCTAAGATGGAACCCGTGGGTACAGATGAAAAACCCACATATCAAACGAACGGTTTAAGTTAGCACAGCGAAACTGCGCACACTTACTAAACTCGTCATTTGCGGTTCTTAGATACCAGACTCGACCATATTCGTGCGAGTCGAAAACATCACTTAAAATTGTCACGGAACCTCAGAGGGATCATTACAAGTTATACCACCCTGGACTCCTGCAGATGTTCACTTGTCTTAAAACATGAGAGGCTGTTACTAAACTTTCTAAGTAAAACAACCACTCATACAGGTTGTTTTTGGCACAATCACAAGTGCTAACTTCAAAAAACAAATACATATTTTCAGAATATTGAAACCAAGCCCACTGAAGGTGAGCTATAAAGCTTCAACAAGCCACCAACGTCTTTATAGGCCATTCACACACAAGACTTTCATACCGCTAGCCACGGGCCCAAACCAACACATCAGTGCACTTGCATCAACATATCGCCCTCATTGACGCGCAGCGGTAGCGCCTGACTCTCGCCTGAGTCAAGCCAGAGTCTGCCCGTCTGCGCCCGTCAGCGCTAAGGAAGTGCGGGGTGCGGCAGACCTCCATCATTTTTGTTCTAACGCCATGGCTCCTTCTACCATCAGGTACTGTAGTGTAGATTTATTAGCCTTGCGTGACTGTCTTCCCATGTGCCCCCTACCGCTAGTTGCGCCGTTAAGTGGCCCTTATCATTGTACATGCTGTTGTTGGCGATTGCCGGCACCTTCTCGCATCCGCCCCTTTGACGGATCATCTAGGCAGATTCACGTGTCTGGGATGAACACTATTACTATTTATAGTTTAAACGTCAGATCCTTGGTCAAACACCATGCGGAAGTCTTTGATATGCTTACCAATGATTCTCCGGATGTGTTGTTTATGACCGAGACGTGGCTACAGGATGCGGACACCGCGATATTAAATCTTGCTCTTCCACCTGAGTATACCGTAGCTACTCTTAATCGCGGGGCACGAGGGGGTGGAATTGCAATGGCACTGAAACGCCGCTTCCCCTGTGAATGGAAAGAACTGAAAATTCCAGGATGCGAATGTGCCCGGTTCAGAATTTCCATCTCTCACTGTTTTAACCTTACTGGACTCTTAATATATCGGCCTCCGGGCTGCGATGCCGCCTTTAGGGCCGCTCTCCCGGATGTCATCAGCTCCGAGGCTCTGGGCTGTGCTAATTTTAATGTGTTAGGTGATCTCAACCTGCACTTTGACTGCACACTTCAACCCGCTATTCGGAGCTGTCTAGCTGATTTGGAAGCCTTGCAGCTATCACAGAGAGTATCCTTCCCTACTCATCAGGGCGGGCATTTATTGGACCCGTTGTTCTCTAATTTAGAGGACGTAACTATAGGTCCACCCACCCAGCTAAGTTGGACGGACCACATGTTGGTGAAGGCTGTTATTCCTATGTCGGACCCTCTTTTTGTGTCGCAGAACAAATTCACTTGTATGCGCCAGTGGAACAAATTAAAGTTAGAAGATTTCTATCTTCTACTGGAAAAGTCACCTCTGCCTTCCTTCTCCGAGGTTAATTCGGGCTATGAATCATTCTGTAATTGGACTGCCTCAGCCCTGGACTTGCTAATTCCTCTGGTGCGATCGAACTGTCGGACCAAAAATCACAGTCCGTGGTATGATGAGACTCTAGCGTCTCTTAAGAGAGACTGTAGGAAAGCAGAAAGGCGATGGAGGAAAACCTATGACTCCGCGCTTAAGACCTGGTACCTTACTCTAACCAAGGCATACCATAGAGCGATCTGTCGAGCCCGTGCTACATTTTACGCAGAGGAGTTTCGGAACAGCCCCAACCCCTCTAAATTGATTTTTAAGGTCCTAAAGGACCTCATGACGAAGAGGGCCTCGGCAGCTGAAATCTGCACTGATTCCCACTGCGAAAGTCTGGCTGCCTTTTTTATTCAAAAGGTACAGGCAATCTACCGCTCCTTTCCAACCATCTTGCAAAACTCGGCCTCAGACGGCTGTCCGAGGGGTGATGCTGTGACTCTGGATCTGCTGGCCCCCCTCTCTGAGGAGGGATTTGATTTACTGAGCCAAAAAATCTAATCTGGCTCTCCAATGGACCCGCTTAAACCGGCCCAGTTTAAGAACATGCAGACTTTATGTCGCACACCTATGCTAGCTCTCATCAACTTGTCACTGTCCTCAGGGACCGTGCCCACTAGCTGGAAGCATGCGGTAGTAACACCCATCCTAAAAAAGCCCTCCCTAGATCCGGTCAAACCAGAGAACTATCGCCCTATCTCACTGCTGCCGTGGGCCGCCAAAGTCACCGAGGCCCACGTGAATGGGATCCTGGCTGACCATCTCGCCAAAGCTAACATCTTGGATCCCACCCAAAACGGATTTCGTGTAGGCCATAGCACGGAGACTGCCTTGTTGTTTATGACCGAACATCTGCGCTCCGTGCTGGATAGTGGACGAACAGCGGCACTCCTGTTATTAGATCTGAGTGCCGCGTTCGACACGGTGTCCCACGAGATCCTGTTGCGGCGGTTAGAGGAAGTGGGCGTTAGGGGATCTGCTCTTTGCTGGTTCCACTCCTTCCTCTCAGATAGATCATTCCAGGTTGCAATTCCTCCCGGTAAATCCACCTCCCACCCGCTCACACTGGGGGTCCCACAGGGATCATCGTTGAGCTCCACCTTATTTAATATATACGTTAGACCGCTGGCTGATGTAGTCAAACGCTGGGGCCTGACAATGGTCTCCTATGCGGATGACACACAGCTGGCGGTCACGTTAAGTGGGGACTCAGCTGTGGAGGCCCTCAAGTTTTGCGAGGGGCTTCGTGCGGTGGCCAATTGGATGAACCAGAACTGTCTCCAATTGAACACTAAGAAGACAGAGGTCATGGTGTTTGGCAAGCAACCTGGATGGTGGAAAGATCACTGGTGGCCCCCCGAGCTAGGAATGATACCCTCTCCTGCCATGGAGATAAAAAACCTTGGAGTCTGGCTGGATCCCACCCTTAGTTTTACCTGCCATACTGAGAGGGTGGCAGCCTCTTGTTTCGGTGTCATTAGGGGCATCAGACCGGTATTGAAATTTTTTGATGCCCCCACCAGACAGCTTGTGGTTCAGGCCTCAATACTATCCAGGATAGATTATGCCAGTGCTCTGCTAGCAGGAACCAACCAGGCGGAACTTAAGCGGCTGCAGCGAGTACAGAACGCCGCTGCTAGAGCGGTGGTCGGACTGCCTAGGAGATGTTCGGTCTCAAGAACACTGCAGGCGCTCCACTGGCTTCCAGTAGCTAGAAGGATCGAGTTCAAGGTGCTCTGTCTGGCTTTTAAAATTTTAAAAGGCAAAGCCCCACCTATATTGATGAACCTACTGACCCCGTATGTTCCCTCTCGACCCCTGAGATCGATGGGTCAGAATTTGTCTGTGGTCCCACGTTTCCTATTGAGTAGGTCCGGCGGCCGCTCCTTTCGAGTGGTTGCCGCTAAACTCTGGAACTCTCTTCCTGCGGAAATTCGAGCACTGGAAGACCTACTCCAGTTCAGACGTGCTATTAAAACTGTACTTTTTAATAAAAATTTCTGATTTGGCAGCTATTTTGCAATGTTGTGTTTACCTTTCTGGGTGCCAGGACGCCCCTTTGCTGGAGCAGCTGTGCGCGGTATAAAAGCAGTTAACATAACATTCAAGGGTGTTAGAAGCGGCTGTCTCTAGTTGGCAGAGGTGTACACTTCTGGCAAATGGGGACACACCTTTTCTAGTCAGGGCAAGGGGATCACACACTTAGATAACCCCTGCTCACCCCCTTGGTAGCTTGGCAAAGCAGACAGGCATATCTCAGAGGCAGTGCGTTAAGCATTTATGACCACATGCAGTAATAAAGTGAATACACTACAAATGGACACGACACAGTAGTATTATAAAAATAAGGATGTTTATATAAGGTTTAGCACAAGACCAAATAACGACAAAAATATACCACAATCTTAATAAATACTCTTGGAAGGAAAAATAATAGTTCTAGTGTAGTTTCTTCTTAGCACAAAGTCTTTAGTAACAAAAGCAACTCTTCTTCTTTAAATCACAGTTCTTGGCAACAATGTACCCCCACAGGAGTCACACGACGTCGAGGCAAAGTTAATCCAAAGGTTCGGCGTCAACCGCGAGGAGCGCTACGTCAAGGCCGGAGTCGCAACAGACCCCCACAACACAGTACCTTGGAAAAGTGAAACACACGATGATCAGCGGCGTCGAGATGTCCGGCGTCGTGTCTTCGGCGTCGATCGGGCCTCGGAGTTGGGGCGATCTGCAGCGGCGTCGACAGATGTCAGGCAGGAGCAGCGCACACGAAGTGAAGCAGGATACGTCGTCGTCGTCGATGTCGATGATGATGTTGCAAGAGTGAGCAGCGCTCACGGCGTCGAGAGGGCTCGGTGTCGAGGCGTCGGCAGCGGCTTCGCTACTAGCGTCGATCGGGCCCGGCGGCCGGTGTCGAAGGTACGGGACACGGGAGCTGCACTCAAGATGTCGAGCTGGATTCGGCGGCGTCCATCGGCGTCGAGATTGCTGGATTCTTCAGAGGTGCTGGATTTTCAGGTTCCAGCAACAAGCACTTTCAGCAAATAAATGAAGTCCTTTGGCCCTGTGACTTCAACAGGAGGCTGGCACTCTTCCAGCCCTTGGAGATTTCCTTGGCAAAGCTTGAGAGTACACACTCAGTTCCTCTCTCCTGGTTCCTTGGCAAAAATAAAGAAGTATCTGCAGGATTCCCCCAACAAACAGCACACTGGCAGAAGGGGTAGGCAAGTCCTTGGATCAGCAGGCTTCTTGTCCTTGGTTCAGGTTTCCTTGTCAGAAGTGATCTGAATTCTAAGTTCAGGGGTCCTTCTCTTATACCCCTTTTTGACTTTGATCCCTTTGTCCATGCAGGGGAATTTCCCCCCATCCTGGGTTTGTTGTGGGTGTTGCCAGGCCGAGGCACCTGGCCTATTCTGGTTGCAGGGCAGAGTCTTCAGCCGCCCAGCAGGAAGTGGAGCCAGCATTGTCACTGGCAGGGGCAGGGCCATCAGTCGCCCGGTAGGTGGTGGGGCCAGGATCGTCCCTGGCAGGCACAGAGCCATCAGTCGCCTGGCAGGAGGTGGAGCCAGCATTGTGTCGGGCAGGGCAGGCTATCAGGAGCTACTCTTCCCCTACTCTAAATGCAAATGCCCCACTCACCCCACACTGACTCATTCAGACCTCTGGAGCCACCCAAACCAGCAGAGACCAGTAGACAGTCAGACAAGAAAATAGCCACTTTCTAAAAGTGCTATTTTCAAACACAGAGTCTAAAAACCATCCACCCAAACCGATGCGGTATTAAACCCTGAGTTCAGGGATACCAAACTCGACATTGCACAATGCTCCCCGAGCCCGCTAGGATTATAGTATTAATAATCGTGGCAGCCCATTCTAACTTATGGAGAGCAGGTTACCTTACAATAGTGAAAAACGAATATGGCTGTAATTCACTATTAGGACATGCCAACCTCATCAGGCTTGTCCTTCCTTATGCTTACAATGCACCCTGCCCTTGGGCCTACCATAGGGGTGACTAACATGAAGTTAAGGGAAGGTTTAGGGACTGGCAAGTAGGTGTACTTGCGCTGTCAGTGTGACAGTACCAGACTGCACATAGGTCTAGCAATGGCAGACCTTTAGACATACTTTTACTAGGCCGCTCTTGTAGGTGGCACAACACGTGCTGCAAGCTCACTAGCAGCATTTGTATTTACAAGCCCTGGCACTCCTGGTGCACTCTACTAGGGACTGACAGTAAACCAAATAAGCCAAACATGGAATTCAATAAATACATCAATTTCACATAGGGAGCACTTGCACTGTGGCACTGATCAGCAGTGGCACAGTGCCCAAAGCAATATTCCAGCAAAAACATCGTAAACAGAGGAGGCAATCAGAAGAAAATGGAGGAGAGACTCATGCCAATGATGCCAGGTCTAACACGTGTCCCCTCCAGCTGAAATGTGGGGAGAACTACCCTTACCCTAGGGAGTCCTCATCACTAAGGCGGAAAAATCTGGACGGACCATCAGCATTGGCGTGATCTGTACCAGGGCGGTGTTCAACCGTGAAGTCCATCCCCTGTAGGGAAATGGACTACTGGAGGTCTATAATGGGCTCAATATTGTGTGCCAATTCCAAAGTGAAGCATGTATGAACAAGTGTCTGATCAAAAAGAAAGATAAACAGAAAGATAAAGTGTGAGAACAAAATAAAAATACTCCCATCAGCCCACCACTTGGCGGAGAATCGTCATCTGGGATTTTTTGTACATAAACTGGTATCTGTTAGATCTCTCACCTGATGATATTGTGAGGAGACCTAAAAACAGATCCTCCAGTGACGAAGAAAGTATATAAATGACATGGCTAGATGAGAGGAGTTGCAGTGAAACAAATAGTGAAAGAGAAAAGTGAGATAAAATTACCTAGTGTGATGCCAAGGCAATGTACTTTATTAGGGGGGTCACCACAGAGGTAATATTAAAAGCAACAGTATGTGGATAGTATTTAAACAAATATTACTATCAATCAGATGGATCTGGTCGACATGTTTCAGCCTATAAAGGCTTTCTTCAGGACCTATAATATGAGATACTACTGCAACAAATACTATACAAGTTAGCAATCACTTGATAGAAAAGCCACAAACTATGTGGATGCCTACCGTGTACCATGTAGTAGGTCAGTGGATTCTCACCTGTATAAAAATATAGAAGGAACAGACACGAGACATACATGCATAAATTATGAAGAACAGCAGTGTATACATTGAACAACACATATATTGGCCTTACATCCCATGTGGGAAAAATGTAGTGGAAAAGGACTCACCCAAAGTATTTATGGGGAAAGGCCTCACCTCGCCTGGCACTTGCTCAGGTCTAGAAGTACCTCCAAATATCTGGTACGTCTTTTGGGAGTATTTTTGCCCCTAGTCTAGCCAACCTCTATGTTTACTCCTTTGAAACACGTCATGTACTCGACCACAAGAACCCTTTCCATCATCATCTGTTGTTGTGTAAGAGATACATTGACAATGTTCTAGTAGTGTGGAGAGGGGACAACATCTCACTCACAGCCTTTCAGAACTGGCTTAACAGCCAGAATCGATTCCTCAGATTTACTGTGGAATCAAGCAAAGTGGAGCTCCCCTTCCTCGACCTACTCATCATTCCCCTTGACGGACATTTGGCTAGCAAATTATACCACAAGCCTATGTCAAGAAATTCGCTACTCCGATTTGATAGCCATCACTCTCAATCACTACGTGAAAATTTGCCCTTTGGGCAATTTCTGAGGGTTCGGAGGAATTGTTCTGAGCGTCCAGATTTTGATACACAGTCACGAGAATTGGCGGTTAAATTGAAGCAAAGACAGTACCCGGCTGTCCTTATCAAAAAAGCACGGAAGAGGGCCTCCAACAATCCTCGAGAGACTTTATTGGCTCTCTGGCACGCCCAACATTTTCAAATGGGTCTCCCTCTCCACCTTAGCCCAAGGGGAGTCTTCCAAATCATTGCCCAGGAGACAATCAACAGGCATGGCGGGCCTTACAGCAACCTGAAGAGTATCTGAAACTCCCCCCCATTCAAAGGGAACCTGAGCTACCTCACACTCTCTCTGGGAGTTGTCAGCAGCTATCACAGGGTAGAATGCGTGGGGAACCACCTGCTCTCTGGACACCAAGTGACACTTGACAGCTGTCACACTCGCTCCGGTGTCTCTGAGAGCTTTCACTCTCTGGCCATTAATGGTCACCCACTGCCTATATTTCTTAGTGTTACTAGGCAGAGGGGGTGGAGGGACCATTTCCATGTCTCCTAAAGAGACCAGGGACATCTCTGCGGGACCCTCCCCACCAGGGGCAACCATCTCCTCCCCTTCCAGGGCTACACTCGCCAACTGACGGGGGGTGCATGTGGTGGTGCATTAGAGTTCTTCAGGGGACACTGGGGATCATAATAACGGTGTCCCACCTGCTTACAAACATAGCAGGTCATTGGGCCCCTATGAACAGGTTTACCTGTCGGGGCCTCTGGCTTCTTCACAGGGGGAGGCTGGGAACCCTTCCCATGGTTCCCTTGGGGATTACTTTGGGGCCCTTTCTGGAACTCCCTCTGTTTACCCTTGCCCCCCCCACTCTTCTGCTGGGGACCCTGCCCACCTTTGGCTGAGTCTCCCACTGGACCCTTGTGGACCCTGGTACTGACCCAGCGGTCCGCCTCTTCAGCAAATTTTCTAGGGTTAGATATCTTGCTATCAATAAGGTGCTGGCGCAGCTCTGGAAAACAGTTTTTAGACAAGTGCTCCCAAGCAAACAAATCATAAAGAGCATCATAACTTTCCACTTTGTTGCCCTTTACCCAACCATCCATGGCTCTGCAAAAAAATGACACATATTCAACCCACGTAGTACCAGGCAATTTCTTACATTCTCTAAAGGCTTGTCTGTACTTTTCTGGGGCTAGGCCATACCTTAACATTAAAGCATCTTTCATATGAGTATAAGACATCCTATCCTCAACAGGCATCTCTAACAGGGTATCTCTCCCCTCATTCACAAAGCGACCCCACAACCCCGCTACCCAATCCTTCTCAGGGACCCGGTGGGCCAACAATGCTAACTCATATGCTTTAAACCATTGGCCAATATCTTCTTTCTTCTGAAAATCTTTGATCATATCTTTGGGAAAATAAAACCTACTTTCTGCAGGCACAGATTGGATGCTGCCACCAGAGGGATTCAATTCTAAATTCTTAGCTTTGAGCTCCATTTCCCTCACCATTTTCTCATGCTCAAAAGCTAACTTTTCTCTCTCAAACTCTAACCTTTTGATCTCCATATCAGCTTCTCTCCTGCTTCTTGCATTTTCTAACTCCAACTGCCCTTCTATCTTAAGTTTTGCCATTTCTATGTTTTATGCTCGCTCCTTCGCCCTTTCTTCTCTTTCTTCAGGAGAAAGACCCTTGGAGGATACACTGCTGCCGGGAGGGGACCCAGGCCCATTCACTGGCACCTCCTCCTCCCCTTCCCCTGGCGGTACCACCACCGCATCAGAGGGATTTCTGGCCTCTAACCAGGCCTCCAAAGCTTTGAGAAAATCTTCTTTCTTTGTGATGCCTGGGGTAGGAACTTTAAACTGCTTGCAAAAGGATTTCAGCTTCTTTACCGGATAGTCGTTTATCTTACTCCTATCAAATTCCTCCTCAACAACAGGGGTAGTGACTCCAGCATCACTCATGGTCAAAACTGGCAGTTTCAAAAATCGAGCTCCAGAAAAGCGGAGAACAAAAATAGAATATCCTACCAAAATAGATTGTGGCTGCGCGATGGTCTGCTTTCACTATGTAGCGCACACTAATCACTGCTCATGGGTCATAAATGCAAAGTTCAAATCCTCACCGCTGACCCACCAATGTTAGAAGCGGCTGTCTCAAGTTGTCAGAGGTGTACACTTCTGACAAATGGGGACACACCTTTTCTAGTCAGGGCAAGGGGATCACACACTTAGATAACCCCTGCTCACCCCCTTGGTAGCTTGGCCAAGCAGACAGGCTTATCTCAGAGGCAGTGCGTTAAGCATTTATGACCACATGCAGTAATAAAGTGAATACACTACAAATGGACACGACACAGTAGTATTATAAAAATAAGGATGTTTATATAAGGTTTAGCACAAGACCAAATAACGACAAAAATATACCACAATCTTAATAAATATTCTTGGAAGGAAAAATAATAGTTCAAGTGTAGTTTCTTCTTAGCACAAAGTCTTTAGTAACAAAAGCAACTCTTCTTCTTTAAATCACAGTTCTTGGCAACAATGTACCCCCACAGGAGTCACACGACGTCGAGGCAAAGTTAATCCAAAGGTTCGGCGTCAACCGCGAGGAGCGCTACGTCGAGCCCGGAGTCGCAACAGACCCCCACAACACAGTACCTTGGAAAAGTGAAGCACACGATGATCAGCGTGTCGAGATGTCCGGCGTCGCGTCTTCGGCGTCGATCGGGCCTCAGAGTTGGGGCGATCTGCAGCGGCATCGACAGATATCAGGCAGGAGCAGCGCACACGAAGTGAAGCAGGATACGGCGTCGTCATCGATGTCGATGATGAATGATGTTGCAAGAGTGAGCAGCGCTCACGGCATCGAGAGGGCTCGGTGTCGAGGCGTCGGCAGCGGCTTCGCTACTAGCATCGATCGGGCCCGGAGGCCGGCGTCGAAGGTGCGGGACACGGGAGCTGCACTCACGATGTCGAGCTGGATTCGGCGGCGTCCGTCGGCGTCGAGATTGCTGGATTCTTCAGAGGTGCTGGATTTTCAGGTTCCAGCTACAAGCACTTTCAGCAAATAAATGAAGTCCTTTGGCCCTGTGACTTCAACAGGAGGCTGGCACTCTTCCAGCCCTTGGAGATTTCCTTGGAAAAGCTTGAGAGTACACACTCAGTTCCTCTCTCCTGGTTCCTTGGCAAAAATAAAGAAGTAACTGCAGGATTCCCCCAACAAACAGCACACTGGCAGAAGGGGTAGGCAAGTCCTTGGATCAGCAGGCTTCTTGTCCTTGGTTCGGGTTTCCTTGTCAGAAGTGATCTGAATTCTAAATTCAGGGGTCCTTCTCTTATACCCCTTTTTGGCTTTGATCCCTTTGTCCATGCAGGGGAATTTCCCCCCATCCTGGGTTTGTTGTGGGTGTTGCCAGGCCGAGGCACCTGACCTATTCACTGTGCAGGGCAGAGTCTTCAGCCGCCCAGCAGGAAGTGGAGCCAGCATTGTCACTGGCAGGGGCAGGGCCATCAGTCGCCCGGTAGGAGGTGGGGCCAGGATCGTCCCTGGCAGGCACAGAGTCATCAGTCGCCTGGCAGGAGGTGGAGCCAGCATTGTGTTGGGCAGGGCAGGCTATCAGGAGCTACTCTTACCCTACTCTAAATGCAAATGCCCCACTCACCCCACACTGACTCATTCAGACCTCTGGAGCCACCCAGCTCCTGTCACACGCACACCAAACCAGCAGAGACCAGTAGACAGTCAGACAAGAAAATAGCCACTTTCTAAAAGTGCTATTTTCAAACACAGAGTCTAAAAACCATCCACCCAAACGGATGCGGTATTAAACCCTGAGTTCAGGGATACCAAACTCGACATTGCACCATGCTCCCCGAGCCCGCTAGGATTATAGTATTAATAATCGTGGCAGCCCATTCTAACTTATGGAGAGCAGGTTACCTTACAATAGTGAAAAATGAATATGGCTGTAATTCACTATTAGGACATGCCAACCTCATCAGGCTTGTCCTACCTTATGCTTACAATGCACCCTGCCCTTGGGCCTACCATAGGGGTGACTAACATGAAGTTAAGGGAAGGTTTAGGGACTGGCAAGTAGGTGTACTTGCGCAGTCAGTGTGACAGTACCAGACTGCACATAGGTCTAGCAATGGCAGACCTTTAGACATACTTTTACTAGGCCGCTCTTGTGGGTGGCACAACACATGCTGCAATCCCACTAGCAGCATTTGTATTTACAAGCCCTGGCACTCCTGGTGCACTCTACTAGGGACTGACAGTAAACCAAATAAGCCAAACATGGAATTCAATCAATACATCAATTTCACATAGGGAGCACTTGCACTGTGGCACTGATCAGCAGTGGCACAGTGCCCAAAGCAATATTCCAGCAAAAACATCGTAAACAGAGGAGGCAAACAGAAAAAAATGGAGGAGAGACTCATACCAATGATGCCAGATCTAACAAAGGGCAAGACACTTTCATATGCCCCAAGACAAAATCCCCAATCAAACCAACTCTCACCCAGTCATCAACCAACTTGCATACAGACACACCACAATAAACCCTCCACACACATATGGCCAGACATATTAAGGGCTGGTGTGTCAACAACCTTCACAAATGAAAAAATGTTCAATTATGTTTTTTACTACCCGTCAAGTATCCACCTCTGTCGACATTTTGAGCATTACCAAACGCATGAATATTGAACTTTTACTAACGGCTCAGGAAGATGTGTCTTTCATGCACCTTTTGCATACTCATATTGCTAAATCCAGATAATGGAGGCAATTCAGGGGTGTCCGAGACTGCTGTGCAAGACACACAGTTCTCGAATTGAGTGAGCATGTCTACTTAAGAAAATAAGGCAAATGTGCTGAAAAAACTGCATAAGTTCCCTGAAGAGCACTTAAAAAACAAGTCAAGACTTTATGTTTTTGCTACATCACAACATGGCTTATGTTCTGTCCACCATTATGTGTAGTGTGGGAACTCTAATGCTCTTGTCATTTGGCGAACAGAACACCTACCACAATCTGAATGCACATCAAGATGTCGAGCAGGCCATAAGCAAGTTTATGATTTCTTCAAGTAGAGGAAAATAATTCTATGCATAGTTAAATAGTGGCCCATGGGAGATAGGTATCCATGCACAGCCATTAAAAGGTTTATGTTACGGCAGCTCCAACTCAGCCAAATTCCTAATGCTTCACTTTTGTGTGGTACAACGTAAAGCAACCAGGAAAACACAGGGCTGGCTGAGGTACACTGGCGTCAGTAAACATGACTGTTTTGCCTCTTTTCTTGCTTAGAGCAGAATCTGCGACACCACATCCTGCAGTCTTACCACGTCCTCCCGAGTATATGAAGTGCAGGCTACTGGTTTTGTAGCACTAAGACTTTGAATGATGGTAAACTGAAAGTCAAGGAAAGACATGACTCTTCCCACAGTGGTCGGATGAAAAACAACATACTTGTATGTTGCAATCTCGATCAGGTGGGTAAACAGCTTCTTATACCAAGTGCGAGTTTTATGACTCGCTTTGAATGGCTGAAGAACCTTGTCATTCTGATCCACTGATGCCAATGAACTTGTCATAATCAAGTCGAGAGGTGGGCTTGTGAACTTCGGCCATTGGACCCGAAACCATGTTGGGGAAGTGCTCTCATCATGAATTGTAGTGAGCATGCAGACGCCTGTCAGAGAACTTGACTGTGAGCAGTTCATTGGAACACAACGCAATGCTCTAGAATTTTTGGAGTTTCCTATGAACAAGCTCCAGCGGTAATCCTTAGTGGTGACAACCAACTGTACCGCATCGCATGTCACAGTGCCAGCTTTGTACAACTCATTGAACAGCTTCACTCCTGTATAGATGCTGTACAGATTAAGGTTATAACCTTTGTGAAGGAGTGGCTGGACAAGCTCCCATACAATCTTACCTGTGACTCCTAGCGCTGGAGTACAACCTACAGGGTTTAAAATGGAGTCCTTCCCTGTATACACTCTCAAGCTGTATAAATAGCCAGTAGAGCTCTCACACAGCATGTACAACTTGAGCCCACTCACACTATGGAGAGCTTTGTCCCACCATCGGTGGAGGACACCTTAGTGGCAATCAAGTCATTAAAATCTGGTGCCCCAGGTGACACCTGCCCGGCCAGGGTGTTGGCTGAAGTGGCAGAAGTAGTGGCTCATGAGGTTTCTCAAATAATGGGTCTATCTTTTACATCAGCCAGGGTTCCTAATGAATGGAAACAGGCTAAGTTGCTTCCTTTGTTAAAAAAGGTGGGTGCAGATCCTTCAGTGCCTAGTAATTATAGACCCATATCTCTACTACCAGCTATGGCTAAAATTGGGGAGAAACTAGCTTTCGCCCAGCTTAATGCCTTTGTAGAAACCTCGGAACTTTTACACCCTGCCCAGTCTGGCTTCCGTGCAGCTTATAGCACTGAGTCGGCGCTGGTGGAGATTACTGAGGCCATTAGGGAGTGTTTGGACAGTGGCGGCAGAGCGGCTCTGATTTTATTAGACCTCTCTGCCACGTTCGATACTGTCCCTCATTCACTCCTTCTTACCCGCCTAGCGGGGATTGGTGTGGTGGGCTCGGCATTGAAATGGGTGGAATCCTTTTTATCGGACAGGTCCCAGCAGGTTTGGATCCCGCCTTTTTCATCCTCGGTCAGGCCCCTTACTACCGGGGTTCCTCAAGGCTCCACATTGAGTCCCCTGCTTTTTAATGTTTATCTCACCCCCCTTATTGTGCTCGCTGAACAAATGGGAGCAAAAATCATAGCGTATGCAGATGATACGCAGCTTTTATTTACCTGGAAGGATGCAGCAACTAACACAGAGGTTGTCCGTTCGTGCCTTTCCGCTGTGTTTAACTGGTTAGCAACTGCACAGCTGAAGTGCAACGAAGACAAGACAGAAATTTTGCTGTACGGCCAATTTCCTTCCAATTTCAGAGACCTCTTGTGGCCGTCTGGTTTTCCCCAGCCAGGCTCAGTTACTATTGCTGCCAAGAATTTAGGAGTCTGGTTTGGGGAGGATCTGAGATTCGAGGCACACATAAAAAAACTTACTGCTATGTGCTTCGGGTCTCTAAAAGCCATGAGAAAGTTCTTCCCGTATCTGCCATCATCAGCTAGAGAGTCGGTTGCTAGAGCTTTAATTTTATCTAGGCTCGACTATGCCAACTCTCTTTTTAGCGGCACTTCAGTTTTTTTAGTTGCCCGACTACAGATTATCCAAAATGCGACAGCACGGCTGCTGTATAACATTCCCAGCAGAGAAAGCGTGCGAGCACACCTCAAGGAACTTCATTGGCTGCCGATTGCTCAAAGGATAACTTTTAAAATTCTCACTTTAGCATTTAAGGCAGTCCACGACATGGGACCATCCTATCTAAGAAAAAGATTCAGCCGCTATGTCCCCACACGGCCGCTACGTTCTGCCGGCTGCAACCTCTTGAGTGTGCCCCGCTTCCAGCGAGTACGACTAGGAGGCCACTCGCTTGCTGTTGTCGCAGCCAGGACTTGGAACGCCCTTCCTCTCTCCCTGAGATCGACTGAAAATTTTGTTTCATTTAAGAAAGCACTAAAAACTCATCTTTTTATAACAGCCTATTAATGTCATGTTTCCTTTAGATGGCCACCTGCTTGTTTTTCCTTTTTCGCGCCAGGATACTCTGGAGTAATGGAGCGCGTTATAAAACAGCAAATAATACAGAGCTCTTTTGCTCCCAATGTACTGTCTGCAAAACAGCTGCATTTTGTACTGGATCAAGGATGCATCAATGGTTCTATTCTTTCCAGGAGTATAAATCCTTGGAAACCTTTCATACAAATGTTCCACGACAGGCCTAATTCTGAACAACCTGTCATGATCTGGTTGGTTCCGGGGCAATGTAGAATGTACGGTGCGAAGATGGGTGTTACACAAACCATGTGATTAGACCAGTAGGGCTGCAAGTTTGGTTTGTGCACTGATCCCATTTTGAACATAAGGCCCAAAAATATCTTCAACTCCTCACGTGAAGCGGGAGTCCACTGGTGTGCCATAGAGTAAAGCCCTAGAAATTATTAGGCACACAAATTTCTTTGCTGCACAATTTGTTTGAAGAAGTCAGCATCCAAAAAGAGATGGCCGTGGTAATACGGCAAAAGATTTAATGTATCGACTTCACATACATCATTGCTAGTGAACGCCAGAAGTTGGGGCTGCACTAAATTGGGGTATGCTAAGAGAGCAGTCCGTATATGCTTTCCGCCACACTTGCCTGCTTTCTGGATTGGTCTACCCTGCTAGGATCGCTCTGCTGCACAGACTGTACAATGTGAAGAGACAGCTGGAGTGCCACCATCCTGTCCCTGAGAATCGCTGGAAGACGAGTCGCGGATGGAACTCTGCTGACTGATAAATCACTTTTAAATTCTGCTCCATTTACCTCTCCCTTAGATGCTGTCTCAGTATCTAATCCTGACTCAGAGCTGTCCTCTGTAACCCGAGTTAGGGCCTGGGCAGCAGTCCTCCACTGAGGCGCCATCACTGCTGACTGGCTAAAACCTGTCTTCAAAAACTTTTTGTCCTACGTAGAAGGCAGAATTACGGTCCAAAGTCAATCTGTGGGTGTGTGCAACTGTGAGATGCGTGTGACAAAGAGTAAAAGCGCTTAACAATGGGTGAGTGGGTGTGACTGTGAGATGGTGCAAAAATACTTATCTGATGGATGTAGCTTCTCCAAAGACTCTAAAAAAACGAAAAACCCCACAAAGTATTATTTAACCTTGCCACATACACAATGCCACAACATACTTCAGAGTATAATGGGTAGGCCCACTTCAGCCACTTTTAATTTATTATGGCACTGACATGCAGCAGAGAAAATGTTAGAGGGGAGAAAATGAATCAAAAACATATCTATGTCAGATATGGCCTCAAACTAAGCTCGGGCATACCAGTAAGTGTCCCCTATTAACAAATCAGATAAATAAGCAACCATTTGCAAAGCCAAAAGGCTGTCTATGACCACCAGACCTATTTGCCAGACTTGTTTTGTCATGGCTTATGCAAACTTAATTATTGGGGGAGTCTATGGGCCCACAGAGGGTTGACCCATTTGTCAGGAGGGTTGACCCCCCTAAAATGTTTTGTGAAATGTGTGTTTTCTCAGGAGAAATATAATTTTCAAGAAACAATTGTATTCCCCCCGGGGGGATCGGTCCTTATTCTATTCTATTCTTGAGTTTTGTGTATTGCACATGGCTACCTGGAGGCCTCTCAGTGCTGCAACAGTCATCGCGAGTCAACAGAACAATAGGGCAAATTAATAACTAAAAATCCAGGTCTTCAGCGCCTTGCGAAAAGAGTTAATTCTCTAATAAGTGCAGTTCCACAGGTAGTTTATTCCAAAGTTTAGGTGCCAAATAGGAACAGGAATGAGTACTCTATAGAGATGTATGAATCTTTGGGACAATTACTCGATATGCTGAAGAAGATCTAAGAGATCTCTTGGGCAGGTATGGGTAGACTAAAGCTCTTAACAATGTAGGGCCTTTTTTGCTGATTGCCATGTGCATAACACGTAGGGTCTTAAATTAGACACGTGGTTCCACAGAATGCCATTGTAGTTCTTTAAGGTAACAGACTGATGTTTGGGGATGTTCATCAGAAGCCAGCCTGCAGCATTCTGCCTGGTTTGCAACCTTCTAACAACGTAACGGGATGGAACAAGATACAAAGCATTCCTGTAGTGAAGATGGGATAATATGATGGCCTGAATGACCACTCTTCTGGCTGTGAAAGGAAGGAGATTGAGAGCCTTCCTCAGCAGTCTCGAGATGCCATAGCAACATGCAGCAAGTTTTCTGGCTTGATGGTCCATTGTAAGTGTGGAATCCAACCATATCCTGAGTCTCTTTATCTTGCTTTTTGGGGTGGGCAGGTTGCCCAAGCAGTCTGGTTGAGGGTTCGGGGCACTACCTCAAAAGTTATTGTTCAACAACATAACCTCTGTTTTGTCCTTGTTAAGTTTCAGTCTGCAGCTAGCCTCCCAACTAGCTACTTTGTGAAGGCAGGGAATAAATCATAGATGACTTGAGCTTGGATCCAGAGAAATAGACATGACTAACTGGCTGTCATCAGTGTAAGAAACCAGTGACAACCCAAATGAGTGCATGATGCCATAAGGGGGAGCATATAAAAGTTAAAAAGCGTTGGGCTCATGGAGGAACCCTGAGGAGCCCCACATCTAAGGGCAATTTTAGAAGACTGTTGGACTTGGCCCTTTTTGCAGGGTCATCCCTGAACTTTTTGCCTTCTTCCTATATTTTTTCTGACCTGTTGTTGGCTATTTTATGACTCTGGGAACTTTACCACTGCTGATCAGTGCTAAAGTGCATATGCTCTCTCTATTGTAAATTGATATATGGATTAGTGACTCCATGATTGGCTGATTTGGTTTACTTGTCAGACCCTAGTACAGTGCACTGAGTGTGCCCAGGGCTTGTAAATCCAAATGCTGCTAGTGGGCTTACAGCACTGGCTGTGCCACCCACAGAAGCATCCTTGTAAAATGTGTCTCAGGTCTGCCATTGCAGAGCATGTGTGTAGTCTGATACTGCCATGCTGACTGGGCAAGTGCATCCACTTGCCAGTCCCTAAACCTTCCCTTGTCTTCATATCAGACCCCTATGGTAGGCCCAAGAGCAGGGTGCATTGTAAGTATAAGGTAGGACATGCCCTGGTGTATGTGGCATGTCCTAATAGTGAATTACAGCCATTTTTGTTTTTCACTATTGCAAGGCTACCTGTTCTCCATAGGCCAGAATGGGCAGTTAGATTATTACATCTTATAATTCTAACTTACTCAGGGAACATGGTAGAAATTCGAGTTTGATATGCCTGAACTCAGAATGATAAAATACATCTTTTAGTGAAGTTGGTTTTAACATTCTGTGTTTGAAAACACCACTTTCAGAGAGTAGGTATTTTCTTGTCTAACTATCCAAGCCTGCCTCTGCTAGGTTGTGTATTCCTTGTCTGGAGTTTGAGTGACAGGGATGGGGGATTCCAGGAGGCAGGGTGAGTCCGCACAAAGGTGACTAGAGAGATCTGCATCTAGATGGGAGGGAGGAGTTACACCTGGACCTGAATAGGACTGTGTCTGCCCCCCACAGTGCTGGCTCCCCCCTGTGGTGCGTCTGATGTCTCTGCCCTGCACTGTGAAAGGAGAGAAGGAATCATGTCAACAGAGTGCTCCAGGGCTGTGTCTTATCTCCACAATGCTGGCTCCACCTCCTGTGGGGTGTGTGATGTTTCTGCCCTGCACTGTGAAAGGGAAGAAGGAGTCATGTAAACAGAGTGCTCCAGAACTGGTTTGGACTAGGCAAAGGCCCCTCTGCCCTCAGAGGACAAAGGATTTTGGGGTATAAGTATTGGAACCTGATCCCAAGAAATCAGATCACTTTTGGACAAACAAGAAGAAACCTTTGCTGAGGAGGGGAACCTGATGAAACTGAGGAGAGACTATTTCTAAGCTTAAGTGCTCCTTAGGGGATTGGCCTGCAGTGGTTGCCTGACTGCCAAAGCTAGTAGAAAGGGACTTTGTGTACTTTCATCAACTTGTAAGAATCTCCAAGGGCTTAAGAAAAGAGCTTGCCTCCTGCTAAATTCTCAGGGACAGCAGACTGCAACCCTGAGCTCCCCAGAGTTCCTTGGGAAGTGCCTGCTGCTGTTTTGGGCCATCTGAGGGACTGCATGTCACAAGGAGCTGGAAGCGCGACTCAAGAAGAAGAAGCGTGTCGCTGCTGCTGCCGTTGCATCTTGGATGTCGCCGCTGTATCTGTCGTATTGCACCGCATCGAGAGAAGCGTCTCGCAACGAAGAGGAAGCGTATTGCCGTCGCTGCTGCTGCCGTCGCATGTTGGATGTCGCTGCTGTAGCTGTCGTATTGCACCGCATCGAGAGAAGCGTCTCGCAACGAAGGAGAAGCGCATCGCCGTCGCTGCCGTCGCATCGTGGATGTCGCCTCTGTAGCTGTCGTATTGCACCGCATCAAGAAAAGCGCCTTGCATCCACGTAGAAGCGTGCCGCCCTCAGACCTGCTGTCGTCGCATCACGGAACAAGGGTGTCACCGCTGCAGTTGTCGCATTGTGCGGAAGCATCTCGCAACGTCGGAGAAGAGTGTCGCCGCCAAAGCCGTTGTCATCGCATCGCAGAACAAGGGTGTCGCTGCTGCAGAGACTTCTTCCATCATCGGAGAAGCGTGCTGCATCTGGAAGAACTCCACATCTTTTTTTTCTTTGCACTGAAACTTTGCCGCATTTTCATCGCTGCAACACTTTTGTTGTGGAAGCATAGCGCATCGTAAGGTACATTGACTCACAGTGTCGCATTTTAAGAACTAAACAGAACTAAGCTAAAACTACCATTTTAAGTACAGTATTGTGTTTTTTTGTCGTTTGTGGTCTTGTGTTAAATCTATATAAAGAATACTTAATTTTAATATAAAATTGTGTGGTGTCCATCTGTAGTGTTGTCACTGGATTACTGTATGTGTTCACAAATGCATTACACACTGCCTCTGAGATAAGTCTGTCTGCTCGTGCCAAGCTACCAAGGCGGTGAGCAGGGGTTATTTTAGGAGTGTACCCCCTTACCCTGACCTTACCCTGACTAGAGGCAAGGGTCCCTATTTGTCACAAGTACTTACCTGTGCCAACTAGAGACCCCAAATCTAACAAAGACCATATGTAATATCTAAAACAGTAGCATCACATATTGAGCAGGGTGCCAATAGTGATGTGTGACAAAAGATATACAGACACCCTGTCAGTAGTAAACAAAAAGGTTATATCCAAAAGTAAAAGAACAGACATTTAACTTACCAGTTTCTGCTGTTGCTGGAATTGAATTTCCTTAAGGAACAGAAGACAAGAAGCATTTCTCAAAACAGGAACAGTTTGTTTAATTAAACAGTTTGGCCAGGAGAACAGTTAGAGGCACTAGGTCTGACGACTCTCTCAACTTACATCGGGTTTGAGGTTTCTTTACATACAATATTACAACAAGCAATGTAAGGTTTTCGGTGTACCATCTACGGTGAGGAATGTTGGTTACTGCCTTTAGGCTTATAAATGAATAGTCAATGGTTACTACAGATGGGTCTTGATCTGCATGGACACAGTGTGGCCAGTGGTGAATGTGTCCAGATGTCCGGCATGGAGAGCACAAGATTACTATGTTTGCTAGGCCCTGATTGGCTATGTGTTCCTAACTCATGTATCATCTCACCTTATGGTATTTTTAGGAGCGTGTACCGCTAATGGCCATGTGTGCTTTATTGTGGCAATCTCTCCAGACCATTGTGATGTGCTGCGCCTGTCTGTGAAATTGATCAAGAGTCGATCATCATTCAGCTACTCCCATTATGCATTGTCTATCAAGAGCATTCATGGTCCACCAATTGATGTGATGAAAAAGTCAAAAAGAAATGGAAAAACATGTTTACTAATGTATCATATGTACAAATTTTCATGTATTCACTGTGAATTTGGACACCTGAAAACATTGTAAAAATTATTTTAAAATATTTAAACAAAACATCAAATAAATAACTAGAATATATTTATCTTAAGAAATGAAAAAAACCTTTTCTAAAAAATGATGAAAAAACAATTTGATAATAGTAACGTAATGCTGTATATATTTTTTAACATATATGTAATTATATTAGTCGCTCTCTATATATTCTTGCCTGCATATGCATAGATTAATTGATTTGCCCAGGCTCTTTTTCTGAGTTTATATATGTGATGTGTGCATCAAAAAATGCAGCTATGAGTGGAGAACAGATATGAGCGAGCGATTGTATGTTTGCTTTTATCAAGAGAGAGGACGGTTTAGAATCTTACCTGACCCCACAATAGTGTTGTTGGAAATAGAAAGATAATATAGCAGATAGGGCTACATTGTGAAACCTCCTCAAGTATCCAGTTGGCCAGCTCAGCCCGCTGAATACTGGACAACTCCTTCACCCACCTCCTCTCATCTTGCCACTTCTTTATATTATCCTCCATAGTACAGGCCTTCTCCCACAGGTGAAAAGTCTGTCACCTCCTACCATATGGCTGCCTAAGGGGTACCACTGAGGGTGAATGAAGGATGCCCATGTGGTTGTTTGTAGCATTTTACCACAGCTTTTAACTACAAGGGCTGTCTCCTCCTCAGTGAAGTTTTTATTCCTCTTCAGAACTGTGGTCTGCATCCTTGAGGCTAAATGTGGTATAAGAGAACACTTTCACATATAGATTCACTCACATATAAGTTTACCTTTGTTAATAGGCCTCATTGTCTTCACTTTGCCGCTGCAACTCAGCTCTCCACTCTCTCTAACTCTTACCCTCACTATCCTGTGATTTTCACAAGGCATGACAGCCCAAATTCCTTGTGTAATTTGCCACGCTGTGGAACATGTGATGTCAGCATTGCTGAATTCCTCTACTGTTGTCAATTCTTGATGATTTTTTATTAACTATCTTACTTTGCAGACTCAGGCTTGGAAAATTAAACAACCAGCTCTAGTAGTGGGCGTGTACTGGTAGTGCAACTGTGTAACAGAGACAAAAGGTAGGTTCCATTCATGGATTTACCAACACTGTATACGCTGTATTCTTTTTCTACTCTTCTCTTGCTTTTTTAGGCAGTGTCAACCCTGTCTTCCTGCTTGCCTTCCTTTAGAACCCATCATGCCCACACGTGTGGGTCTTTACTATTACTGTCAACACTGCAAACATTTATTGTCTGTTTGACTTTGGAGCTCCAGTCTTGCAACATCAGCACCAGCCGCAGTCGGCAGTAGGAGTTCCTGCAGGGCGGTGACGTGAGGAGGGGGAGGGGCAGGGTGGGGGGGTAGTAATGTATGGATTACGGAGTTTAACAGCTAAGTAAACATATAAATAAATAAAACGAATTCCGTTGCGCGCACTGCATCGCATTTGGTGATGCAGTGCGCACAACGAAATTTGTTTTATTTATTTTTATGTTTACATACCTGTTAAGGTCCGTATTCCATACATTACTACCCCCCACCCTGCCCCTCCCCCTCCCCACGTCACCACCCTGCAGGAACTCCTACTGCCGACCGCGGCTGATCAGCACATACATACTACTACTTATGAGGGAGTACATACATACTACTGCCATTAGTGAAGGTGTACCATAGTTGGATATGAGGCTAGGCATAAATCTGAACCATAGATCTGACCACTTTGGCAGATCCAGCTAGGTGTGGTGAAATTGTGACATCACCTGCACTGTTTCCCCTGTAACCAATCTTCCACTCTACATTACTGTTATCACACAGTAGTATTACACTCACAGAGCTATGTAGCATGCCTTCCCATTGAACCTCTGAGGGCCAACCAACAATATCCTCAACATCTTGATATGCAATCTCTAATTTCTTACACCACTTGTGAAATAACAGCCTTACCCCTTGGCACTAACACCAGTGGGGGTGGGGGGTGTTATTCTATTACATGAGAAAATTAATTTATCTTTGACATTTAATCCAGGATGACAAGTATATCCTGCTCCTTCTGAGCCCATGAATAAAGGTCATGAAAGAATTTGTTAGTGTGCCCCAAAAATAGTGTGAACAAATCCTGTCACACTCATCAAGTTGCACAACATATGACCCTAAGCTTTAACAATGAAGTAAACATGTTTTAATATTCTTCAACAGTTTTGTTGCGATTTATTTCAATTCTTTATCTTTTGGTTCATGACCGTTATTATCAAAAATTGCAACTCTGTGTCAATGAAGATTATATCAACTTCTCATTACATTGTATTATAAACAAATAACTATCGTAGTGTCTCCATTGCTGTGTTCCCAATGCATTTTGGAAAGTCACTTCGTCAGGGGAACTCTATAAATGACAGATAATATGTGTATTCAGGCATAAATACAAAACAAGAGGTTTTCAAGAACATGACTGACCTTCCTACCACCTGAAATGTATACGAAAGGATAAGATGCAGTTGTCCAAGATTATTTGTGTAAGCTAACAGAAAGTACCTGTAGGTCAAACACAATCTTATCGACTAGTTATGAATCCAAAACAAAAGGAGAAAAAAGAAAAATGTATCTTAAGAATTTAATACATAGCCAGATGAATACTTTCCAGATGTGAAAAATACCCATCAGTTATCAACCGATACCGCCCTTGTCATCATCTGAGACCCTTCACACCAGGAAGGGTAGACATAACAGCCACTTATGAATAAGATCAAAATGTGGGTGCTCCGGTGGGCTGTGGGTATGTAAGCGTGTACTGATAACTGAAAAGCAGTGCGTGAATAAAGTGAGGGTGAAAAAGGTGCAAACAGAGCAAAAATTGGAGAGAAGAGAGGAAAATGAATTTAACGAGTACCTCTCAGCTTCCAAATCAATAAAATCAGTGCGAAAGTATAGTAGTTTGAACAAATAGCTACTATGTGTAACAATAGGTCAACATGTTTCTGCAGTCTTATAGGCCCAAGTAGGGGCCCCCTGCATTCTTCAGGACCGGGTATCGCTACTGCTTCAAAATTGGTGAATAAACAAAGTATAATAAAAGATATCACCTGGGTATCCTAGGTGTAATCATTCTCCTAGCTGCCGATGTTTGTCCAAAATTGGAAAAAAGATGCGTCAGATACATAAAGAGACAGACAAGAAACAGCAAACAGATATTGGCATTAGACCAATGAAGTGTCAGATGTAGCCAATATTAGATGTATGATAAACATTCATAACACCCATTGTGTCATACTCATGTACACCAAATAACTAATTTTTAAGTAGCACATCCCGCTTATCTATTTGGTAGGAGAGAAAAGCTCCGCCTCACCTGGCTGCGGAGCAGGTAAACAGAGCACCGCTCTGATGAGAGAGTGTAAGAAAGAGAGAGTCAACAGGACAGGTCAGTAATCACTGACTTCACATAATCACTAAAATCAAAGGGAGTACCCGCCAAGAAGTCTTATGGCAAGGATGTCGGCACATTCCTACTTAGATCAACTGATCTACTAGTTGTTATTTTCCAATCAGTTGTATAATCTGGCTCATGTTATTGTTTCAGTTATATGCACAACACTCTAAAGATTCTACACATTTGTCCAAAACATCAGGTTCTGCCCTTTGTGAACTGTTCGTAACGGCTGCTTGTGTAAGGGACAGTCTCCTTTAATTAATTTAGGCATTAACGGACATTCACCTGATATACCCTTGCAGTGAAAAACCCTCTAGACACAACCTCCTTGTGCATCTTACAGGATATACACCACAGTTCTTTAATTAAGGTCCTCTGTTTGTTTCTATTGAGTCAAATTAGCAAGGCGACTCTGATACTGGCCTCAGGTATCTTTAAAAGAACCTAAGGCTTACAATGACAGTATTCTCACGTTCTCCGTTTCCATCAAACACTGCAGGACAGACACGAACAATAGGGAGACGCCATACAAAACCAATCGCTGGCGTCCACCAGAGCCCTACCACAATAAGCCCCAACTGTTCCTGGACAGGGCCGAATGGACCTGGATGTCAAGAACGTTAAAAAACAAACATTCAGTTGCAGGGAGACGCCATTCAAAACAAATCGCCGGCGTCCCCCAGAGCCTTTCTAGACTGAGCCCAAACTGTTCGTAAGAAAAAACCCAATGGTTCTTGGTGTCATCAGCGACCTGCTCAGTGGTCACCTTCTGCCGAGCACTCCATACCCCTGTGCTCAGTATCTCACACGCCTCTAGCACTAAATTTTGAAAACGCGACCCCTTCGGGCCCACAATCCAAGGTATATCGTAAACCTATGGCCCGTAACTCGCTGTTATGCTATGACGGTTGTCATCCTAAGGCACTGAAGGATAATCTGCCGTGTGGCCAGTTTTTGCTGATACAAAGGAATTGCTCTACAAAAGAGACTTTCCACGACCACGCGAAAACACTGGAGAAGCATTTGGATGTGAGAAACTATCCAAAGAAGCTGATACGTTGGTGCAAGAAGAGGGCGTCCAATAATAACCATGAATGCCTTTTCGAACCACCAATTCCCAAACAAAAGATCAATCAGATGACCTGTGTCAATACCTTTTGTACTCAATCTAACAGTATACAAAAGATTATAAAGAAACATTGGGCCATCTTCAACACAGGAACTGAAAGCTTACCTCCACCGCTATTTGCTTTTAAATGCGGCCGGAGTCTTAAAGATCAACTGGTACATACGAGACCAAAGACTAAAGTTGCACACGCAGTTGGGACACTCTGGGATTTGCCAGCAGTAGCGGGTCATCATCCGTGTGGGAGTTGTGCGGCTTGTCCTCAAACCTCACGCTCGATGAGCATTCATATTGGCAGTGAGCGCCCCTGGGAACAGAGACGTTTCACCAATTGCAATAGCCAGAACTTGATATATCTGGTAACATGTCCCTGCCATCTCAAGTACGTAGGCATGACAACGAGGAAGGTGAAAATTCGCATTTCCGAGCACAAGAGAACCATCAGGTGCCGGAAACAGGCGACCCGCCTCACAAAACACTTCATTGAGGTGGGCCATGCCCCTATGGACTTTACTTGGACAGTTATCGAGCAACCTCTGATTCCCTCACAAATAGCAGATGTCGGCAAATGCCTATTCAAAAAAGAACAGAAATGGGTCTATAAATTAAACACAGACAAGGATGGTCTTAACGAAGACATTCCTTGGATGTCCCTATAGAGACCTAAGTGGGAGGACCAAGATGTAGAACCCCTCTCGGTCTGAAAATATGCTTTTCCATGGAACACAGAACATTACTAGTTCCCCCGGCTCTGTCTTTAGTACTCACCATACATAGATCACAAATTGTTACACTTTCATTATGACCAACATTGACATCTCTGTCCCTCGACTCTATGTAGATTCCTGTAGCGTAAGACAGGATTAGCAGTGTGTCACCATCAATTGTATCCACCCTGTTACTACAGGTGTCATTTATTAATCCCTACTGCCAGTGTTATTGACACATGCTAGACACTCAGGTTCCTGAAATCATCTGAAGAATATAGGACTCAGAGTGTATTATTCAAACTACGATCTCCAGAATCTTTGGGGTGACTAATATTGGTATAATATTGCCGTTAGTTTTTGAGCACACACAGGACATGCATTTATATCTATTTGCCTTATTCTTTGGTCAGTATTTATTAATTGCTGTGGGTTCTGGCAACATACACAGGATACCCATTATTGTTAATTCTTGGCCGGTATTCATTTATTGATGACGTTAGTGTTGCTCGCACATGTGGGTCACTCATAGTTTTGAACTATGCAAAATGAGAGAATTCGTAGTGGATCATTCGTACTATGTTTCCCACTATTTCCAAGATACAACTCTTTAATTCTGAGTCAGTATCCATCAATTGCCTATGTGAGTGTTGTTAATACATGTAGGACACTCACGTTTTTAAAAAAAACTCGCAGCGGATCATCTGCACTATGCTGTCCATAAATCCCAAGATGGAACACACTGTTGACGCTGGTGACGTTTATACGCCCGTTGCGTTTTAACATCCATGATACACTTGCGGGACACTCATAGTTTTGAACTTTGTTTGCATTTGTACTATTTGAACTACGTTTCCCACAATTCCTGGATTGAACCTTTTAATTCCTGGTAGTTATCCATTAAGTGCTGCCGTAAGTGTTGCTGGTATATGCTAAACTCGTAGCGTACCATCTGAACTACATTTCCTATAATTCTTAAGATGGAACACACTGATGACGCTGGTGACGTCTACACGCCCCTTTGCACTTAAACATCCAAATAAAAAAGGCGCGCTCAACTGACCCGGTACCTCCCCGAGACGGCCCAGAGGGACGCCCGGAGTACCGACGGTCAGGTGAGGTCTGGGGGACGCCGGCGATTTGTTTTGAATGGCGTCTCCCTGCAACTGAATGTTTGTTTTTTTATTTACTTGACATCCAGGTCCATTGGGCCCTGTCCAGGAACAGTTGGGGCTTATTGTGGTAGGGCTCTGGTGGACGCCAGCGATTGTTTTTGTGTGGCATCTCCCTATTGTGCATGTCTGTCCTTCAGTGTTTGATGGAAACGGAGAACGTGAGAATACTGTCATTGTAAGCCTTAGGTTCTTTTAAAGATACCTGAGGCCAGTATCAGAATCGCCTTGCTAATTTGACTCGATAGAAACAAACCGAGGGCCATAATTAAAGAACTGTGGTGTATATCCTGTAAGATGCACGAGGAGGTTGTGTCTAGGGGGTTTTTCACTGCAAGGGTATGTCAGGTGAATGTCCATTAATGCCTAAATTAATTAAAGGAGACTGTTCCTTACACGAGCAGCCGTTACGAACAGTTCACAAAGGGCAGAACCTGATGTTTTGGACAAATGTGTAGAATCTTTAGAGTGTTGTGCATATAACAGAAACAATAACATGAGCCAGATTATACAACTGATTGGATAATAACAACCAGTAGATCAGTTGATCTAAGTAGGAATGTGCCGACATCCTTGCCATAAGACGTCTTGGGGGGTACTCCCTTTGATTTTAGTGATTATGTGAAGTCAGTGATTACTGACCTGTCCTGTTGACTCTCTCTTTCTCACACTCTCTCATCAGAGCAGTGCTCTGTTTACCTGCACCGCAGCCAGGTGAGGCGGAGCTTTTCTCTCCTACCAAATAGGTAAGCGGGATGTGCTACTTAAAAATGAGTTATTTGGTGTACATGAGTATGACACAATGGCTGTTATGAATGTTTATCCTACATCTAATATTGGCTACATCTGACACTTCATTGGTCTAATGCCAATATCTGTTTGCTGTTTCTTGTCTGTCTCTTTATGTATTTGACGCATCTGCTTTCCAATTTTGGACAAACATCGGCAGCTAGGAGAATGATTACACCTAGGATACCCAGGTGATATCTTTTATTATAGTTTGTTTATTCATCAATTTTTAAGCAGTAGCGAGACCCGGTCCTGAAGAATGCAGGGGGCACCTACTTGGGCCTATAAGACTGCAGAAACATGTTGACCTATTGTTACACATAGTAGCTATTTGTTCAAACTACTATACTTTTGCACTGATTTTATTGATTTGGAAGCTGAGAAGTACTCATTAAATTCATTTTCCTCTTTTCTCTCCAATTTTAGCCCTGTTTGCACCTTTTTCACCCTCACTTTATTCACGCACTGCTTTTCAGTTATCAGTACACACTTACATACCCACAGCCCACTAGAGCACTCACATTTTGATCTTATTCATAAGTGGCTGTTATGTCTACCCTTCCTGGTGTGAAGGGTCCCAGATGATGACAAGGGCGGTATCGGTCGATAACTGATGGGTATTTTTCACATCCGGAAAGTATTCATCTGGCTATGTATTAAATTCTTAAGATACATTTTTCTTTTTTCTCCTTTTGTGTTGGATTCATAACTAGTCGATAAGATTGTGTTTGACCTACAGTTACTTTCTGTTAGCTTATACTGTCTTTATTTAGGGGGGTGTAGCTGTGTTAGGTCGGTAAATTTCCCCTTGGACCCTTCCCTCACTGTTGTTTTCAAGATTATTTGTGTCCATTCCGTGAGAATCCAAAGTGCCCATTGGATTGATGTGTTTTACGTGCTCAAAAAGGAGTAGCTACAATCATCATATTATGTCCTATTGTGTCCCTGACGATAGATCTATACACCTTATAATCCAAGTACAAGGTACCGTTAGCTTGTGCCCAAGCCAACTCATTAAACGGAAGCTGACACTCCTACCTAGGCATTCCGTGATTACACTGACAAATGTGGAACACTCTGTAATGCAACATAAATGCCCATCAGGCTAATAATTGCACTGGTATTGTGTTAGATGCATGCAAGTACAACTTACTAGGTCGACTCTTAACAGAAAACAATCTCAAATTATTGCACCGCTGCCTGGTCTTCAAATCCTCCAATTTGTTCTAATGAGAAAAGATGAGTCCTCTTCGTTCCTGAATTGTTTTGCCAGTGGCTGACCCGACTTCTTCCACACTATTGTATGTATGTATGTATGTATTGGTGCTTTTATATAGCGCAATGGCTGTCACCCATCGGGTATCCTGGTGCTTAGACTTAGATGATACATCGCAGTGTGCAGACAGTTGCAAAGCCTAGAGAAGGGGTATTAGCAGGTTATGGGAAGCAAAAATGTTTTCAGAGCCTTCTTAAAGGAAATAAGATCATCCGTGCGGCGTAGGCCGAGAGGTATAGAATTCCACAATTTTGCCGCAGTGAATCTAAAAGAACGGCCTCCTAACCGAATCCTCAGAATCTTAGGAACTGTTACCATACATGCTGAGGCCGAGTGAAGAGATCTGGCCGGTACGTACCAGGAAAACAAGTTCTGCAAGGAAGAGGGGCCCTGTCCGTGAAGGGCTTTATGTACCAGACACAAGGCTTTAAACTCAATCCTCTGAGGGATTGGAAGCCAATGGAGCTCCCTGAGCGCTTTTGTAGAAGAGTCAAACCGACTCCGTGAGAGACCCAGCTTGGCGGCGAGATTTTGCACTCGTTGCAGTTTTGCCACCAGGGTTTTTGGAGCCCCAAGAAGTAGTGAGTTGCAGTAGTCAAGCCTACTTAGAATAATGCTTCTCACTACTTCTGGCCTGGGCTGTTCCGGGAGCATCGGTAATATTTTCCGCAGCATATGCAGAAGGGCCATGCAAGTGGCCACTGTTTTATTTACCGACACATCCAGCTGCAAGCTGGAGTCAAACATCACCCCCAAATTTCTGACTGATTGTGCCGGCATGCCAGTATCCCGAAAGGTTGGAGGCCAGAAATTCGATGGCAAAGGCCTGGGAGAGAGGTCCGTAGAACAGTGCAACACCTCCGTTTTGGAGCCGTTAAATTGCAAAGAATTACGGCTCAACCATGTCGCTGTCATGGACATGCACTGATGGAACGTTTCTAACGACACTGCCTCCTTGCCCTCAAACGCGAAGACAAGTTGGGTGTCATCCGCATAGTTGGTGACCGCTATGCCATAGGATTTTATCAACTGAAACAGGGGACGGAGGTAGAGGTTAAAGAGGATCGGGCTGATGGCCGATCCCTGGGGCACGCCCTGCCCTACCTTTCTGATGTTAGATTTAAAGGGCGGCAGGGCAACCATTTGATGACGATTGTCAAGATAGGATGCCAGCCAATCCAGCGCCAGTCCCAATACCCCTATTTCCTCCAATCTCCTGATCAGGATCGTATGACTGACCGTGTCGAACGCGGCCAACATGTCGAGTAGTACTAGAAAGGCCGCTCGACCATGGTCGGCACGCGTCCGCAGGTCATCTAGCACTGTCACCAGTGCTGACTCCGTCCCATGGGCAGGTCTAAAGCCAAACTGGGCCACGTCCAGACATGCGTTGCTCTCTATAAAACTGGAAAGGTGTTTAGTCACCAGTTTCTCCAAGATTTTAATTGGGAATGGGAGCAACGAAATGGGTCTATAATTTGCTGGGCAGGTAGGGTCCAGAGTGTCTTTTTTTAGGAGCGGGGATACCACTGCCAGCTTCCAACAGTCCGGGACCTGTGCCAACTCAAGAGACTGACAACAGATGGAAAAAAGCGGCGGGAAGAGCTCTTCCCGAAAAAGTTTCCAGAATTTAGGTGAAAGAGGATCTAACGGCGAGCCCGAGGATACCCTCTCTGCTAATGCACAAAAATCTTCAAAGGACGGTGACGGGAAGGCGTTCAATTGCGCAGAACTGGCATTGATCACAGACCCCGCCATGGAGGTGGAGAGGTCCAAGGTATGGGCAATGGAGTCTTGTTATAGTTCCGTAATGTTCACTGACATCACAGCCACTTTACCAGAGACATCTGAGAGAGCCTGCTGTAGCGCTGCACTATCAGCCTAGACCTGTGTGCTGTGTTCCAAGGCCTCCTCTCGCTGAGCCTGCAAAAGTTGTAAGATCCTTGACAGGGAAGTCTCACTTGTGCCTGATGGAGCTGCCAGGTACCCTCTGAAAGAGCATCACTTTCAGTTATGTCGAGAGAGGTCCGGGGATGATTTACCCTTCTGCCTGTCCCAGGGGAAGTATTTGTGCCAGAATTTAAATCAGGATTTAGGCGACTCCCACTCGATGCATAGCTCTTCCCTTTAGTGGGCACGGATGGGCTGATGTTCGATAATCGCGTTATCATAGCTTTGACCTCCCCTTTAGAGGTGACTCACTTGTGTAAGTGACTGTCTTTGGCCCCTGACTTGGATCAAGTTGAAACTGTATGGTCCGATTGGATATCGCTGCGCTGAATAAATCCTTTCTTTTTGACCCCCTTTGAGCCCTTGGCTCGAGCTTGTTTCTTGTTCAGATATCCAATATTTCGCTATCCACTGGAGGCCCGTTATTAACCCCATTTCTGCTCTCCTACTGTAATCTTCATCCTGACTCGCACGCTGCCCAGATGCACAACCATATTATAGAGCCTCCGAATCCATCCTACATCGACTGTGTCAACTGGTACTGGGGTTTCCAAGTTTTCATGAAAAAAGAAAGCACAAAACAAAATATGTAGGGAAAGAAAAAGTATGGAAGGAAAGAAAAATGGAAAGTGAAAAAGAGGAGAAACTGGTGTAGGAGAAAAGGAAAGTTTCTTTGGGGAAACAATTCCTGCAGACCATCCTTGCAAAGACATGTTAAGGCATGGGCAAAGTCGGCTCTGGCCCTGGGGCCAGCCTTTCAGTGGGCCCCCTGGTAGAGCCTACTTTTTCTGCAAAGAATCTTGCCCTGATTACCTTGAATAATTCTCAAACAGATTGTTTTAAATACTGTTTCCCTTTAATTTATTTTTAATGTGAGTGGTGTTTGGGAGTTTATTACAGACATTTTGCAGTGAAATGTTGTGTTTATGTTTCAAGCAACATTCATAAAAAAGTAAATTTTACATTAAAACAGGACCTCACATATGAGAAGTGGGAGGGTGTCACAGTGATTATTCGCTGTAAAATTAGTAACCTGCTTCTGTTTTACAATATTGAAAACAAACTAATTATCACTGAATATTAGATGCAAACACATTCAGATTTGGATGAGTGCAGTTGTGCACTGTCAGTGACCTGTACAAATAGGGCATGAAAGAGCTAAAATTGGATCATAAAAGCTGTTCTGAACAGGGGCCCCCAAAATAGTTCTGTCCTGCGCCTCGAAATTCCTTAAAATGTCCCTGCATCCTTCAAGGGTCAGGATCGCATGCTTCCCTCACTCACTCAGAGGCAGCCAGGTTATTCAAAGTGGAGGGACTTTTATTTCTCTGGCTACTTCAATGGCATAATATCATCTGAAGAGAGGGAGGGATGAACATGTACCACATGATCCCAAAAAGAATTTGTAATTCATAAACAATTAGTCATGGCATATGTAGCAAGGGTACGCCACCCACAATGTCACACACAGGATTTGCGGGGTTTCGAGGATCCAGCACATAGTTTATTATAAAATAAACAGTTTCCTCTGGGATCACACCTAATGAGGGAGTAATTAATCTTTTTTTCCCAAAGATAGTTGAAATATGTTCTTAATATGTCGTGCATAACACTAATGATGCTCCGTTTTGTACTGGGGTTGAAGTGAAATAAAACGGTCCGTACATCCTTAAAGTTGGGCAATTTCACACGTTGCAAAGAAATGCTTGGCCCCCTGATTTTTCACAGATGCATAGATTAATTCTCCCAACACCCTGCTCTCCAGACAGATGTCCTTCCCAATATAATATGACATCTCGCTACAGGTATATGCATTTCCCTGCTGTCACTGGGGCTGCACTTGCTCTGAGTGACAGTAGGGGCTACACAATGCCCTCTGATTGGCAGTTGTGGCATGTGCTTTTCCAACTTCAGGATGTCCGGCAACAGAGAAAGAAGCAAGGAAATGAAGCCACTTACAGCCTGATTCATCAAGCTGATTTGCGCTCGCAAAGGGCCAGACCCTTTGCGAGTGCGATTTTTGCATTTGGGATTCATCATCCCAAATGCAAAAATCACTATTACCGAAATCGCATATTTGCGAGGAATTGGATTTAAGGAATCTCTAATAGAGATTCCTTAAATGCAATTCATCAACCAATTAGAAATAGCGAAATCCCAATATTTGGTCTCAATTTACCACCAAGTCTGACTTGGTGGTAAATTGCGAAAATAGTGTAAAAAGCACTTTAGTGCATTTTTTTCTTTTGCATTGGACATGTGTGTGCGCAACACCTGTTCAAATGTGCATTTAAGGGGTGCTACAGGGTGTCCTTTGGACACCCCTGGCACCCTTAAAATCGCTATCTTATTTGCGAGTAGCAAATTGCTACTCGCAAATAAGGGATACTCCCCATTTATTCCTATGGGCCTTTTGGCCCATAGGAATGAATGGGGAGTTATTCCTTATTTGCGAGTAGCAATTTGCTACTCGCAAATAAGGAATGTGTAGGAATCGCTATTTATTTAGCAATTCCTACATGAATACCGTTTTGCCAGTCCTCAATAGCTATTCGCTATGAATCGCTATTAGGGGCTCGCAAAAACGGCCCATTGATGAATCAGGCTGTTAGTTTAGTCAACGACAGACTGCTGCGAGTTCGCGGTTTACGACCGATGTGATGTTTTTGTTGTTGAAAAAATAGCGACCTTTCAAGAACTAGCACTTTCCTGTTCCGCAAGCGCGCTTCCATGCTTATTTAACATACCTATTATAAACTAATGAAGAATAGTGCTACCGTCCAAGTCAAAATGCATCTCATCTCACCATTGTGGTCTTACTCGTTCGAGAAAAAAGAAAAATAACAGAAGCCACGCACCTTAATGCTCTAGGCTAGCTAGGGTGTTATTTTTAGGAACCCCTCCGCTAAAGGTATGTACGCCTATTGCCAAAATGGAGGGTGCAAACAGGAAGTGACCTCGAGATGCCGAAGAATCCTTGCATCGTGAACACCTTGCAAATACAAGAGTAGATGAGAAATCCAAACTATGCAAATCTGTTTGTTTATGTTTATGTACCTTGTGTACTCCTTTTAAAAGGGATTACTGGCTGGCTTTAACGTATGTGTTGAAAGGCGCTTAGCCTGAGCTTTGATGTGTCAGCGAAGCCACCACAAGTGTCGGATTACTTGATCCTATAATGACTTTTGGACCACATCAATCTCGCACCCTCTTTTCAGAAGTCTTTGTCGGGCCTGTTGATGGGCTGTCGGGCTCGCGCCATGCGAGCACTGGAGCAAGCAGTCGCGGAGATGCGCATTGTTGACGTGCACTTACTCAAAATGTATTTAGAGTCGCATAGCGCTGCGTGTCTCTTCGCGGTTACTTCACAGCGCTGCATGTTTATGGGTTAGGTTCAGTACTTAGTCGATATTGTGCGATATTGTGTTGCCAAAAACTGCACTGCAGCTGCCTAACAATGAGGCATATATATATAATGAAACTCCTGGCCAGTGCATATGTGGTCCCCAGCTCTTTTTGGGCTATACAAATGCTCCTATATCCATAGCCACCAAGGCTGTTATGCCGTTCATTGTGCTATAAACACAAAGAGGCCCCGTTGATTTGTCTGGTTTGAAAATATGCATGTTTTTTATGTTGGTCTAATGAAAGGTACAATTATGTGCTAAAATAGGATGCATTTCAAGGGGGGGAAAGCCTTAATTGGGCCCATGTTTTCCTGTGATGGCCACTGTATGGTTTGGTTGTTTTTTTAATTACGCTGATTTTGTTTTCCAAAGATCTAAAGCCCTCCAAAACCTAAAAAAACGAGCAATTACAAACATATTATTTTAAAAACAGTTCTCAGCTTACCGTTTTCATGGAGGTAGGATGCGTTCTCTGGTTTCAAGAGGTCACGGACGCACAGGAGATGATGAACGAGTTTCTAATTGTGTTTGACGTACATTATACACTCACTGAGTATGCTTACGTTGCCGTAAAATGTACCTGTGTTAAGATCTTTTAAATTGTTTCCCTAAGCGCACTGATTCCTTATTGTTTATATACACGCCATTACCTTTGGCTCGTCATCTGCCGCCATGTTTGGAGCACGTCGATCCTTGAGCACACATGGCACTGGGCCAACAGATAGGGTCGGACAAGAAGGCACATTACTCAAATTTAGGGTAAAAGGCTGCTTTAATAGTACAGGTCTGGAACTTATCGAAAACCAACAAACTTAGGCAAAAACTGCCTTACAAAACTAATAATACATCATGAATACAGTATAGATTCCCTAACCAATCCACCCTTCTAAAATCTCTCTTGCCTCCCCTAAATAATTCCCGCCTTTACACTGCAACCTACCATACAACTCCTGTCCCATTGACGGCACCAAAGCACTCCCCTATAACCTTCTCCCAATCCATCCCTTTTTTCCTTGACCCGTATCCTCGGCCTCCCTAATTGTGTTCCCCCATCCACCAATTGTCCTGTTGCCACGCCAAACAGGAAAACCCGCAGATGTTTTTCTGCCTCACCAAAAAACCTTGGTCCTCCTCATAAATTAGTGAAACATATAAACCATCTCAGCTCCACAATCTTTCTCCCAACACATCTGCAATCTTTAAACGAAGCTCCAACAAATAATGGGGCATATTATCAAGGGAGTTTATCTCCGCTTTTTTGGCTTTAAAAGCCAAGAAAGCGGAGATAAAATTATCTCCCTATTACCTAGCTGTCGCTAACACCAGTTAGCGACAGCTAGTAGGAGATAGCGACCATCTTGGGCCCCACTTTGCATGTCAGTGATATTTATCACCAATGACATGCAAAGTGGGCGTGCCAAGATGTTAGCGACTGGAAACAGTCGCTAACATCGCTATCTCCTATTACCAACTTTTGGAGATATTCGTGCTAAGCGCGAATATCTCCAAAAGCTAACACCTACCCTGAGCAGTTCTTAGCCATGTTATCCAATGGGAGGTGGATAACATGGCTAAGATCATTAGCTCGGTAATGCATGAATATCGCTGACTTTTCAGCGATATTCATGCATTGCGGCCGTTTTTTATCGCATTTGCGATAAACCTTGATAATACCAAGGTTTATCTGCGATACAAATCGCCGCAGCTCTGCGGTAAAATTTTGTCTCTAACCAAGCAATAGCGATAATTTTGCTATTGCTTGGTAATATGCCCCTCTATTCATTGCCAAAAACCGACAAGTGAACTCATTCCTGCCAAAACAAAGACTGATCCTCATGAATAATCTCTTTGTGCAAAAGCCTCTCATTTCCCTGCTAGCTTTTCAGTGCACCCCTCCAAACTCTCCTCTGAAACAACTCTCAGTCCAAAGAATATGGTCATATTATCAAGAACGGCTTTAAAATTATCGCCGATTTAGCGGCAGAAAACTGCAGCTAAAATGGTGATAATGGACTTGATAATATGCCCGTGAGAATTAAAATAGAAGCCCAGGTTCACACCAGAACACGGACTTCTATTGGAATTCTCAAGGGCATATTATCAAGCCCATTATCGCTGCTTTAGCAGCAGTTTTCTGCCGCTAAACTGACGATAATTTTTAACACCGTTCTTGATAATATGCCCTGTACTTCCCTGACCAGCATTCTGTTATCTGACTCAAATCCACTGTCATGGCCTTTAACAAACCAATTTCAAACTAAATCATTCTCCCCTAAATGGGGAACCAATAGGTCAGGATGGGGCATATTATCAAGGGGATTTATCTCCGCTTTTTTGGCTTTAAAAGCCAAGAAAGCGGAGATAAAATTATCTCCCTATTACCTAGCTGTCGCTATCACCAGTTAGCGACAGCTAGTAGGAGATAGCGACCATCTTGGGCCCCACTTTGCATGTCAGTGATATTTATCACTAATGACATGCAAAGTGGGCGTGCCAAGATGTTAGCGACTGGAAACAGTCGCTAACATCGCTATCTCCTATTGCCAACTTAGCTCGGTAATGCATGAATATCGCGGACTTTTCAGCGATATTCATGCATTGCGGCCGATTTTTATCGCTTTTGCGATAAACCTTGGTAATACCAAGGTTTATCTGCGATAAAAATCGCCGTAGATCAGCGGTAAATTTTTGTCTCTAACCAAGCAATAGCGATAATTATCGCTATTGCTTGGTAATATGCCCCTACAATCTTCGCACTGTCAAGCCCAAGCTGCCTGCTCAAAATCCGTCTTTCCACTTGCTTTGCCGCCCACCGGACAAAGGAATTTCCAATGATCCAAACTTGCAAAAGCCCAAAAACGTTTTTATCTTTTAATTTTGGAATTTGCACCAGTGTGACTACAACCAGATTATCAACATTAAATACCACTTTCCTGTTCCACAGAAGTTCCACGGTCACCACTAAAGGGAAAAACACTGGAAAGGCAATGGTTCTCTTCCGGAGGATCCAATCCTCTGGCCAGGGTTCAGCAGTCAAACGTTCAACCCAAAATGAGCCAAACCCATGTGCTCCTGCAGCACCTGAAATAATCTGTTCTTGCCAGACCCACTCCTCCTCCAAAGACAACAAGGTGACTCCATTGAATTCTTTCAATAAAGTAATCCAAATCTTCTCTAACATTTTCTTTTATGCGCACCCTATGATGTGGAAGAACCACTCCCGAAACTGAAAAGCCCAATCTCCTACAAAAACTCTGCCTGCCCTTACCATCCTGCACCGGATGTTAAGATGACCCAGCAGCTTTCATACCTTTCTCAATTCCAACTTGTGGGTTACAACGGCATAGTTATTCCCATGTATGGCAATTTCCTTCTTTTACACTCCCCTCCAGCAGTCTCCTTTTGGTTGCCCACTCTTTTGTTCCCAATATCAACTACTTGGGTATCTTCTTTGTCCTCATTTACCCCTCCTTGATCTCTGTTGTCATCTGCCTTTATTGCACCTTCCTTGTCCTCTATGAGTTTGCTTCCCTTCGCCTTCTTACCTGTGTCTGAACTTGCCACCACCTTAGGGAGGATATTCCCTACCATGACAGAAGACAATTGTGTCACCTTTTCCCCTTCTTACCATTGGACATACTCCCACCCACCAGATGTCTGCTTACCAGGTCCCAAGAAACTTCACTCACACTGTGTCCTTCGCCCTACCAACCATCCACTGATACGAGTAGCCGCTACCATCTGCTGAGTTTGTTTATCTTGCTCTTTCCGCTACTTATCGTTCCCAAACTGCAAAACACCAAAACTCCAACTGACATTAAACTCCCCCAATTAGTCCTGAAATGTCGTCCTGTACCCCTCCAGGCGCGGATAGGCGCAGACGGGCTTGCCTTAGGCGCGCCTTCAGCAAGCCAGCGGCGTGGCTGTTCAGCGGCCGTCATATATAGGGAGGTGGGAGGGAGGAGCACCTGCGAGGCGTGGGCAGCGAATGGGCAGTGGGCCTTCAGGGGGGCGGGGACGCAGGGGACGCAGCGGTGAGGGTGGTGAGGGACAACAAAGGTAACAGAAGGAACAAGCATTTGCAATGCAATAGGTCTCGCATTAGGAAAGTTTGAGCTATTGGTATTGTAAATGACACATTTTTTATTTATGTGTTGGTTTTGAAAATAGCGAAATTAATAGCTTTGTCATTTACAATGCCAATAGTTTTAACTTTCGCAAATGTGACACCTATAGCATTTGTACTGCAATATGTGTTGTATTTAAGTAACTTAGATGTATTGATATTACAAATAACAATGGCTTATAATTTTTTTAAATAATTAATACTTAAATAAAAGTTATTGTCATTTATAATGGCAATAGCTTAAACTTTTGTAAATACCTTTTGTGAAGATTATGTTCTGTGTATTTTATTGTGACGAAAATCCAAGAACAGAAGTGAAATATTAACATCTTTTTTGTGAAATTTGTATTAAATCTTGAAACATTGGGAGAACATATTTGAACCAGTTGTTGTTGAATGGTTGCACAGATTGATGCTGTGGTGGCCCTGAGTGATGTTGTGGTGGCAACGAGTGATGCTGTAGCGATTAGTGATGCTGTGGTAGCGCATAGTGGTGTTGTGGTGCCCCTGAGTGATGCTGTGGTGGTGCTGAGTGATGCTGTGGCGATGCGATAGATAGATAGAGTAAGTGTGATAGATAGAGGGAGGTCTATAGATAGAGGGAGGGCGATAGACAGATAGCGTGAGGGCGATAGATAGAGTGAGGGCAATAGATAGGTAGAGTGAGGGGGATAGATAGAATGAGGGCGATAGATAGAGTGAGGGCAATAGATAGAGTGAGGGCCATAGATAGAGTGAGGGCGATAGATAGATAGATAGAGTGATGGCGATAGATAGAGTGAGGGTGATAGATAGATAGATAGATAGAGTGAGGGCGATAGATAAATAGACAGATAGAGTGAGGGCGATCGATAGAGAGAGTGATGGCGATAGATAGAGTGAATGATGGCTATAGATAGAGTAAGTGATGGCGATAGATAGTGAGTGATGGCAATAGATAGTGAGTGATGGCAATAGATAGAGTGAGTGAGGGCGATAGATAGATAGATAGATAGATAGATAGATAGATAGATAGAGTGAGGGCGATAGAGGGAGGGCAATAGATAGAGTGAGGGCGATAGATAGAGTGAGGGCGATAGATAGATAGATAGAGTGAGTGCGATAGATAGATAGATAGAGTGAGTGCGATAGATAGATAGATAGAGTAAGTGCGATAGAGTGAGGGTGATAGATAGATAGAGTGAAGGCGATAGATAGATAGAGTGAAGGCGATAGACAGTGTGAGGGCGATAGACAGATAGAGTGAGGGCGATAGATAGAGTGAAGGCGATAGATAGATAGAGTGAGGGCGATAGATAGATAGAGTGAGGGCGATAGATAGATAAAGTGAGGGCGACAGATAGATAGAGTGAGGGCGAAAGATAGATAGATAGAGTGAGGGCGACAGAATATTTCACATTCTTAGCAATTGTTTAGTTGTGTTTTTCTTTAGAAAAGCATTTAATCATGATAAAATTGTGCTTGGCTGAAGGAAGGTCTTTCTTTGGGATGGGTTTTGCTTAACATGTTGAAATCCAACTTTGCTATGTTGTGTCAAGCATTCGTTGGTCCTGTTAATATAATAGGCATATCGCTGCTCTAGAGGCCGCCTGGAATAATGGTGGAGAGGTGAATCAAAACAAGGTTATGTTTCTCTTTTTTAGAAATGATGCAGCCACGTAATGGCATGACTTGCACTAGTAATTAAAACCCAATTACTGTTTCAGTAACCTGACTGCTTCTAAAAACTTGAAACCTGGATTTCTCGGCGGACATTCGGGGACCCACAAACCCCGATCCTGCCTGCATTGAGGGGTGCGGCTTTGACGAGCTGTGTGTGCGCACGGAGAAAATTACTATTTTTATTACATATTTTATTCTGTTTGTGCATTACACACACGCAAACACATACACATATATATTCTGAATACCAGCCGACTTAAAAACAATATTATAGTGACAGCGGTGTCTTAAAATTAGGTACAGGCTTTTAACGATTTAAAAAAAATGTGAACAAATGTGCAATGCTCTTGCACACACGGATTAAGTGCACGCTATCCGAATTATTTACATGTATATACTTTAGTTTGCATATAGTAAAAAAAAACTCACGCATTCACATGCGTGTGTTTGTGTGTGAATATGTGATTCGATATGTACCTGAATATATCCAATATATATTTTGCATATTGTACATAAGTACATTACAATCACACACATATATTCATAAAGTCACATATATATCTATGCTTAATACAGAAATATATATATATATATATATATATATATATATATTCACTGAAAAAACCATAGGTTATAGACCATATATAGTTAGGAATTAGCATTTACAAAACCTTGAAAATTCACTGAAAAAACCATAGGTTATAGACCATATATAGTTAGGAATTAGCATTTAAAAAACCTTATTTTACTCACACAAAACCATTGAAATTCCATATATAGTTAGTTGCACTAACTATATATCGCGCACCCGCAATCCACTGCTGATCATGTCACATATTACATCATTCATGACATGGTCAGTGACATCACTGATGACATCTCAAATGACATCACTGATGACATCACTGATGGCAACATCCAGTGACTGTATTTTTCTGTAAAGTTAAAATATGTCTTGAGTGGATGTATAAGTGTCTGGATGAAGGATTTAGTAGGTGCATGACTGACTGTATGAGTGAGTGATTAAATGTGTCTCACTGAATGCATGGGTTAGTGACTAAACTGTCTTAATTTATGCATCATTATGTCTGTTGTTCTGTAAACTGCTGCATGTGTTGATCATTAGCTATACGAGAGGCTATATGTGTTATTAATTGGTTGCCCAAGTATTTCTATGGGAGATTGAGTTTGTGTGGGGGTGGCTGGAAGGTGTGTGACTCTATGCATAGATGTGTGAGCAGTTTATTCACTAGGTGTATGAGTTCAAGAGTGCATGTGGAAACAGCTACATGGGCAGTTGACTGTGTGCATGAGTGTATTGATGAGTGAATGGATATCTCAATGCTACATGTCATAGTAAGTACATATGTAAAACACAGTACATGTGAGAGTTGGCATATATAAATAACTGTGCATGAGAGCCACTGAATGAGTGAGTGGTTGTATCGATCATTGTGAACTTGTATCAGGGATTGTATAAGAGAGTAAATATGTGTTAGTATATGTTTCAATAAGTAAGGTGTGTTTAACTGTATAGTTGAAGAAATGGAGGTGAGATTGTTTCTTTGCATGACTGACTGGGTGTGTGAGTAACTCCATGGATGAGTGGCAGTGTGTGAGTGTCTGTATACACTGAGTGTATCTAAGGTTATATTAGAGTCTGAAGAGGTTTATCGTATTAGCACAAGAATGATGTCAAATGAGATGTCATCAGTGATGTCATCAGTGATGTCATTTGAGATGTCATCAGTGATGTCACTGACCATGTCATGAATGATGTAATATGTGACATGATCAGCAGTGGATTGCGGGTGCGCGATATATAGTTAGTGCAACTAACTATATATGGAATTTCAATGGTTTTGTGTGAGTAAAATAAGGTTTTTTAAATGCTAATTCCTAACTATATATGGTCTATAACCTATGGTTTTTTCAGTGAATTTTCAAGGTTTTGTAAATGCTAATTCCTAACTATATATGGTCTATAACCTATGGTTTTTTCAGTGAATTTCAATGGTTTTTTAATAGCAAATATCATAAGCTGTCGAATGTCAAGTACGTGGTAAGTGAAAACATTTTCGTGTTTATGCACACTGATCTGCTTTGAATGGTGCCCCCCCCCCTCATTTCTATTAGGAGTACTCTCTCTTTGCAGATAGTGAAAGGTAGTTAATGCAGGCCTTTGCCCCCGTTGTAATCCGTCGTGCCTGCTTCTCTCTCCATTTGATTGATTGTTATCCAAGTATTTACTGTTTTAGAATTAGTTCTCTTTGGTTCATTCTCTATTTACAAACAAACACAGAGTCGCAATACTCTGTTTAGTCTTTGCAGACAGCGAAAAATCGTGTAAAAAAACAAAAGGAATCGAGCAAAATCAGTAGGCCACTAATGGGATCTCTTTTTGACCTCGCTAAAATAGAAACATTAGGAACAAACTGTTGAAAATAGCAATGCGTATGTACATAAGCGGCGTTCATTTGTGTTCACAGTACCCCTTGTTGATTGTTTCAATCGAGCATTGAATTGTTTGAAGTTAATTCTCTTAAGGATCTTCTCTACCTGCAAACGAGGAAGAATAGGAATATTCTCTCTCCCTTTGCAGATAGTGAAGGGTAGGTAACGCAAGCCTTCAACACGTCGTACCTATTTCATTCCTCATTGATTGATTGATTGTCCGAACATTGACTGTTTGGGAATTAGTTCTTTTTGGAGGTATTCCCTGTTTGCAAATAAACGTAGGAAAATCTTTGCAAGTAGTGAAAGGGTACGTAATGCGGACCTTTCACCCCCGTTGTAATCTGTCATGCCTATCTACTCCCCACTGATTGATGCACCTTTTTCACCCGGACCATTTACTAGAGATACGTCATCTGGCCCGACCAGAGAGCACCCCTAGTGAAAAGGACATATGCAATAATAACGAAGTGATCACTGTATCCTGTTAACAGAAACTTTACCATGAAACAACCTGGAAAGAAAAAAATAGGAAAACGAAAATCAGTAGGCCACTGATGAACATGAACTTTTATTAAACAACAAACAAAGAAACGATAACATAACGTAATGATAAAACCTATTAATGTCCTAGAAACAAGAAAACGTTAAAGTATGCCAGTGGTGAGAGACCAGAAAAACAGTCCGAGAAACCAAATCACCCCTCGCTGTCCCAACTCATGCACTCTGAAAAGTTCAAAGTTTTGAGGAGTGCTTGTAACATTGTCTGAAGCCTATTTGCAATTGCTTCATCTTCACTATTCTTAAAGTAAGTGGGGGCTGTTGTGATGCGGTGCCACCCTGAACCGCTTGACGGAGGCCCCCGAGGGACGGTGTCATGTCGCGGACTCGGAGGGGGCGCTTGGCTCCGGCCCCCTCCCCAAGTCGTGTTGCCCTGGTGTGGCCTGAGATCGCCCCCGACATAGGTGGCCGGCTCCCGGGGTCAAGCGGAACTTTTTTCCTTTTGGTGACTCTTCCATTCTTCACCTTGTCCCACAATCCGTTTCACCTAAAGACACGCTGTAGTGGGGCACCCCTTTTCCGTTTCATTTGCCATTCAGCCCGCTTTTGCTACACTGTGCCTCTTCCGCTATTCAGCTGTTTACCGCCCGCTCTTTCGACTACAGCGTCTCGCTCACCATGTACTTGAGTTGCTCCCGCTCTTGCGGCGCAGCGATAGGCGGCTGCCACAGGACTCTCAAAATGGCGGCCATCTCTTCAGATTTGGGCGTGGTCCACTAAAATGGGCCTGCGACACCTTGGAACTCGGACGCTTGTCTGCTAGAGCTTGGGCTCCATTCGCGAAAGCGTCCCCTCATCCTTGAAGATTCTACAAAAGTCTTGGGGGCCCCCGACTCCCGCAGGCTTCTGGTGGGGAGCGCCTAGCATGATTGCTCGTGGAATGGCCACGACGGAGCTACGAAATGGTGGTGCTCTCATGCTAACGCCAGCTTCAGTCTGAAACATCCAGAAACACTGTAGACTACCAATTCGATCAGTTCCGGTAGCGCTCCAACGTGACCCGGTAGAGAAGAACTTGCCCTCCCCTCTTTGACTGATGGTTCTTGTTGCCTGTCCCTTCTGTTGTCATTTAACAGAACTATTTAGCCTGCTGAAAGGGGTTGTGTGCCGTCCGCTGGTTGGTGGAGACATTTTGACTATATTCTGGACCTGCGTTGTCGCGTAATGCGTCATATGACGCGCCGCGTTAGAAAGTTTAATAAATTATGAAACACAATAAACAATCCTTAAAAAAAAAAAAAAAAAAAAAAATAATCAACAAAACCAACAATCAATTAACATACAGTATTTGAAAAGTCTATCATTCATTTTTCATTGCAGTACGCTGCCCAGAAAGCTTCCCGGTTCCCGGACCGGGCGCTACCCACGCAAAAAAACAAAAAAAACGGTATATATTTTTTTGCCCTGCGAGAACCTTTCAAAGCCTCCACATCAAACCTAGGGGGTCAGGGACGATCTACTATGCCCCCTTATGGTCATTTGCCCCTTCGCTTTGGCCTCCTCTTGTCTCTCGATCCTACCGAGAGACAAGATGGCGGCCGCTACGGACTGTTTGGAATGTTTACAGACGCCGAAAAACCAATCAGCTTCGCAAACCTCCGTAACGCGAAAAGTACGCGAAGCGGAGCGCTGTTACAGATATATATCTTTTTTTGAACGTTAATTTCTCAAAATCCACTGGAGCACATATATTGAGACCTAGCAAAGGCACATCGGGCTACCAGTCCCTACAATTTTGCCAAGTTTCGTGCAAATCCATTCAGCCGTTCGATTATTATTATTATTTTTTTTTTTGCCCCGCGGGGCCCTTTTAAAACCTCCACATCAAACCTAGGGGGTCAGCGAGGATCTACTATTCCCCCTTATGGTCATTTGCCCCTTCGCTTTCGCCTCCTCTTGTCTCTCGATCCTACCGAGAGACAAGATGGCGGCCGCTACGGACTGTTTGGAATGTTGACAGACGCCGGAGAACCAATCAGCTTCGCTTCACAAAGCTCCGTTGCGCGAAAAGTCCGCGAACCAGACCGCTGCCTGGTCCGCGCTTACAGATATATATCTTTTTTTAAACGTTAATTTCTCAAAATCCACTGGAGCACATATATTGAGACCTACAAAAGGCACATCGGGCTACCAGTCCCTACAATTTTGCCAAGTTTCGTGCAAATCCATTCAGCCGTTCGGGCTAAAAGTGAGGCCAACCGCCCTATGGAAATTAACATGGGAAAAACGCGTTTTGGGACCCCCCTTTTTTCTCGGCCCCCCCTTGACGAACCCCCCCCAAATTTTCAAAGGCTGCTCAGAAACAAAATGTGCCATTTTCCTGAAAATTTCAGCCAATTCCGTCCACAAACGGCAAAGTTATTAGACATAGAATTTTCAAAAAACCCATAGAGAAAAAATCCTAACTATATATACCTACTGGCGACCGCCAGTAGGTAATATATATATATATATATATATATATATATATATATATATATATATATATATATATATATATATATATATATATGTGGGTGTATGTGTATACATATATACATATATATATATATATATATATATATATATATATATATATATATATATATATATATATGTGTATACACATACACCCACATGTATTTACAATTAATATATACATATAGTATATTCACGAACACATACATCTTTATTTATTTATTATGGACACGTGGTATAGCACAACTCATGCTTGTGGGGACTCTCGGCGCTGCTCCTGAGAAATATAGACATTCTAAAACAACCAAAGCTTGAACCTGTTCTTGAGGGCAGTGAGAACCGGGCAGGACCGGCAATGAAGAGGGCGTTTATTTCCGTGATATGGGGCTGCATAATCTATGCTTATTTAGATATGTATATATTAACATTTATATGTGGTTGTAGAGAGGTAGTTTAACATAGTTATGCATTGGATATTATATACACACACACGTATGTTCAATATGTAATCATAGGCGTGCAGACACGTCTGTGCACATTTTTCTCGTGTCTGCAGTATGCACCCCCTCCTCTCACTTTTCCTTGAATGTGTGAATAAACCTGAATTAAACCCTCTCTGGTGACGCGCGGCAGGTGCCGATAGCGTCCCTTCACCCGTGACTCTTCCTCTTAATAACAGCTGAGAGAGTGTGTGTGTGTGATGTCTTATCCTGGTTGTGTGTTCACGAGCAACACCCCCGACGCCTGTCTCCTGCAGGCAGGCTTCTCGGGGGTGAATCTGATTGTCACCTCTGTACTGTGTGTGTGTATGAGAGAGGGGGGCAGATTGTGAGAGGGGTTGTGTGTGGAACAGACAGATTGTGTGCGCGTGTGAGAGAGATTGTGTACATGTGTGTGTGCGAGAGAGAGACTTTGTGTGTGTGCCTTTATGTGAGATGGTATGTTTGTGCACAATAGAGAGAGAGACAGGTTGTATGTGTGTGTGCGAGAGACTGTGTGGAAGAGATTGCAAGTGTTTGCATCGGAAATATTGTGTGTGTGAGTGTGTGTGAGAGAGACTTAGTGTGTGTGCAAGTAGGAAATATTGTGTGTGTGGTACGTGTCCACATTCAATTATTACAACTACCTAATATACGGTCACTCAAATATGTCGGTCGTTCTTCCGTCCAGGATGTATTGTGACATGCGAATTATGGAGGCTTTTACAAATTAATCGCACACAAGCAAACACAAGCAGACAAGCAAACAAAGAAAGTCATTATCACAGCATGCCGACAGGCGCCTCACGCTGCTAACTAATAGCATCTCTCCCGGAAAGGACCTATAATTAACACAGTAGGTCTTCCAGAGAGGAGCACTCTAATTCAATGAACGGGCAAAAGCTGTTCATGTGAAGCACCTTCACAGACCAGAATCTGCTCGTGGGAAGCGCGTTCACACAGTTTGCTACCTCGTACTTTTTGTTTACTTTCGATACTTGCACAAGTGCCACCATTGCCTGTGTAATGTTTGTTCTTGTGTTTGAGCGTCCTCCATGTATTGCACCATTATACCTCTACTTATACTTTGTACGCTTTTGTGACCTGCACACATGTCACTTTTTCCTCCTGTAATGCACCGTTTGCTACCACTTGTACTTTGCTCACTCACGATTGTCACTTTTGCCTCATGTAATGTAACTTTTGAAATTTGTTCACTTGTATTGTTCTCTTATATCAGTTCTGTTCCTTTTGTAAAGCGCTCTGACACCTTCGGATAAAGTCCGCGCTATATTAAAACGCATAAAGAAAATAATTTAAAAAAAAACCAAGAATACAATGGGCAGCTTGCTGCTTGAATGGGGAGGGGTGGGAGAGACACACATGCATTGTGGGCGTGCACATTGCCGTGGTCTGCGGCTCGTTCCCAGCGGGGGCACCTGCAGGCTTCACCGTGCTGAGGTCGGTGTGTGCTGCGCAGCTCGTGCGGCCCAGGGAGGAGGCCGCCGGGACAGGGACACATGACGTGCCGCAGTTTGCAGAGGACTCGGAAGTGGGAGCCGCAGAGGTACTGCTACTGTGGGCGGGGGTGTTGTGGGGGATGCCGGGGTGTACTGTAGTGGCGGGGGAGGAGCGCTTTGCTGCACGTTGATAGGCCGTCAACAGAGGCTGCCGTGTCGTAGAGAGGAATTTAAGAGGCTCTGCTGTTGGGATGCGGTGGTGGGGGGGCTCATCCTCAGCGCGGGAGTGGTGTAGAGTGCCACCATTGCCTATGAACGTTTGTTCTTGTATTTGAGTGTCCTCCATTTATTACAGTATTACACCTCTACTTGTAGTTTGTACGCTTTTGTAACCTGCACACATGTCAGTTTTCCCTCCTGTAATGCACCGTTAGCTTTCTCTTGTACTTTGTTCACTCACGATTGTGACTTTTGCCTCATGTAATGTAACTTTTGCTTTTGTAATTTGTTCACTTCTAATGTTCTCTTATATCAGTCCTGTTCCTTTTGTGAAGCGCTCTGACACCTTCTGGCAGAGTCGGCGCTATATAAAAACGCATATATGAAGTAATAAATAAAATTAAATGGGGCGTGGTGGTGTGGGACGGGACAGTGGTGGGTGCGGAGTTGGGCAGTGGGGCTGTCGGGCATCGGAGGTAAATGTAGAGTGAAGCTTCTGCCACATGGCGCCGCCCGCGCACGCTTTGTGGCAGGCACGTCTCACGTGCGCGTCCACAAATCAGAATGTGCAAGAATCTGCGCGTGCCCCGGTCTGTCTCCCTTGAGAGGCATCTCAACAACAATAGGTCTCGAGAGTGAGACCTAAAAAGGGTCACAAAATCGAGGGAAAATGAGTGGCATAGAAGGTAAAAGGGCACAAAAAAACGAGTGGAACAGAAGGCAAAAGGGGCACAAAAAAACGAGGGAAAAACGAGTGACACAGAAGGCAAAAGGGCACAGAAATACCTAAAAGACGAGTGGCACAGAGGCAAAATACAGAACACAGAAATACAGGGGCAGCTAAGAACAGAAGGCAGGCCTCTGATGTCAGCAAAGAACTGGTGTTTCCCATCAGACCGCCAAGCCTGACTGATGTGCCGCACCCAGGGGCCTGTGCTGCTGCTCCAGGCTGTCCTCGCCTTATTCCAGCAGCACCTACTACCTTAAACGTTTAGGATGCTAACGCTAGAAGGAGCTCCCCTACTCACCTGACACACCTGTGACTAGTGGGAAAATAGACTGCCCAACCCGTCTTGCAAATCCACTAACCTAGGAGGGGTCAGCTCCCTATTTTTCACATTCCATCTTTGAACTTTGTTCACCATGTGACTCACTTGTTTTTCCACACGTGATATCCACCAGCTAAAAGACTCCTTCAAGCCCCCATCTCCTTGCGAACCTCCAGTTTCCGCATTCGTCCGAAAGGCACGCCACCACACGGAGGGCCATAACCCTCTCCATTTCATTTTCCAAGTTTGGTAAAATAACTATCAGCTCAACATCTCGTGATGCGGGAGCCACCACCTCGGACGCTGATAGCGGTCCTTCCTCTGACGCAGAAATTGTTCGTGCTGCTGCAAAGCAAAGAGATCGGCAGTTTGTGTTTGTTCTTATCATATGGGTGCTGTGACTAAAATCTAGTAAGTGTCATGTTCGTTTCAATGGCTATCAATTCTTGATGACGCTTTTATCAGGTCGTATCCCCTTTCCTTTCTCTCCTTTTTATAATATATAGGTGGCAGATATGGATGAGCACTTATAGATACTACCTTTATAGACTTTAACTTTTTGATGAGTCTGACCTGTCAATTTCGGGAAAAGTGGATGTAATGTTGTTAAATATTTGAGTTCTGTCTTTGTAATTTTTAACAAAATGTAAGATGATTCATTGGATTTTACTTTTTTATGAGTACTGTATTTGCATTATATGTTATAGATTGCGTGCAAACTCTCTGTAATAAAATTATGTACTTTTTCATTCTCAGGTAATTTGTGGCTAGTCCTGAAGAAGGCGCTTGTTCGCCGAAACGCGCGTCGATAATTATTGTGCCACTATTTTGTGTTTGTTTTTGTATATTTGTATATTTGTATTTTATTTCTTTCCTTAAACATTGTTTTTTTTTTCTGAATTGTTAATTAATATTCCATGTTTGATTTATTTTGAACTGTATGGATATACAGTTTTTAGTGAGTGTGTTATATAAAAAACTGTTTTTAATGATTGATTACAAATATTTTTAATAGTGACAACAGAACTCGTTTGGATGTGCTATTTGTCCCTTATACCATTGTGTGGACAGTAATATACAATTGCCTAGGTTTATCTTTTTGCATAATTGTCTTTCCCTGACCTAGGAATTGAACGAATTTATGTTCAGGGGGTCCTTGATATATACACTGACAAGCAAGAGACTGAACAGGGTAATCAACCATAAGAGAGAAAATGCAGGGATTTAGTTTACCAGAGTCCGCAGGACCAAAACTGTGGTACAAAATAGTTATCAACAGTATTACTCCTATAGATTGTAAACATATATAAAGTAATTCTAAATAATGAATATGTATGCTGCAGAAATGGTGGTCGGATGAGGTAGGTCTCAACTTGGCTGTGGCAGCTGGATGAAAACTACTAATCTGGTCATTTAAAGTAAAGGAAATAATTGCATACATCATCCCAACACTACAGGCTGCTATCGACCTGAAGAAACAATGCTCCAAAATACAGTTGAAAGTCGACTGCATTTAACATGCAAGCTTGCCTCCGGCTTTGTTGCACGACTGGCTCTGAGAAAGGATAAGGCACACCATTGCAGTATTGTCAGAGGACATATGTCTTTTGAGGGTGTCTGGGCCCATATTTTTGAAGGGCCTTCCATTGTCCTTGCATCACATATGGCAAAGCAACAACAACGCAAAAGCTTCAGTAATATTTACAAAGCCATGCCGATTTGTGTGGCCTTGCATGACTTTGTAAAGAAATGTAACGCAAGGCAGCTGCTTGTGCTGCGTTTCTTTGCATTTGTATTTTGAAGGCGTCCCATGAGAGGAGTAGGGTGTTCCCATGCATACATCCATGGTTTGTGACCGAATCCCAGATTTACAAAGGTCTGTAAACCAGGGAGGGAATGGTGAGTCTCCCCTAAGTATGCGTAACAAGGAAAAATATTTTTATTTCTCCTTGTTACTTCCTCTATGTATGCAAGCTGCATGCATACCAAGTGGAAAAGGCCTTTCAAGATAGTTTTTGTGCTGGAACACATCCATTTCAGCACAAAAACAATCCTGCCCTTGACGCAGGCACCCTTGCAGCATGATGCAAAGGTGCCTGCATTGGTGCTAAGCAGCACACAGTGCATCAGCGCAAGGTTGGAGTAGAAGTGTGCCATATTTTAGTAGATATTGCACATTTCTGCTCTCTCCATATAGCGCAGCAAGTGGCCTTGCTGAATTCTGTTGCTAGAAACCTTAGTAAATCTGTCAACAGGTTGGTGGAGAAGACCTGGGGACTATATGCAATATCCTTTGTCCAGGAACCACTGCTTGAAACTTGCTGTCTTGATCAATAAGAGGAATGTGACTATAAAATGCCACAGCAGCAGCATACCAATATGGGGCTTGCTCGAAAGTGCTGATAACTGGGTTAAAACTAGGGTATCAGACCAGGTGTCATTGTGTGAGTGAATATTTAATTCACATCCACTGGTACAGCATCGGCCAAAAAAGACCATGACATATTTCATGTATTTGATAGCGCTAATCCCTTCTAGTTACTGTCTTCCATGGTGAGATATTTCCGGCAGTTCTCACTTACTAATACAATCATCATTTGCTGCCCCTGATGCTGGGACTCAATTTTCAAGACCTTGGGATCGCAATATTGGAACTTCATGGCTTCTTCTTTTGCCTACATAGTTTTTATGCAGTTACCAAATAGATCTGTAACCTTTTAATACATGGCTCCTTAGAAAGGGACCTATGCACTTTCTTACAACTGACATGCTAGTTTGCTCTATTGGTTGATACCAGATCTTCTCTAGATGGAGTTGTATACCTGATTTTTACACTCCAAACATGGGTGTTACAATCTAACTAAACATTTATTTGTTTCGTTCTGGGTATCACGTTGTTTGGTCACACTAAACAGATGTTGGATGTTGATTGATGGGGCCATTACTAACAAGGAAGCATCTTGTTGAGCTAATGTCTTTGCATTCTTTATAACAAATAAGCATATGTTATGATTCTACACCGCTTTTTAATAGTGAATATGTACTCTACAATATTTATTCTACCATTTACCGTGAACCTCAACTCAGTTTTACAAGCTCATTGTCTTTCCAATATGATTAAATATGTTTCTCCAGTTCCAGTAGACTGCCTGATGACGGTTTGAAACTACCTGTCCTTTTTAGGTCTCGCTAGACGTAAGCAAAAGCGAAGCTTTTGCGTCTAGCGAGACAACTTATGTTGTTACTTTTCTGGGAATGAGGACAGCAAAGTGCCACGCGCATTTGCAGGCCGAGATTCGACCTCGTGAGCGCGCACGTCGTCACTCACGCATGCGCACAAAGAAAGGCATACACACACTGCATATACACACACGCACCCCCCCTTAAACATACACATGCGCACACAGACAGACTGACACACGCACAAACACACTCAAACAGACACACACACACGCGTACACCCCACCCCCACTCACCCCTCCTCTCACTCAACACACTTACCTGTTCTGGCGGTGCTCGGCGGCGGATCAGCATCTCGGGCGGCGGTAGCGCTTTGCGGGGCTCTCTCACCACATGAGAGCCCCGCCTTCCCCATGCGCCCGGCCGCTCTTCACCCGGTCCCTCATCTCGGGACCGGGACTCAATGCGGAGCCTTCGTGGCTCCTCGGGCAGCTCTCTCAGTCTCTCGCCGCGATGGGGCGGGACTTCCGGTTGGGGCCGCGCTGTGATTGGCCGGCTTCCCAACCGCTTCCGGGTCGTCGCGGGCAGCGCGGCGGCCCGGCGGGGATTTTTTTAGGAGCGGCACGGGGTCCGGGGATTTCCGGCAAACAGGTCCAAGGGCAACCAGTTGCTGACATAAGGGTTGTAGGCTTCTACCACACTGCTAAGGCAGACATTGCAGTCAATTCCGGGTTCAGCTTGAATCCTGCTGTTTGTGTAGAATGACGTTTATTAGTTTCATTTGATATTTTAGTTAATTTCTGGAAGTAGATGTGCTTTAGACTAGATATTTATAGAACCCGAAAATACATATGCGAGAACTTGAACAATTTATAACTAATTTGCCAAATCTTCATTAAACGCTGGTTTAAACTTAAGTCGGCAGACTGTAGGTAGCTAAAGAAGCAGCTACGCACTGCTGCATGTACAAGAATAATCTGCAATACGTCATTATTCTTTGTTGAGGCTAGTGCTCGCTGAAACAGAAGCACGCGCCTACATAATAAACATCACCAAAGGGCTGCACCGCGTGAAACTGGGTCAGCCCTGAAGAGACTGCGCGGCTTTCACTGACAGCAAATGAATAACTGATCGAAGGCTGCCCAATGCACAGGCACGACAAGGGATCAAAAAAAAGAGGCTTTTGCATTTGACATCCTATCTCTTTCGTTACTTAGGTTAAGGTGCAGTGAAATTGATCCTTAAAATTGACACGCTGTTTGGATACCAGAGCTACACGAATTGTAGTGCACGGTTCATATTCATGTTCATATTGCATTGAAAACAGCGAGACGCATAGGGCACCCAGGTACTGGTGGGCGATGCTAGATTGACATGAAACCATGGCAATGCCCAGGGATGCTGCTACCTGGCGGGCACGGCGATGGCATCACGACGGTGCTGTAACTTTAGAAAAAACAGACGAAGTCGGGTCCGGTGGCCGCACGTGCAGCAGCCCCACACAAGCAACCCACAAGCAAGCAGTGTCCGTTAAACGTTTATCCTGCTTTTTAAAAGCACAAGCGAACGCGCGTGCCGTTCACTCAATACGCAACAGGAGAACCGAGGGCTTTACAAAATGACAGCTGATATGGGGCATAAAAATAATGAACGCGCAGAAGAAAATGTGAATCGTGACCGACAAAAAACATGCCGCGTCCAATTAATTATTACATGTAAGGTTGCCTTCTTGAAAATAACCTTCGACTTTAGCATAAATTAGTCGGTTGCCATACTGGGCATCCTTCGTCCAAGACTGAGACGCCCGAGCACCGAAAACAATAACGGTAGGTTCACAAAAGGCTAACAGGTTAAATGCATCATAATAAATGACTGCACCATTTCGATATTAATACAATCGCATTAGGGATGCCGGATACTATAGAGCTACGCACAAGGGGAGTGGTAATTAAAACATGTCCTACCGCTGATATAAATACTGGTGCGACTGGCAACGCAGCAATATGTGAATTAATAAGAAACAAGCATTTTCAATGCAATAGGTCTCGCCTTTTATTAAGTTAAAGCCGTTTGCTTTGCTATACAATACCATTAGCAAAGCAACGGCTTTAACTTAACCAAAGGCGAGACCTGTTGCATTTTCAATGCTTGTTTCTGTATACTAGAAATGCTAACCTGAAATATAATTAAAAAAACAATCCTTTTTGTTACACCCTTGTTATTTTGAATACTACTTCCACCTATTCCCCTGATTTCTATCTACCCCCTGCCTTCCTAACATGAACATCTCCACTAAATCCATTAGCAGATTCATTTGTGTGGCTGGGCATTCTCATTGTCTAAAGAGGGAGCGCCTCTTTAGACAATGGAGTGGCAGAGTGCCAATAATGACTGATATTGACATTCTGATATAACATTCAAAGCATTGTCTATCTGTTAAACCTGTTTAGTTTAGGGCATCCTACCCTATGTGGGGTGAATATTGTAATAGCATTATAACCCATCCTTCTTTTGCTGTACCAGTCCTTAAATAATAACTTATCTCTAATTACAGGGTCTCACCTGGTGTTTGGTTTGGGAAATGGTGTCTCTAGTTGGCAGTGGTTTGCACTCTGTCCAAGTAGGGAACCTTACTCTAGTCAAGGTAAGGGTGTCACACTGCTAGGATAACCCCTGCGGTGTAATGGTTATTGCTAAGTAATAACCACATAGTAATGGCATGCGAAGTAATGGCATACGAAGTAATGGCATGCAAAATATCGTGTCATATTCAACCTCTGCTCACCCACTTGGTAGCTTGGCTTGAGAAGTCAGGCTTTGTTCAGAAACAATGTGCAAAGCATTTGTACCCACAGATGCTGTAACATAGTGAAGACACTACAAAAGTACTCCACACTAGTTTAGAATAGTATAAAAAGTAGTGGAGGCAGCACCAACTTGAAGTAAATCAACACGACCAAAGTTTTTTTATCCAAAAATATATTTTTATTTTTATTTTCGAATTTTGAAAGTGCACAGGACAGCCAACGCGTTTCGCTCCCCAACCATGGGAGCTTCGTCAGGGCATATAAACTAGATGGTTTTTCTCACAGTTGTGCAGTCAAATTTGTAAAAAGAAGAGGAACTGGCCAGTATAATGGTATATGTACTAGTGCAGATATTCCAAATAGAAATAGGGTATCCAGTGCGTCAGGGTCCGTCAGGTTTTTCACAAAGCTATCATAATAAATAGTATTGATTTCAGAGGTTGTCGTAACACCAAGCGACGTGTGTGCAGTCCCTGATAATCTGCTGAGACACATGTGCCAACGTTTTCTCCGACGCCGCTTTGGAGTCACCTCAGCTCTCGCTTTTCCATCAGGGCGCGGACAGATGCGTCAGTTACTTACTACACAGGAGAGGTGTTGCATCGATTCTTTACTAGCAGGGTAGGTGATGCATCATATTCCGAAATGAAGAGTCATAATCTAGAGATGACACATCGAAAATCCAGATGCGCTGCGTTGATGCCACCAGACAATGAAAAGCAGTGTGGAGATGGGTTCTCATGAAATACAGAAATATCTTGTTCTCTTTTGAAGGGTAATGATCATTTTGTATCATGTTCATTCTTAAGACATAGAGTTAATAAAATCCCCCGGCTAATTTCTTAAGGCAATTTAATTTCTCTTGATCAAAAACTCTCTCCCCATACTGACTACACTTATGTTCATGGACAACACCTATCCATCTCCAACCCTTCATTCAAGTTGGTTCAAGGACTCTAACAATGGACATCTCTAGTAGTTGTTCTGTTCTAAATATGGACCCTTCCCCTTCATTGATATGATTTCTGCTCTGTAACTGTAATACCTCATTTCCAGTCATGCAGTAATCTATATGTGACTCCTACTCACCATTGTGCTCATTTGATTAAATTGTTTTATCAACTTGCCTTGATAGTCCTCTCTGTTAGCAGGGGTTCCCACCTGTCTACAATATCACATGCTGAAACATAATATAGCACTCCCTTGCTCTACTGTTGCCTATATCCAAATTATCCCTGGCATATTTGTGCACGACAGTCCTACTCTGCACTAATTCTAATCACCTATCCTACCCTTTATTTTAGCTTTCCCACCCCCACCCCCATCTCATACTAATTGCTCCCTCAGTGTGCTGTTCCCTTAGTCTCCAAAGTGACAACAGATCACCTCTCCCCCAAAGACCCCATTCCTTCCTGAGTTGTGACTCTCTGTATTGTCATTTTGCCTGTAGCCAAAACTTGAACCTGCATTCTCAAGAATAACTGCACTGCACATCCCCAAATCTCATCCCATAGTTTCACTGGTAATGCAATCACTGAATGACCAAACGCTGAGACGCTGATACCTTTTTGCAGTCGGAGGAACTGAATCCGTGCAGCCTGCCCTCTCCCCCTTGCTGGGGGACACCGCCGCTTCCGCGCTACAACTCGCAGCACCCGCTTCGCGGGTGCCGCTTCGCGGCTAGCGGTGAGGGGCAGAGGCTGCCTTTGTGGTAAAAGGAAGACCGGAGGAGCCTGGGAGGCGGAGCGCGAGCAGGGACTCTCTAGACCAGGAGTCCCTGCTCTGACCAGGTGTTGCTGCTGGACGCGCCCCCTGGGAGACACGCCCCACGCTTGACTAAAAGGCGGGAGCACCCGGAGCTCAGCGGGACACTGAATGACCAAACGCTGAGACGCTGATACCTTTTTGCAGTCGGAGGAACTGAATCCGTGCAGCCTGCCCTCTCCCCCTTGCTGGGGGACACCGCCGCTTCCGCGCTACAACTTGCAGCACCCGCTTCGCGGGTGCCGCTTCGCGGGTGCCGCTTCGCGGCTAGCGGTGAGGGGCAGAGGCTGCCTTTGTGGTAAAAGGAAGACCGGAGGAGCATGGGAGGCGGAGCGCGAGCAGGGACTCTCTAGACCAGGAGTCCCTGCTCTGACCAGGTGTTGCTGCTGGACGCGCCCCCTGGGAGACACGCCCCACGCTTGACTAAAAGGCGGGAGCACCCGGAGCTCAGCGGGACACTGAATGACCAAACGCTGAGACGCTGATACCTTTTTGCAGTGGAAGGAACTGAATCCGTGCAGCCTGCCCTCTCCCCCTTGCTGGGGGACACCGCCGCTTCTGCGCTACAACTTGCAGCACCCGCTTCGCGGGTGCCGCTTCGCGGGTGCCGCTTCGCGGCTAGCGGTGAGGGGCAGAGGCTGCCTTTGTGGTAAAAGGAAGACCGGAGGAGCCTGGGAGGCGGAGCGCGAGCAGGGACTCTCTAGACCAGGAGTCCCTGCGCTGACCAGGTGTTGCTGTTGGACGCGCCCCCTGGGAGACACGCCCCACGCTTGCAAAGGCGTCTATATAACGCTTAGACCAACGCTCAGCGGGACGCGAGCGGGACGCCGGGCGAAGCCCGGGCAAAGGGCGGGCCCTCTACAGCCCTCTATCGGCCAGAGGAGGCTGGGCTGGGCCACCCCCCTAAAAGGCAGCACAACCATCAAACCATCGAGTTCACAAGGTAATTGCTCGTGCAACAAACCATTCATATCGCATTGCCTAGTGCTCTATTATGAGGAAACCGGCTAAAAAGTCTAAAATGCCCACATTAAGATCAAGCACAAAACCTAAATCAGACCCCCCACAATCAGTACCCACACTAACTGCCATTGACATTATGTTGAAACAAACAATAGGGGCTGTAACTAACGCTATAGCTAATACGGAGAGAAGGATGCCCTTACCACCTATGACTATTGTTCAAGATACACAGGAAGCTGCAATCAACCTCTCTGTAGTTACCATAGACCCCACAGAGGATCTTGATACTAGCCTGGCTGTTACCTCCTCCTCCTTTGTTAATCTCCCGTGCGCCCAGGCCCCCACCAAAAATAGGAGGGAGTCAATGGACACACATACAAAAAAGATGATATCAAACACCAAGGAGAACAAATGGCCCAAAGAATGTTCGAAACGCGGGGGGGAAAAAGGCCAAAGTAATACCAAAAATCACAACTTGGTGACACCTATAAATCCACTCACACCTGGAATACCCTGTTGGATTACTAATATGGTGGCTGATTTAAAAGCGGATCTAGAAGTAACCATCACGGCATCGATTAAACCCCTCATGGCCAAAATTGATAGGCTAACCTCTTTGATAAATAATAAGGGTGTTGGCCCAAAAAGCCAACCAGCACAAGATAATGCTTCTACAAAAGCAAGACAGGACGGGGGCTCAACCAAAAATCCAACAAAAGACAAGGCAAGCCCAACAACTGAACTGGCATCAAATAACCCCCCGGAAGCCCCACAAACGAATATAAAAGATGTACAAAATGTCACAATACCACAAAGTACTGGCAATAATAGTAGGCAAACAAACGCCCAAATAAAACAATCATGTCAAGGAACTGCCCAAACACCATACGGAAACAAAGATCAAACCTCAAAAGATAAACCTAAGGCAAACTCCACCCCACCAGCAAAGGCCACAGAAAATAAAACTTCATCTCGATTCAGGACCATTAATCTACCCCCTGAAGCTCTGCCTTTTGTAGTCGTGTTGACGGGAGTGCCCCCCTTAAGAGAGGGTAAAAGGGAAACACAAGTGGAATTAAAAAACAAATGTGCACAGTGGTTACAAATACATAGACCGCTACCCCCTAATATTCATGGAGAAATTCTCTCAGTAAGAAGGGGGGAGTGGATTGGGAGAGGAACAAAAACAATAGCAGGGGACATAATAACAGTGAACTTCAGAGACATTGCAGCAGTAAATTTTATTTGCAATGCACCCCCTAGCAGTGCCCACTCACAAATCCACCCTGTACATTTATCATACTTTTACCCTTATGCTCCCCAAAGACCTGCGCAGAGAAATAAAATTCAGATGAACAGGTTCTATCAGACGGAACCCCAATATAGATCGGCTCAGTGGCAAATGCCATACCATGCGACCCCAAATTATGATTCTTCTTTTTTAATGCAGCATGCACATTGGAATAGGTTCAGTGCACTCGAAGAGGTTGATTGACACGTCCAGGGATACCCTTCTTATACACCCATAAGACCAAGGGAGGAAGGGCCGAAGATAACAGGAATGGGTACCGAGAATAGTATAGGACTCACGGACAGGAAAGGGGGTGGTAAAAAGAGTCTAAAAACTCAAAAGGGAAGGTGTAAATTGTTAAAATATCCAGATCATAGGATAACCACTGAACATAGTACACCGGCTAGCAACATCATCCCACATCCCCGTACCAATATATCAACTACAGAAGTAGTCCAGGAAGTACACCCATTAAGAGGCTTATTAGAACAACCTAGAGTGGATACCCACGAAAACCTTCGAATTATATCCTGGAATATCGCAGGCCTAGCAGCCAAATTTGAATCTCAAGAATGGCACAACTATATAAATAAATTTCAAATTGTATGCTTGCAAGAAACATGGGCGGTCGAGCCAAATGACTACAGTCTTGAGGGATATAAATGTTTTTCTGTCCCGGCCACAAAGGTATCATCGGGGAGAGCCAGTGGGGGACTTACAATTTACGTAAATTTACATATTCAGGGAGTATGGTCAAAATTCAATTGGGACTCACATAATTTACAAGTAGTAAGGTTTCGTTCTAAAAGATTAAACCTCTTCCTACTCAATTGGTATAACGCTGTCAACTCAATGGCAACGGGAGCCGCCGTTAATGAATTGGACTCCTGTCTAGAAAAATTGTTTTCCTTAAATAAGACACCAAACCCTCCAAGTTTAATACTTTTAGGGGATTTTAATTGTCACCTTTGTGACAAATTAAAACCATTTAATAAAGATTGGTCTAGATGCACCATAATGAAAGGGCCACATTTTGTTCATGTAAGAGAGGGATGGGATCTCGAGAAATTAACCAAAAGGCATAATTTGGTCCACACTTTGGATCTTGCCAAATTGGGCGACAACGGAGACCTCAACCCAACATTTAGAGGCAGAGGTTGCCAGTCCTATATTGACTATATTCTAGTCTCGCCTCTATTAAAAAGAAACATCAGTAATATGGCCATAGATGCAAGCATCTTCAGTGACCACAACCCTGTGACACTCACATTAAAAGGGTTTGATTTTAAAACAATCTCAAAGAAAATAGATGTGATAGAAAAGGCAGTGGATCAAGGAAGGAGAATTAAGTGGGCTAGGACTGACGGGGATAGATTCTATAAAAAGTTGATCGCAGAGGGTCTAAATGCAATAAACACATGCCTTGACCCTAGGGTGGAGGGAGCTCTAGTGGTCAGCGCATTTGAAGAAATTGCATGCCATGTAAACAATCTCCTGACGACCTCTAAATCAAGAAAAGTTCCCTCTACCCCCCGTTGGTTCGACTCCCTTTGCACTAAGGCGCATAAAAAACTGAAACTTAGCCTTCACGCCGTACCCAGGGATAAGCTCTTGATTGCACAGAATAGGGCTGAATATAAAAAAGCATTGAACAGTCGTAAAAAGAGCTTACAAAACCAAGCCTGGGAGGATCTTAGGGATGCTGCAGAAAGGCGAGATATATCAGGCTTCTGGAAGGTCATTAACACCCCATGCTTCCAGGATCAAGGTGCACCAAAAATAATGAATACTATTTTACCCGACCAATGGCAGAATCACTTTAAGAGCCTTTACAATCACACAGGACATTTAACCCAGGGGGAAGAGATAAGACCAACACAGCCCTTAAAACTGGACTTTTCCCTGAAAGAAGTTGAATTGGGAATAGCAGGGCTCAGTAAAAACAAAGCACCAGGCCCGGACGGAATACCACCTGATCTCTACCTGAGCGAAATTGAACTGTGGGCCCCGCTACTAACGAGGGTCCTGAACGAGGCAGTGGTGGCAGGATTGCCTCGCTCTTGGTCAACAGCAACCATAGTTCCGATTTACAAAAAGGGGAACCGCGACGACCCTCAATGTTACCGCCCCATCTCTCTTATAGATGTGACAGTGAAAGTACTGGGTCGAGTAATCTTACATCGTCTGCAGGATTGGGCTGAGGAGCATCAGGTTTTTTCAGACGTCCAATACGGCTTCAGGGAAGGTAGATCCACCACTGATCAATGTTTGAACCTGTACCTTTTGGCAGCAAAATATACCATCGCTGGCAATGGGAATGTATTTATGGGATTTATGGACCTCTCGGCGGCCTTTGACCGCGTAAACAGAGGAAAACTTTGGTCATTACTGATAAATTTAGGAGTGGATCAACCCCTTGTGGACACCCTACAAACCCTGCACTGGAATACATCTGCAAGTGTGAGGTATAATCAAGAGGGAAGTAAGACGGACCCCTTTTTCTGCACTAGTGGAGTGAGGCAGGGCTGCATCTTAGCGCCCTTCCTTTTTTCTATATATATTAATCTCCTGGAAAAAGAGCTTCTAAAGCTAAAGGTAGACTCGCCACAAATTGGCCAACGCGCATTGCCGGTATTACTCTATGCCGACGACGCGGTACTTTTGGCCAGAACCCCCCTAGGTCTACAAAAGTTGATTGATGGCTTTGTCGATTTCATGGCCAAACTTGATTTATCGACAAACCTTGAAAAATCCTTTATTATGACAACATGAGCAAAGAAAAAGGGGAATTTCACTTATAACATCGGATCACACAAGATTGGCCAGGTCAAGACCTTCTCATACCTGGGTGTACTCTTTGCTAACCACTTGAATTTTAACACCCTGGTGGAGAAACATGTAATCAAATTGGCGGCGTCATCAGGAGCCATTATGGGGTATGGTCAAAGACTGGGAAGGTGGTCCCCAGAACAAATATTAAATTTGTACAGATCGATTTGCTGTGCAAAGGTCACCTATGGTGCGGAAGTATGGGGTCATATAGACAACAAATTACAACAAATACAGGTGGAAGAAAACAAATTCTTGAGAAAAATCCTGAAACTTCCACAGAGCGTCCCGGCCTACATTATTCACGAAGAAGTGGGAGAGCCTTTTATCGAAGACCGGATTAAAGTTAAACCCCTCCTGGCCTGGGTTAAAATATGGACTAATCCCGAGGCGGACCTAACGAGACAGATCATAATAGACTGCCTTAAACGGGATAAAGGACACCATATTCCCTGGTTGAAGTATATTAAGGACTCGTTAGATGAGATTGACTGTACAAACTTCTTCACATCCCCAGAATCCATAACTGTTGAGAGTAAAACGATAGTTTTTTTAGAACGGTTATGGACGATAAGGGCAGAGAGTGAAAGACACAAGCCCACTGTCTCATCCTATTGTCAACTTACAGCAAAGCAAGGAATGGAACCATATCTGAGGGTCATGCATAATGCGCAGGATCGTTATTACATGACCCGCTTCAGACTCAATATGCTTCATCACATATTTGCGGTTCCTTCCGGGTTCACCCTTACAGTGGAGGCGAAGGGTACCTGCGGCTGCGACACTAGGTCTCCGCAGGATACCCTTCACTTTGTTTTATTATGTCCCTTTTATTCTGCCCCAAGACGTAAGTTTTTAGTGGGGATTCTGAAAGAATCAAAACTCAGACATGCAAAACTGGCTCTAACGTTTTTACAGGAAGCTGAAGATGCCTATACACTATTTTGCACTGTAAATTTCATCCGGGTAGCACTGCGGTTAAGGGACACCCGAGAAAATTGACCTTAATATCACTCAATCCTTTAAAATTTACCCCTTTCCCACTGGCTAATGAAATATGTTTTTAGCTAAATTTTACCTATTTCTCCTTTTAAACTAAAATTTGTATGTTATATTGTGTGTATATTGTATATGTGCTTTTATGGTGTCTTTTTAAGTGCCGAATAAAGATTATAAATTGAATTGAATTGAATCAAAACAAAAAAAAAGAAAATTCTGAACTACTTTGTCACTTAATCTCCTGGTGCTGCACTCCTACAAGAATGACACCTTTAGCCTACTGAGAGGACAGACCTCTAGTGTAAAACAAATGAGCTGTAGCACTCCTCTTCAAACATGTTTGGCTGAAAATGCTTAGAACATGAAAAGACACAGAGGGCAGGTTTGCATTTGCTAAGATGGATAGCATCGGAATTAATCTGATTTAGGTTCAGTGCCCTGAGGATGGCAAAGCTACCTTTTCAAGAAACTCTTCAAGTATGCAGGAGGGCCGTTGGGCTGCAAGAATGAGTGAGATTGTAGTCAATAGCCCCATCGAACAGGAGGGACTACCATGCTTGTGTTGGATCCATTCAGCAGAGTTGCATTGGAAGACATTCCACCAGCAGAGTTTGCCTTGTGATGCAATGAATGGCCTACGTATGGCTGCAATAATCCACATATAAAACTTTTATTTAACATAGGACCAGCTTCACAGAATATTTTGCAGTTTCAAGTGTGTCGTGTCTTGTCATTTCAAAATGTTTGTCAGATTTCATAAATCATGATTAATCTAATCCAAATGTTTCGAATTTACTGACCACGAATTCCATTTGCTACTGTGTAAAATATATGACTATGGTCGACTTTCTGTAGCATCATTGTGAGGGCAATGGGGTGGGTGTGAGTGTTTGCAGTGGAGGGGAAGGATTGGCTGTTATAAAGGTTGTGCGCCCACAAAATTCTATCTCTGTGGATGTTCACAGACATTCCTTGTATTTCTTTCCACCCTATATGCACATTTATATTGGACTGGGTTCTTTCTACAGGGTCACCCTAGATTCTTGCCTTCTTTATGCCTTACTTTGCTGAACCCTTTTTATTGGCATTAGGACTCAGTGAACTTTACGCCTGCTAACCAGTGATAAAGTGATTATGCTTTCTCACTAAAGCGTGGCAAAATCGGTCTACACTTAACTGGCACATTTAGTCCACTTCTAGGTCCCTAGTAAATGGTACTAGATGGTTCCAGGGCCTGGTCATTAAATGTTACTAGTAGGCAGCAGCACCCATTGTGCCTTGAACTAAAATAGCCCTGTACTAAAGGTCTCAGGCCTGCCACTACGGCATGTAGTCAAATTTAAACTGTAATTTAGAGCTGGCAAAATAAACCTTTCACAAGGCCTAAACTTTCCTTTTTGATACATATGGGTCACTGCTAAGGTAGGTCATATTTACTCCAAGGGCAGGGTGTATGGCATTTAAAAACGTAGGACATATGTATTTATGTTGTACATGTTCTGGCAAGGAAAAACTCCTTAAGTCATTTTTTACTGCTGTAAGGGGTTCTCTTACAAAGACTAACACTGGGTTTTATTATTACACCTAATACGTGAAAACTTACATTGGGGAACAGAGAGAGAAATGCTGCTTCCAATCAAATGAATTCTAATCTAAAATCCTCATTAATGGTGTAGTCTGATATTAGGTTACTATTCTGAATATGGCACTTTTAGAAAGTTGGCATTTTTCTGCCATGAACCAACTGTGCCTTTCCACACATGTCCAGGGTCATCTGACTGTGAATGGCTCTCCTGTGGTGTTGTGGATGTTCCTTTCAGAATGGGGTTAAAAGAGGCCAAGGTGTGCAGGAAGAGGGTCGTCCTGACAACATGGCTGGGGAGGAGCAGTGACCTGCTCTGATTATGCTTCCAAGGGCCCTGACTGCTGCAAACACAAAGGAACCTGACACCATGCCTGACCTTGTTTATGTCACCCTAGTTTGAAGCTAGGATCAGGGGGAAGGGGAAGAATTGGCCAGAACCAGTTCGGGGAGTAGACCAGGGAATGCCCCCATAGAAAGGCTGGAACCACACATAAAAGTAGCATATTCAGAACTGCTCATCAGAACCTTCCTGAACCTGTGGAAGAGTCAGTGGAAGGACTGCCTACTATCTGAAGAAGAAAGACTGCAGCTCTTGCCTTGGACCTAGGATCTCCAGAAGTGACTCAAAAGGTCATTTGGCTAACATTCTGTTTGTGCTGCAGGGGCATAACAAGCTTCCAGAAGCCTCTTCTGCTTCCCAGCTGACCAGACCCAACTGGAACTGACCTTGTCCCCTCTGCTAGCCTCAGTAGGAGTAAGTCATAATCCCCCACCCCACCCTCCAAGTGCTGTGCTCTAGGTCTTAGTCAATGTATTCCTCCCTTCCACGTGAGAAGGTTTCATCAGATCTGATGCAGCATAATGCAGCCCGATGCCAGACCTCACATCTCAGGTTCTCACGGCTCCTGTGAGCAGCTTCAATAGAACCAATGCAGTGCCGTGCAGACTGATGCAGAACCTTGCAGCTTGGCACTACACAGATCCTGATCAGAGACTTCACCGGAACCAACACCGCACAGCCCAGACTGACACAGGACCTCGCATTGCAGCACTAAGGACAAAAGGTTACAACTCCCAGCAGGTTCAACTCAGTCCTGTACCTGACCCATGCTCCATTGTGGTCGGCCTGAACTGGTGACTTTGTGACCGTCAGGTGCGACCAGATACTCGCTGCTGGTGCTTTATGCATTTCCGTGCTCTTTTTACTTAAAACTTTAAAAACTAAAAACTCCAGTTCTACTAATTGGATTTTTACTATTTCTGTGTCACTTTATTTATAAAAAAAATACTATATTCGTTTGGGATTTTTCCTGTGTTGTGTTATTACTCTAGTACTGTTTGAGTGCGCATAAATACTTAACACATTGCTTCAGAGTTAAGCCTAAATGTGTTATGCAATTCTGCCAGGCTCTTAAGCGCAGGCTTATATAGTGACTTTTGAGGTTCACCCTGACAAGAATTGTGTTTATTATTTAAGTGGGCTCCCATCCCTCTCAATTAACAACCCAATATTTACAATATAGCTCCTGTTTCCTCATGTTTTGAAGCAAATGTGAAATTAAAGTGAAAAGCTACAAAAAATGTTTCCATATGATCAAGAGTGCACATAAAAAGTACATTTCCAAAAATTATCACCACAGTACTTATTCCTGCAGGTTATCTGCATTGAGGTCAATAACAAGGAGTCAGCTTACACCCAGGGCCAGACTGAGGAAGAAAACAGGCTCGGTCACTAAAATAAGAGTGCTCCTCATTAGTGAATTAGATAGCTGAAAAAGTAATCCACATCTTCAAATCAGGGCATTTTTGAACTTGTAAAGACACACTGTATAGATGTTTGTCAAGGTAGGAGAGACTGCATGCATTGGTGCTTGCTGCAGCCAATGTTTATGGTAACATCAGGGAAACGAAGAGTAAAAACCAGCCCCCCAGACCATAAACCAGGTCCACAAACATCCAAAAAACACAGCTCACACTCGGACCTCTATTACTCTGAAATACACCTGTATGTGTGGATAAGGGGAGCTACACAGCATTTTCAATGGGAACCAAAGGATACAGTCTCCTTAGTTACAATAGCATCACCAAACGTATCCTCCTACTCTGTCACCTTTGCCTCAATTCTGCCTTTTCTCAAAAGAAGAGCACTTGTGCTTGTTCTTTGTGGACCCTCACATACCCTATTGGTGTCATGCTTCATCATCGTGTCGCACCCCGGTCCCTAATAACCAGGGTGGTCTCAACCATATTCCATGGATCACTTTGGATATTGTTCTTAATCTAATGCGGACAATATATGTATGAAAAAGACCTAGTTCGCTCCCCAGTTTACCTTGATTGTTGGGTGTCACTGGTGATTAAACAGCTAAAAGTCTGGTATTTTCTAGGGGAGAGTTACTATCCCTGTACCCTATTACATGTCGACAAGTTTCAGCTCTTCGTAAGAGCGCCAATACAGGTCCCAACCTTTCATCAGGACTACTTTCAATAACTCTTCTATCTGCTTTTCAGTCAGTCAACCGTTCTTTGACGTAGACAAACAAACTGATACATAATCATGCATTGGGGGTAGGATGGGCCTAGTTGCCTGTATTTTGGCTGGAGAGGCATCGATTGGTGCCTATTTTCATTCGCATTGATGATGTGCAAAAATAGAGAAGAGGAAGTATTTATTAATCACAACTGATCTGGAGACAATAAACACATACATATATGAATGCACAGAGCATGCTTTGAGACCAACCACCAACTTTTATTGTCTTTGCCACTGGAATTGTTTTAAAAAAACATTTTGCAGGTGCATTCACAATGTGAAAAGTAGTTTAAGAGCGCTATGTCCACTCTCTGAATTGCATAGTTCTACACCTATCATACTGTGCATTTCATCAAATGACCACGTGCATTCTTACCTTCCGGTGTATAATCACACTGGTGGGGCATATCCCTGTAGTCACATTCTGACCAATTTATTTAGAGACGAGAGATTGTTCCCACTCTGACCTGTCAGACCAACCCTTCTGGCAATGCTAGGTCTCTATCCCTACAGATAATCACAAAGAAGCTCAGAGGGACAAAACGGGTACATACGGGATAGCCCTCCACTCAGTAAGATTCAATCACAAAACATCCCTGTACCCTGGATCATAGTTAGCAACCGTCTGGTTGACATGAGAACCAAAACTACTGGGCCAATACTTTAGTTCCAACACACCTCCTCTCAATTCAAGGTTGGGTGTACGTTCTCTAATGTCATACTATCCATACCAAACCGCTGTTTGTAGCTGTTAATGGGAGACTCCGGGGGAGATTCAACTCGACACATCCATTGATTTCTGTCCCACTGAGACAGTCCATCCATCCACACTCAAACCATAACAAGATGTAAAAAATGTGTGGCGGAGAGGAAGGCACCTCACGGGCGAACAACCCCCGGGAATCTTGGCAGATTTTACCAATACTCAGCCTCCTTTCTCATCATCGGTTGCCATTCCTTTTCCAAGAAAAGAACAGTGTCAAAAGCAAAAAATGTGCGAACGGAAAGGTGCTAGACAGGAAGCTCAAGCAATTAGCTACCTGATGTGACAGACAAAACGAAGTGAAATTTAAAATCAACAGACACACCAATTGTACAACTTTTATTACTAACTAAGGTGTGTACTGGTGAGTTAAAAAGGCTGGTAGCTTACTGTCGCATACCACTACCTGTAACCAACATGTTTCACTGCCCGGTAGACTTTATGGCAGATTCATCAGGGTTCACCATTCTATCACTGCACCAATGTTGGATATCATGAAATAGGAAACCTCAACCAGCTATGTCCTCTCATACCAGCTGATCGGGACAATACTCCGCCAAGTTGTCGATTGTTATATCAATCACACAATTCAGAACCAGGACCGTATCTCATCCCAGGAACTATCTATCTATCCCTACAGCCCAGCTGGATCTTTCTTACACATGCAAATGCATGACTGGTGGCTTACATCTTTGAGTGCATAGCCAACAGTGTAGGGATTTACAAACTGTTTATGAAGTGTGCCCATTTGTTTGGATTTAGAGGAGAGTAGGCTTTATTTGTAAAAAAAAAAAAAAAAAAAAAAAAATGAGTACTAGTCCCCAAAACACTGCTCAGAAGCCTGTGGCCGGCAAAATTAAATGTCAGGGCACAGAATACCAAGGTTAAGTAGTTTTGAATCCCCTTCAGACTTTAATCCACTGCTAGACACCCCCTTCATCTGTATCTTTGTTCCGGTGCAATTTGAAAACCTGGCTGTTTTCCAACCTCTGGCCGTGTTAGTCATCCCTGCTGCCTGTAGTCCGTAGCGCCGGGACACCCCCGTTGGGGGTAGCCGTGCGCTTTATAAGCTCCTAAAATAATAATTAAAAAAAAAAATAATCTCATTCTTGCCAGTTACTTATTTCTTTATGACAGTTTTGACATCTTCTCTACCTCATTTCCTCATTGTGTGTTTTTCTCTCTATTGTTTCTGGGAAATGTCTGATGAGAAAAAATAAGTGCCTGTTATAAAAAATGAGTGCTGATGGCCCCCTTTGGCAACTTCTGGCCTACTTTAAGCACTAGAGGAGAGTGAAGCTAGTCTCCTACGCATCCATTCCCCTCAGTGCCTTGTCTCCTCTGTCCAATTCCGAAAATCAAACTCTCTCTTACTGTGATTATTCATGGTGATCTTGAGCGCTAACCTTGCTTCCATGCAGCAACGACATTACATTATTTTTCACTTTAGCCAGCTAACCTAGTACTACATGCCAGTAGAGGTCCGTCCCCTGCCAAAGTGGCGGGGGGGCTGGAGGAGGAAGTAAGGGGGGAGGGTTCGGGGGACAAAAAGAAACTGTTTAAAAAAACGTACCTTAACGCCGCTGCCGTCTCCTGCAGCATTGTACTCATCCTGCTTCTGGGCACAGGCTCCCAGGCTGCACTGTGGCCTATCCTGATGCAGCATGAAATCAGCATCAGGAATGGCCTGAGAGCTGGCAACTGGCACTCCCAGGCAGACTGGGAGCCTGTGTCTGCTCTCTCCAGCCCCAGCAACGCTGCTGGGGCTGGAGAGAGCTCCACTGGGTATGAGGATTTGGCTGACCTGAGACGGCCGGCCAAAACCTCAAGCGCAGTGAAAGAAGTGACCACAACTCTCCCACCAGCAGTGTCACCCCCTGGACCCAACCACAAGACTCGTCAGAGTCCTGGGGGCGGGTCCAGGTGATTAAAATAAAACGATAATAAAATAGGTTTTAAACCCATTTTATTTGCTGGTGGTGACAGGGGGGCGGTGCTCCTCTGCTCTAATGAAGCGGCTGTCGCTGTTACATGCATGGCGGACATAGAACGACAGAGCTAACTCTGAGCATCAAAGTGCTGTAGTAACTCACCTGGTGATGGTGTCAGATCCCCGATTCTTCTTTAGTGCCTTAACCATCACCCTGTCTGTGGCGTTAGCACCATAAAAGATGTACATGGAAAGTACAGAGGTCACCCCCCTCACCATTATGTTGGAGACAGTTTTAGGGCCAGATGTAGGCCGTTACTGACCGGTATTTGGGATTTGGCATGTAGGGGGCATCTTATTTACAGAATTGGTATATTTACCGATTCGGTAAATATACCGAATCGGTGAAATACCGAATCAGTAATTTTACCGATTCTGTAAATCAAGATGTAGGTGGCACCTCAAAGAGTGCCACAGGCCCTTTAGGAGTCGGTATTTACCACCCAATCCTATTGGGTGGTAAAATACAGATTTCCAGTGTACATGCACATCTGTGCATGTACACCTATGCCATGTGACACACAGACATGCCCTTAGGGCATGTATGTGTGCCACATGGCACACAAGCCTGCAATTGGGGTGCTACAGGGTGTCAAAGTGACACCCCGTTCCCCCTGCCAGGATACTGAATCGGTATTTCCTATTGATTCCTGTGGGCTTCAAAGCCCATAGGAATCAATGGGAAATACCGATTCGGTATTTACCGAATCGGTAAATACTGAATCTTACAGATTCAGTAATTGTAAATTAAAAATTACCTACATCTGCCTCCTTCCAATTTACCGATTCATAAATACCGAATCGGTAAAATTCGGTATTTATGGGTCGGTAAATTAGGTTTACCTACATCGGGGCCTTAGTCTCCTACCATGACAGATAAAAGCACTTTGATGGTGAAACCTTCGCTTCCACTACTGAAATCGTGACTTGATATAAATGTTGTAGCCACCAGTGCAGCAGAGCAGCACGCCGCACAAAATCCGACCTTTATAATGCAAATGTTAAAAACTGATCAAAAGGTGCTATTCGTGTATTAACAACTGCACTCGTTAGAATATAAGTGTAAGTTGGACTCCTATGTTTTGCAATGGCACTTATTAACGGCCCTGCCTGGTGCCAATTATCTAGAAAAATGCTGTCCTAGGGAAAAGATCAGGTAGAATACGGGCACATAAAGGGTGTGTGCACATTTTCCCCAACTATGTAGCTCACGGGTAGCAATCGGGTGCAAAAACACACCTGATACCCAGCGCAAAAGTTATATGGCGGTGTTTTACACGGAGTAAATGACCCAGTACGTGTTTTGTGCCAAGCATGCTGGTATAGCATGCATAGTCAAAATGCCCCTATTGTGTCCACGCCTGGTGAAAAGAAGAGCTGTGCAACAGCACACAAATACATCACTGCCAAGTCGTCTTTGCACATAAGAGACTTTTTTTGTGCTGGGTCCTTTGTACAGAACATGAAAGGAAGACATGCCAAGCCCCCTGGTCCACAGCCTCCTTAAATGTTTCTTAACACAAAGGCACAATAACAGAAGAAAGGCGAGCATGGAAGATTATATTTCCCTTGCTCGTTCCAGCTCAGTAGTCTTGCTTACTTATTTCAAGAAGCTCGAAGTATGGTGGTTTCATTCCCACAGCAGAGTGCCACAGTTTCTGTCGTGTGGTATCATTTAATTTCACATTATTTAAGTTTGAGGCTGGATTTCCTCCCGGATAAAGTCATCACTGGAGCACATTTCATGCTCCTTAGTTTCTACCTAAAGCTCACAATAAAATACATCGATTCTCGTTTAACTTTGAAAACAAACCTTGAGAATGTCAAAGGATAAAATATAAATTAATAGCTACTGCTATTAAAGCAGAGAAGATTGTGTGTTTGAGCGCAAATACATTACTTTCATAACTCGTTGAAACTACAGGATCCGTAAAACGTTTACAACGATAGGGAATGCCCCTATATGTACACGGAATACATGTTTTCAAAGTGACTCATTTTTTGTTTAAAACAGATGCAAACAATTCGTTTAAAATATGTGGACTGTGATCAGGTAATGATTCTTCATGAACACCCAAACGATATTTACCAATAGAAGAAATCATTTCATGATCTTTATTTTGCTTTTTAATTATTGAGCCAAACATGTCGCTTTGCAGAATCTAAATACACGTTTCTTTTGTTTACAAATGAATAGGGAGTGGGTCAGAATATGCAAGAGTATGGGGTGAAATATAGGGGACTATATCTAATTTTATTAAATGACAATGGCCAGGATGGAGGTAGTTAGTGTTCAGGTAGAAAAGGGAATGGATGTCACTCTCCACTCTTACTCATCTATACCTATGTGTTTGGTAACAACAGAAGGTGTGTTTAACATATGTTTATTAGAAGTTTCCTGAAGGTTGTGTTGTTTTCTCTTTACTCAGGACTGGACAATGAGCGTTTCCTTGCCTCTAGCTGCATTTTCTGAATAGCTGTCACTGGATCTGTGTCACAAAGTTGTTTACGTCTGTAAATCTACATTTACAGCCAAAAAGATTTTGTTTACACCTGCCAGATATATATGAAAAGATACTTGTGAGGTGTAAATTGTTGTAAGACTGTGTGCTCGTATGCCATGACTGCATAAAGTTCACTGTAGTGTCATTGGCATTCTAAACTCCTCTACGACCCTTTGCCATCTTGAAAGCAGGTAGACGTTTAGTCAAGCAAAAAGCTAGAGTAACTCCCTTTCCAGGGTAGGAAGAGGACAAACCGCCACCCAACTCTGTGGAGATGAAGAGGACGGTTTTTTCTCCATGCAAAAAATGTTTTCCCCGTGTAGAAAATGTAATGTGCACCTCTCTGCCCACAATGCAAAATCATACACTATGTACAATTGTGCAATAGGGAAATGCCAGACTTTAAACCAAGCTCTGGCAAAGGCAATAGGCCTGGGTTTAATGTTGCTTGTTCTAATGCATGCAGCATAAGTACTTTAAAGCCAGGCAAATAAATAAAATGTGGTATGTATTAAAAGCTCCATTTGACTTCAATATAGACTTCTTTTTGTTGTATGTAAAGTAGGTTTCGGATAACAACAACGATTTTGTTATAGTTCTTCTTTTGTTTTTATCACATAGAAAGAATGGAAGTGATAGAGCGGAAGTTTGAATGTATTTGTAGGGGTGTAGCCTAATCACGTGTAGAATGCATTCACATATAATCTTGCAAATGATGTTAACATGTGGTGTTAGAATTGTGAAACGTATTAACACAATTATGTGACATGCTTTAGTTTATGGATAATTGTCATGGAGAATTAACGTAAGAAATAAATGTAACTAGCAGAAAATGTTAACATGCAAAACTCGTGCTGTGAAGTTAACATTTCACGCATATTAAATGTGTTTGACGAATGTTATTTCTTATTAGTAGGCAAATGTATAAATTGAAACGCTATAATGATTATGTAAATTGTATTGCTGAAAGTGGCATGTTCCTATGTTAGCTTAAGTCATAGGCCTGAAATGCAAGACCCTGAAAACTCTCTCCCTAGAATTAATGGATACATTTCATGTGCACTGCAGAATCCATTTTTCTCACTTTTCAATAGCAGGTGGAGAAGCATTCTTTAAGAAAGTAATGTCTATGTTTTAGTAGCTAGGCAAGGAGAGAAGAATTTACAATTACATGAGTTGTAGGTGAAAAAGGCAGAGACAGTTTCACACTGGAGAAGACATGGGAGCCAAGGACAAATTGTTGTGAAGAAGATACATGGACAATGCCTTGGAAAAGTATGTCCAGAACTGCACCGAGAGTGGATGGCATGATGTGAGATGCATCATAGGATGGTTACCTGTGTATAACTGATTGTCGGAACTAGGGAAAGAGCCCACTTCTTTCTTGCTTCCAGAGATAGGGCATCTCAGAGAAAGCTCTTTCTTTGCGATAGTGGCCTTATGCTACTTGGCCCATCAATGGTGGAGAGACTTCTTAGGAAGACTCCACGCACTGACACCTTTTTCACTTTCCACTGAAAAAGCTTAACAGGGATGTCACCCTAGAGCTAGAATAGAGGCAGATTTAATGCTTTTTACTCATCAAACCTCGATGCAGGATAACTTGGACTCATGCTGCCTGATTTTCTGTATCCTACTTCTTGAATTCATAGTACTGCTTATGCTGCACAGTCTAAATTGGATCCGTAGATTTGGCTTCATGCTAATTACGTTGTAGTTCTACACCCTTGTGTGGAGGTATCTATGTCCAGTTATTTTTGGCTTTAAATTAAATTAACCAACCATATTCAGTTGTCTGTGGATTATTATGTGGTAAAAGATCAATTTTCTCCACTTTACACTTTCATGCTGTGATAAAGAACCATTGATTTGTATTTCTAGAACATGTCTAGTACTAATGAACCCAGCCCTTTCAGAAGGAATATAAGGAAAACTCCTTAGCCACAATACCTTCCTTAGATGTAGAAACAAAAATGGAACCATATTGAAGGATAAAATCTTACTAGGACCTCAAAAATAGAGTAAAATAATATCCGATTCTGGCAGCATTATTGAGAGGTGGTGGTCTGAGGAAAAAAGAAGCATTTGAAATGCAATAGGTCTCACATTCACAAGAGTTTGAGCTAATGGCATTGTAAACAACAATGCCTTTTATTTATGTGGTTTGAAAACCTACAAGCAGTGCGTAAACACGCACTTTGCACTTATAGGGCCCGAGTCACAGAAACTTAAGACAAAATCCTAAACGTTCTTCCATTTTGGTATTCACAGAAGGCAGTTAGTCATTTTGGTATTCACAGAAGGCACTTACTCATCAATGAGTAAGTGCCTTCTGTGAATACCAAAATGAGTAAGTTACTCAAAATGAGTAAGTTACTCATTTTGGTATTCACAGAAGACACTTACTCATCAATGAGTAAGTGCCTTCTGTGAATACCAAAATGAGTAAGTGCCTTCGGTGAATACCAAAATGAGTACGTGTCTTCTGTAAATACCAAACTGGTAGTAAGTTTAGGATTTTATCTTAAGTTAGTTCTGTGAATCGGGCCGAATGTCCTTGCTTATGAGAAGCAAGGCAGACAGTAAAACAGGTGCAGTTACTGCCAGCTTTGCTTCTCAAAAGCAACGACTTTAAGTACAAAGTGCGTGTTTACACATTGCTTACAGGTTTTTAAAACACATAAATAAAAGGCATTGCCATTTACAATGACAATATCTCAAACTCTTGCAAATGCTAGACCTATTGCATTTCAAATGCTTGATGAGCTCTGACACAGAGGAGGCAGCAGCCAATGAAAGGCAGGGATCATGACGCCAGGCACGGGCAGACTGGTAACCCAAACCGGCCCTGGCAAACAGCTCGGTCGGCCCCCGGGCGGAGGGGTTTGGGGAGGGTACTAGTGGAAAGCACCACTCCCATCTCACTGATGCCGCTTTTGTTACAGGGAGATGATATTGCCGCAATGCTGCACAACCGGCCCAGAGTAACAAAAACACCCCCCAGGGGTCCGAATCCGGCTCCTACCCTTGCGGCCCACCAGAGAAACGCCCAGGGCCTGCTACAGCCAGTCTGGCCCTGATGCCAGGAGATGCATTTCAAAATCAAGAGGGAGGAGGAGGCAGCTGCAGCAAACACAGACCTCGGTCTTTGAAGGCACAGCAAATGTTGCACGATAAAAGCAAGATTTACAGCCCTGTTTACAACAGAGCTCTCTAAACCAAGAGCTCTAGTCTCCAGTGCTCCAGCATAAAGAAAGAAATAGTACTCACAAGCTCTGAGTAACACCACATGCAACAGGTGCAGTCCTTGAAAATGGGCAGAGTTTTTAAAGCCCATATCCTGAACACAGCATGTCTCACAGAGACAGTGAAAGTGCTGCTTAGGTGAGACCTAAAAACAAGTCTTCTTGCCAGGGTGCTTGCTTTTTAAAGGAATGTAAACTTCTGTTACTTGTTAACCTGCAAATGTAAAGACACCATGGAAGCTTGTATTGGTTTAAATTGATAGCCTCTTGATGCTACATGATGACAAACATTTTGGGTGTCATTTATATGTTGGCTGTATTTATTCTCCGTTGCTACGGACTCCATCAGGTCGTCGGAGTGGTTTGGCTATGTCATTGACAGCGTAGTCACCACTGTAGCCAAACCTAAGGTCACCTGCAAATAAAGTGAACATTATGGCGATATGTCTGCATACCCAATCGGGATGGGCGGACATATTGCCATTTTCTTTTTTTATAGTAAAATCCTAATAATGCTACCCCGGCCATGGGGGATGACTAACATGGAGAGGGGAGCATTACTTTTTTTTATTTTCAAAAAGAAAATCCAAGACAGGATACTGCCTTCTAAAAAAAAAGGAAAACTGTTTGGTGCAGGGCTTCACACGTTGACAGGAACCAACGTGATGACGGTTCCTGTCAATGCATTATAAATTACCACCTGCTTGGCGAACATTTGTATATTTGCCAGCGGTTCCCCTGCCATGGTGACAGAGAAATATACTCCATCCTCATGGTGGAACGACGGGCCATCTGCCAAAATATAAATCAGGTGCTTAGTCTTTTTGAGAGATATTGTAATGGTGTAGCAAACAGGGCTGTGGAACGCATGCTTTAAATGGAAACTTTAAAAAAATGTTTGAACTAGGTACAGTGTGATTGCATGCTCCTAAAATCTTTATTTTGAAAGCACCTTTTTATGATAATTCTACACCTTTTTGTGCATGTTGTGGCAGCCTATTTTATAGTGTGTGTAATGTAAATTAAAAAAAATTAGTTATATATTCACAGTGCTTTCTGTCACAGGCTGAGACCTCTTAGCACTAAAAATACACAAGTCACTATTCCCGGTTGCACCAACCAGAATTAAATGCTTTGGCTCTCTGGTTACACACACACAGACAACTGCAGTGATCACATTCAGCAATAAAGGTTTCATAACGTAAAATGGAGCATTTTCCACTGATTTAACTTGTATTTAATTGTCATTTAAGGTATGTATTATTTTATATTCAGTTCTATGAATTTAGAAAAACAACTAAATAGTTACAGTTTTGTGTTTTCAGTCATTCCCTTGTCTCCGCCCCCACACTCACTGACCCGCCCCATTGCACACAGGATTACAGTTCCCATACTATTTATAGTGCACTTCGACCACTGGGAAAAACACTCTGGATGAATATTTTCTAATACAGCATTTGCATAACAGATATTTGTCAGGCAGGTTCTGCTGGGCAGATGAGGCAAAGCCCAGCCACAACAGCACTTTAGCACCTAGTTTGTCAAACCCTAGATACATGACACCCTCATAACGAGTGTTTAATAATTTCAATGTTATGAGGAATATTAGACTATGATCTTCCATACATGCAGATGTTCCTATTCTCCTTACTTTATTTTGTTCGGAAGCTGAAAACATAGGATTTCCGTAGGAGAGTTAAGTGGGTATGGGCGGGATCAGTCAGGAGCCCATGCCAGCAGAGCACCTGGAAACCTTTGCCATGGCAACAAAAGGATTCCCATTGAACATCACCTGCAATAAAATCATGGGAACGCTGCTGCCCAGGAATAAAGTACACATGAGCGTGCTTAGGAACAATGAGCTCTGCAAACTGCGTCTATGCAGGTGTGCACTGTTTGTAGGGCATGTGGGGTGTTTCCCCAAATCTAACGCCTTTGTGAGTGCCTTGGATCAGCTGTGAGAAGGTCTTTGCTGTCAAAACACCCGCGTCAAAAGCTGGGCTTATTTACCTAATCCAGTGGTTCCCAAACTTTTTTGACCCGTGGCTCCCTTGACCTAATGGGCAGTGGGCCGTGGCTCGCCACCATTTTTTTTACCAGTGGGCGGGTGGGGGGATGTAAGCCCACCCTCAGGAGTACTTCCTGTTGTCTTCCTTAAATTAATTAAGATGCAAAGAAGGTATTTAATCATATTTGTAACAAAATAAAAAGATAATAGTTGCAAAAGGGGAAAAACAAACATTTGTTTTATGTGCTGATACGTTTTCTCTCATCGAGAATGTAAATGCGCGTGAACTCAGGCGTGGGAGGCTGTATTGAAGCCAGTGACCATACTGATGTTTCAGTAATATTTGAATGTATTCCCCTTTCAGGGACCCTCCGAGAGTTCTACTGGGTTTGGCCTAGAATAGATTAGAAAAATGACGATGGCCCTGTCTGTAAACGCACATTTGAAGATGTTTTTTAAACAAAATACACTTTTTTTCATTTCATTGTGAATGCATATTCCAGATTGAACATATGGAATATGCATTTACAATTAAATTTAAAAAAAAGTCTATTTTGTTTGAAAACCACCTTCAAATGTGCGTTTACAGACAGGACTATCGTCATTTTTCTAATCTATTCTAGACCAAACCCAGTAGAACTCTTGGTTAATCTGGAGTTAAATTCCACCAAGTTAAGACGGGGCCACTCGGTGTTAGCATTGCATACTGGAGGAAAAATGCACCCAACAGGCAAACTCGCAAGCCGAAATTAATTTAAAACACCCCATTAAATGCTTGTGGTTGTGGGCTGGCCCTGAATGACTTTCACCAAAATTCTTCATAATTGTGTACAATTGTGTCCCAGCATTGTATCTATGAAAGCTGCCTCATCTTGTTTAGCGCCATCACGAACTGTGCAGTGGGGGCAAATATTTGAACACGAAAGCACAGCAGCTGGAACTACTACAATTGTTACATAAACTTATTATGTACAGCTACGCTGCAGCAGGACTATGCAGTAGACATGTGTATACTTATTAGGACATGAATGTTGGTATACGATATATAACATGATGGTATGATATACAAAATTGAAAAAGCCAATAAAGTATGTTTAAAAAAAAATAAAAAGAAAGCTCAGCAGCTGATTTTAAAGCAGCACTAATAATTACTTCAGACTCATAAAATAAAAATGCCATGCATCTGGAACATTCAAAAGTGATTAACAGGCTCCTAATATTATTAACCTAAAGCGGCGGATTGCAACTCAGCAAGTACACAGTCACAGACTAAAGCAGTCATATGAATGCATCATCGCCGAGGTTGAGGGGCTTAAAACTGCTCAGTAAGTGACCTGACCTTCGATCTTGCCCTTCTGGCTTTCATGCAGGGGCTCCAAACATTCTACTCCCGTACTGTTCTATGGACCAGACAGGAATCCCTCCCATCCCAGTACCAACACTCCAGCGGCCCTAGTGTTACTTAAAACGGACTTCACTTTCTTACTTATCTATTTCCTTGCGAAGAGGGTCCCACAAGGCACGGCAGCAATAGCGCTCCTCAAACAATGGTCAGAGCTGCGTATGTATGCCAGTAATGCAGGTGGCATTTGTACATTTCTAGCAATGCAGCTGCAATTTCCCACATCGTGCCGCGGCGCCCCTGGCAACTCATAACGGTGCACCAGGGTGCCGCGGCGCACAGTTTGGGAGCCGCTGACCTAATCCCATTGCAGAGATGATTATCAAACACAGCTCGTTGGGCACAAGTAATAGCAACACCAAAGTTCCTTATTCATAACTTCCCTCTTTGTGACAGGAATCCATGTTAGCTGACACCACGGACAACTGTTCGAAAAGCAGCCAATGAAATGAGTGCCCTCGAAAAGTTAAAGGCATGCAAGCAGCGTGCGTGTCCCTACTAGGTTCCGTGGCAATACTCCATGGGAGTGAACTAGCAAGAAAAGGTGGGACATGCACCCACCATTAGCCATTTGCAGGCTACGATTTTTAAAGAACACAGACAAAAGCCAATCTAAAGCGTGAGAGGAGTCAGACCCCACAAAGTACAGACAACAGATGGCCTCACAGTACACGCAGTGGCTGGGATCGACCCAAAAATAACATAGGAGAAAGAGGGACGGGCTGGAGGGAGGAAAATAGCATCTGGCGAGTTCGGGAACAAGGAAGATACACGAGAAAGTGGAAGAAAGGAACAAGAGGGTTAATGAGCTGGTGAACGAGAAGCACACAGGGGAAAGAGTGAGAAGAGAAAGAGAAGGCATGGTGGGTAAGAAAAATGAAGGGCGGAGCACATGAGACTGAGCCAGTAGGAGCAGATAGAGAAGCCTCTAGTTCCCTCATGCAGTTCAATCCAAATACTGTGTTAGCGGGGGAAAGATTCAGCCTCACAGCCAATAGCATTAGGTGACAAAGAAAAGTTTTCTGACTCTGAGCTAAGATATAATTGAGAAAGTCTCAATATAATGGCTGCAAGAGGCTTCTAAAAAGTCAATGATTGAAGGGGAAAGACCCATAATCCACTCTAATTATGGAGAGGAGTTGGCCTAACGGATAGGGCGCTCGACCTCGGACCTGGGGATCTGGGTTCGAGTCTCGGTAAGGACGCCAAAACCTCCTGTGATTCTGGGCAAATCACTTAATCTCCCCGTGCCTAAAAATGAATGTCCTCATGTAACGTAACTGGTGCTATGTAAAGCGCTCTGATACCTGATTCGGTTCGGGTCTAGTTCGTGCTATATAACACTCTGCAAAAAAAATAAAATAATAATAATTAAATGTAAGTAAAAGGTCAGTTTGACAGGTTCACTAGCAATGCACAACTATTGATTAATCAGGTGTCAAAGGTTCAGACCATCTACCCTTCCCTCACTACACAGGCCATCCGGATATAGCTATCCAATCCTAAAGGGATATTTCTAGCTAGTTAAAAAGACATGCAAATAGTGTACACCAAAAAGTACTACCTGAATGGCCCATTTCCTTTGTTGGGCTAATGGCATGTAAACAAGCAAAGGATCATGTGTGTTTGTAGAGGAAAAGCATTTGCTCAAGATTCCCTCCGCAGCCAGATATCTCTTTATCTTAATGAAGGCATGCCACTCAGGTATGTATTTGGACGTACCACTCACACCTTTCTTCTTGGGTTTTATCTTTCCCTGCAGCGCTTGTGATCCCTATTTTCCATTGGATACTTTCATCTTTCACCACTCCTCTCCAATTCCAGATGGCAAGTATCTGTCAACGCTACTCTTGCATTAGCACCTTCCTTAATTTCTGGATGTTGAGTATACTCCTCCGAGTCTCTGGACCTGTGTCAATACTGGATATGTCAACAAGATATCTCCTGCAACCCATTGTTCCCTGATGGTCTCCATTCCTTCTTTCCGCCCCATACTTTAAGGAGTTCTGTGAAGCACTAGGCCTCATAAAAGGTCTTTAATTTTACTGGTATCATTGATATGCATTTAAACATTCATAACCAACAGCTCAGGTTGGATCTCATCGAAAGATTTAGAACATTTCTGGACCCTGTCTACATGACTGGATCGTTCTGCCTGGCTGTTTGTAGGATGTTGTCTCTAGCTCTAAAATCCAAATCCCAGCTAGGTCAAGATCTGCAATGACATCTATGTACTTAGGTACTTTAACCCCTTCGATGCTTGTGACGGAACGGTTCCGTCACGAGCGCCGGTTGGGCTGTGCTTATGACGGAACCGTTCCGTCACGGCCACGCCCGTTTTTTAGAACCTTCAGCTCAGCGCGAAAATTCGCGCCGCGCTGAAGGTGTTAAGAGCTTTCTATTTCAAACAGTGCAAAAGGAAGATCAGTGGATGTGATCCATTCATCCAATAAAAGTTAAAGTGTATGTCCCTTGGATGGTTAAGGTAAGACCTTCAACTGAATTTTAACTGTGTATGAACAGCCTCAGTGCCCTCTAGCCTGCCTTCCAGTGCATTTGTCCTGTCCGGTACATTGGAGACTTCGATCGTACATCTGCCACCTCCTCTATGCTCTCATCTTTTTCTTCTGTCAAGGTTACCCTATCGGTGACCTTTCACAGGTTACTGCAGATCCATTTTAGATGGATAGCATTCAAGATTCCTGTCATTTTGCATCAGGATGAGACGCTGCCCATGTTAATTCAACGTGGGTCTAGTCTCTGGAGAACAGGTAGTGGACCTCTTCCTTGTGGTTGTCCATGTGGTTGTCCATCTTATTCAATTTAATTTAAAAGGATACTTTCCATTATAATAATAAGGGAGGCAAAGAAAACTTTAATAGGTGTCCCCAGTGGTTAGAGCTAAAAAGCTAAGTGAAAAATAGGGGTATGGACGTTCTCTATTGGGTTAAAGTCGACATGTTTCGACCAACTGGTTCATGGCATTCTTCAAGAGCCATTTGCAGTCACTCTGCTATTTTTGTGAAAACATTAAATGTAAAAAATACCATTCTCTAGTTTCATGGCATCAGTCAACGTGGTACCAGCTGCAGTCCGGTCCACTGTGTGTGAAGAATACGGACATACAGTAAAAAGTATTTCATAGTATGCAAAGCAAATACACTTATCACATTGTGTGTGTATGCAAACACTGGTGTGAACACCACCTCACAGCACACGTGACAAAAAAGTCAATACTGCATGCTAGAGTGGTAGGTTATCACAGCAATTTGGTTCTATTAGTGTACCTACACCTTCAAAAGGTCCTTCACTGACAGATCTCAGGAGTCTGAAGGTGTAAAAATATATTCATGAAATTAAAACACATAAAACCTATATAATACAATCACTTATGTTTAGCTAATTGTGTAATGTATTGTCCATCTTGTTTCTTATGTATACAAAAGATTTCACTGCTTCAAGGGGCATACAACATCTCAAAAATTACAAAAGCTGTTCAAAAGTCTCCTTTTGTCACAAACGCTTAGCAATACCAACGCTCCCCCCCACCCCAACCCTTAGCATTCATTCTCTGGGATCTCTGATAGCCTCAATGTGCACTGGTGAAATGTGTGGTCGATCATAAATGAGATACTATTTAAAAAAAAATATATATATATTTTTTAAAACGTAGGTATTAGGATTACAATTCAGAGGTAACATTGCAGAAGTCAACCAAAAATTATGACTCTTGATCAAGCATATGAAATCAAGAGAAATGGGTGTACTTATTCCCTTCTGGGGGAAGAGCAGCACCTCAGCGAAACCAAAGAATGTACAACTTAAAACGGTAAGCATCAAAGTGACCTGCAGGATGGGTTTAAGTCAGTGGGGATCCCGAGAGTGCAAGGCACCCAAGAGAGGTGCGGTGCAGGTCACCTCGGCAGCCATTAATTGAGGCATATATTCCGGATAGAGCCCCAAAATGTCCCTGGGCCTCAGCCATGGAGGTTGCCAGTAAGCACATGTTTCTGCTTGTTCATTACAAACGGTCAGATCTCTCAACCAGATATCACGCTTGGGGAGTGGACCCTTCAACCACTCTTGGGCCACCAGGAATTGAGCCAGTAGTAACAGTGAGGCCACCAGTCAACTCTTGGTGCAGGATATATATGCAACATAGCCAAGAAGCAGAGGAAGTTGGGCAGAGGGAAGTGAGGTGTGTATTATGTCAGAATAAATTTGTGTCAGCTCCATTCTCCCAGGAGGCCCGAATTGGAGGCCAGCTCCATGCCAAATTTTGGAAGTCTGCGAGGTCTGTAGAGCATCAGGCACAGGTAGAGGGTCCAAAATGACCAATCAGGTTCATGCAAGGTAGGGTGCAATAGTACTTCAATTAAAAAGAAGGAGTCTGGTGTCTACCGGTAGGCGAGATGTGTTTAATTTGCTGACAACTTTGAGTCTAGATTTTATCTTATAACGGCATCCCCAAGTCTTCTCCCCACTATGCCCAAGAGACTGGACTAAATGAAGTGAGAAGGCTCTTAGTCATTGTAAACAGACAGAAAACCCAACCATTGCCACTAGAAGAAATGTACATCTGTGTAAGAGGTCAAAACTCCTGCAGTTTACAGGGAAAGTCAAGCCACTGAGCTGCAGCGGCCTGATGAAACCAGAAGTAGGAGGAAATATTGAATGTGTTTAACTCCCCCAGGGACCAAAGTTGCAAAGGGGAAAGAAACTGTCCCTATCGAAATAGTAGACCCATGACAGTGATCTGCAAACGGTGCAGCATGTCTCCTGCAGCAGGAGTGCCGTACTCTGTGGCAATGTCCACATGGCCCAGTGCGTACAGCAAACTGATTCAATGGAACCGATCGGGTACGGCTGCTGATCAGCAAGTATACTATTGATGCGACCAGCATCTAGCGGATGACACTGAAATGGAAGATGAGGGACAAAAGGTCCTGGATTGAGCTAATAAATGGCATAGTGGGTCTGGGCCGTGAGAAAATAAAGTTCTGCCTCTGGGACCACGAAGCACCCCCCCTCCCTCGCCGGCTTATAGGTACATGTGAGCTTCTCCTAGCTCATCCTCAGACTCTTCCCACCCCAAATAAGTTGGGTAAACAGCATATAGAGTCAGGCAAACTATGTCCTCCCAGGCAGAGTGGGAGTGTTTATAAACTGATAGAGAAGCTTGGGAAGGAAAAGCATCTTATTTAACATCACTCTCCCATCCAGACACAGGGGGAGGCCGAGCAAGCTCTCAATCCAGGATGCAAGGTTGTTCAGCACCGGGTCATAGTTGTTACAGGGGATAGTTCCTGCCACTGCGTTATTTTTATGCCCATATAGCAAACTGTATTTGGTTCCCCTTTATTAGGAAGTCCAAAGTGACTGGGGCAGTAACATATGCAAGCAGAAATATATCTGACTTGGGACAGTTAATAAACAGGCTGGCAAAATAGCAGAAGTAAAAGATGTTCCAGACAATAGGGTCAAGGTCGATTGCAGGATCCCGAACAAAAAACAGCACATTATCGGCATAGAGGGAGATAAGAAATTGTTGCGTAGGGAAGCGTTGTCCCTATGGAGATGTTTCTCTCCAAGCATGGAGGCCAGTGGTTCAATGGCTCAGGCGAATATCAGTGGTGACAGGGGATATCCCTGTTGTGTGTCTCTGCCTTTCTTAAGTGGTCTAGTAAGGTGGGCATTTTCCTAAAATCAGGTGGTCGAGTCCATATACTGTAGTTTCATCATACCCAGAAAGTAGTGACTGAGACCCATCCGGTGGAGGCCCCAAACAAAATGGGCCATTCTAAAGCATCAAAGGCTTTCAAGTGTCATGGCCTTTAGGCCAGTCCTTTCATGTATGGCCCCTTTTTACTTACATTGTCCCATCCACACGACAATAACAGTTCTCAATAGGTGGCCTTTTTTACTCAGTAGTTTGCATCTGTCTCTCCAACACTAGGCTCTTAGTATTTTTTCATAATCTCTGTACCTGACGTACATGAACCTGTCCTCAGGCACTGCATAATTCTTCTGTATGCCCCTGCTGCCTCCCCCTCTCTAATTTACACAAAGGAGCAGCTCCTCAGCTGGAAATCTCCTGACATAGGTGATTCTCAGCTCCCCATACCTATTAGGGGTCAGAAATCTTTGTCCTGTGGCTTGCTTAATGTGAGGTCACTCTGCAAACATTTCATGGAGATAGCGCTACTCATAGAACAGCATGAGTTTGACGCTCTCTTCATGACGGAAACTTGGACCAGGACTGATAGTGCAGTGGAGCTGGGCCAAGCCTGTCCCCCAGGCTATAAGGTCGTACATTCTCCTCGGGTGGGGGCTAGAGGAGGAGGTCTAGGACTAATCTATAGGGAATCGCTGGATTTTTCCCACTTGGAAATCAAGGAGATCCCTAACTGTGAGCTAACGGGCTTCTCATTGAAGGAGCAGAGTGGGGTTCTCTATACTGGCTTATTGTGCTATCGCCCGCCAGCCTGTGCCCTATCGGCCGTAACCGAGCTCACGGATCTAATCTATGACCTTTCTAATTCCCACGCTAGACTGGTGGTGTTAGGGGACTTTAATCTGTGGCCAGAGGGGCCAACAGACTCAGCCTTTAAATATCTGGTTCAGGCCTGCTGTAACATTCAATTGGAACAGCTAGTCCTTTCCCAAACCCACCAAAAGGGGCACGCTCTGGACTTGATTTTTGCCAACACTGATCAGGTGTCGGTTGGAGATATCTTACCACAGTGTTGGACAGACCATGCTTTGGTCCTCTTCTCTGTAGCTCTCCCAGAGGGTTGTTTAAAGATCAGTAGCTCTGGAGCGGTTAAGATAGGCAGGCAGTGGTCGAGACTTCTGAAACACACTAGCTTACCTAAGCTACTTCCAGGAAGTTTCATGCTGGGCGACAATGCGGATGAAAGTTATAACTCTCTCAGCCGGCAAATAACTGCCTCATTGGATAAATTAGCTCCACTGAGGGAAACACGAGTTAAAACCAAAACCGCTATGCCCTGGTTCTCGAAGGAGCTTTATCAGCAAAAACTCCAGTGTAAGCATGCTGAGCGGGTATGGAGAAAACAATACCGTGAGGCTGACAAACTCCTTTTTAAACAGGAACTGGCGTCTTATAAGTCGCAGATTAAGTGCGCAAAGGCCAGCTACTTAGAGGAAACTTTATGTTCAGCCCCAAACAAAGCTCAAGCCTTGTTTAAAATCGTTAAAAACCTATCTCACCCGTCTTGCGTAACAAAAGCTATTCCAGCCTCCCAATTGCTTTGTGACTCGTTGGCTAAAGCCTTAGAGGATAAGATCAGGACCATCTTAAGCAACTTGAGTCCGCAAGCACTGGTGGTGGCCTCTCCCTCTGTTTCCGAGTTGGAACCTGGGAAAGCCCGGCTGGACAATTTTTCTTCCCCTTCCTTTGTGGAATTCTGCTCTTTGGCGGACAGGGTAGCGTCTGGCTCTCCTCTTGATGTGCTTCCACATAAATTCTGGAAACTGTTCAGGGATTAACTTTTTCCTCCTCTTTATGCTATCTGTTGCCAGTCTCTTGGTACTGCCCAAGTCCCGGATAACTGGAAGCTCGCGGTAATCTCTCCACTGCTGAAAAAGGAATCTTTGGACCCTTTGTGCCCCGCTAATTATCGACCCATCTCACTGCTCCCCTTTCCGATTAAGATCATGGAAAGAATGGTCACAAAACAGCTGTCCAGTTTCTTGGAGACCAATGACTGCCTGGACTCGGCGCAGTTCGGATTTAGACCTGCCCATGGAACAGAGTCAGCCTTGGTGACTGTTTTGAACGACCTTCGCTCGCGTGCCGACCAAGGTCGAGCAGCATTTCTTGTGCTGCTCGACATGTCGGCAGCGTTCGATACGGTCAGTCATGCCATCTTGATCAGGAGATTGGAGGAGGCGGGGTTGGCTGGCTCGGCCCTGGAGTGGCTGGCTTCGTACCTTGCCAACAGACATCAGGTAGTTGCACTGCCCCCTTTTAAGTCTTCCATCAAAAGGGTTGAGCAAGGCATACCACAGGGCTCGGCCGTCAGTCCCATCCTTTTTAATCTTTACCTCCGACCCCTGATCAAGCTTATTAAATCATTTGGCATCACAGTCATCAACTATGCCGATGACACGCAACTTATCTTCTCTTTTGAGGGTAAGAATGCAGTATCACAGGAGTCTTTCCATCACTGCATGATCAGTACGGCGGAATGGCTGGGCAATAACTCCTTACAGTTTAACAGCTCTAAAACTGAGGTGCTTCATTGCTCAGCAGACAGTATTCCGCGTCCTTTTCCGCAAGACTTCTGGCCTTTAGCCTGTCAAGGCACGGTATCTGCGGCTGAATCTGTTCGAAATCTGGGAGTGATGATGGAATCTAACCTTCAACTGGACAGTTTTGTAAATAAAACTGTGTCCACCTGTATGGTGCTGCTGCGCACCTTACGGAAGATCCTCCCACTGCTCCCAACCCACGCCAGACCAGAGGTAGTGCGGAGCATAATTTTAAGTAGATTGGATTATTGCAACGCACTGCTTCTGGGGGCCCCTGCCATCTTGATGGACAAATTGCAGCGGGTTCAGAACTTTGCCGCAAAATCGGCACTCTCTCGTAGACGCTATGACTCCTCCTCAGCGGCACTTAAAGATCTTCACTGGCTGCTCATACCCCGACGCGTTGAATTTAAGGCTTTGTGTCTGGTCTTCCGGGCTCTTCATGATCTGGGTCCGACTTCCTTATGAGAGATGTTTTCTTGGTACACTCCCTCTAGAACTCTTCGGTCTGCCTCAGCCTATCTAGTGGCAGTCCCTAAAATCCGGAGGATACGGATGGGTGGTCGCTCTTTTGGATACGCAGCATCTAGGCTGTGGAATACGCTTCCACTTTCTCTACGGAGTACGGGAGATCTCTCCACCTTCAAAAAGGGACTGAAAACTCATCTTTTCCCAAGAACAATATAGATGGCTCAAATGTAGGGTTTCTCGTGTACAGGTTATGAAAGATCATAGCGCCAGGATACCCGCTGGGTGACAGTCGCGCTTTATAAGTATGCCTTACATACATACATACATACATTACGTATAAGGGTCACCACTTTTTTCATCCTTGGCCAACAGGCCTGCTGTCCATGATTGCATTGTTTAGAAATAAATGTGATTGTTTTCAAGACATTTATGATTGTTTTCAAAACATATCGATTCTAGAAACCCTGGAGTGTCCACTCTAGTCTATAAGACGCTTATTCCCCCTGCAAATTGGAGGAGAATTCCTTCTACGCTGACGTGGGGTCCTGCTTGCTGAATGTTTGACACGCAGTGGTCTGACATCCCTTGCGGGGTGTCATCCTTGGAGCAGAGATTTGGTCTTTCATTCTCTACCATTAGATGAGGGGGTTGGTTCTTCCCTAGGGCATTCTTTTCTATATACATATATATCTATAGACATATGCATGCTACACCTACATATCTATTCTAGGTACATTTAGGCAAATTACGTAGGGTGCGTATTATAGGAGTATGCAAGTGCTACGGTCTTATCTGAACTGTAAATGTTCATCTTCTTAGCACTATGGTAGAAATGTATGTACTGTTTACTATATTGGTACTTGCGATTTCTTTTTGTAAGCTTCTGTCTCCACATTGTCACAGCAAATATGTTTTACACAAGACGGACACTGGACCAATAAATACTTATTGAAACATCCTAACCGCCATCCTGTGTATTTGCTGATAACAAGTAAGCACGAGTGACTGAGCAAGAAATACTGTACTGTTTTTCACGATCCCTGAAGAATCAGGGTTGTCATGTTAAGTGGTTGCCAGAAACTACCTACACCACCGTAATATACAGGGGGGTGGTAGTGGCACTGTAGGGGTAGCTGGTCCATTGCTGACGTATCCTGTGGGGGTGTAGCAAGCCCTCCATTTAGGTTATCCAAAACAAACAGGACTTGGGGATTCCTAGGAACTACATAACACTAGGCATCTAGGTACAGTGAGATCACCTGTATCTCAGGCTTTAGTCAATGCAACATGGAAAGTAGCATCCAGCGATTGCTGAAAGTTTCCCTATCTGGATTAAAGTTGAACTGCTCCAGTTGAACCAAATTGGGTATTAATCGATTGAGCTGATTAGCCAGGATTCAAGGTAGGATCTTGTTGTTAAGGTTTAAATGAGAGATTGGTCTATAGGAGTCAGCCTCCCAGGTATCTTTTTCCGGCAATAAAATGAGGGAAATTAGGGTATCTCTGGTCGTGGGGAGGGTTAAAGATCCAGAGGCCGAGGGGCCAGCAAGTTCTGTACTCCTTGTAGAATTCGATAATCAAGCCATCTGACTAGGGCGTGTTACCAAAAAGCTACCTCTGAATGAAAGACTACTAATTAAATAATAAATCATAACAGAAACAAAACATATGCAATTATGCTCTAAATTTATTGCACATTTTGAATGTTTGAGCCGTGTTTTAATTAATATGAAATTGTTTCCTGATTGTATTACATCAGTTGTACTTCAATGTTCAAAAAATATTGTTATAAATATGTTTTACTGGTACTGCATAATAAAACAATGTTGTGAAAAGGTACATTTCAACTGTGTCTTTTCTACATTCACAGTGTTCATCAAGGTGGATGTGTCCCTCCTCTTTAGCAACTTTTACTATAGAGCAAGTGGGGTAGTTCCGTAGCTCGACTGGAGCTTCTTTTTCGCCAACCTGGGACTTGTGTCAGCAACAGTCTAAGCAATTCTGCATGACATTCTTGATGTCCCAGCAATCCCAAAATCACTGGAAGAGATTGGCTGACACAGCACTGCCAGTGGTGAAAATGTGTATTTTGATAAATTGTAAGATGAATTCCTCCCCTACAAAATCAGAATAGATCCAAGGACTAATACTGATGCATCATATGAACAAATTACTATGGGTGGGCAAAATATTCTGTTCTGCCAGCAGAATTGGCAGAGTTTTGGCAATCTCCGAGTAACTCTTGTAACATTGAGTTCTGGCCAAACTCCAGCAATTGCTGTGTGGCAGAATTTTTTCTCGCACGTGGCTCCAGAACGGTAAGTTGGTGAGCGTGAGCAAAATTTGCCATCCCATAGCATGATTTCTGCTTGCTGGGAAGACATTAGGTGAGATTTTTCGAATGCAGGTGAATGCGACCATTCACGATCATAAGGCTGCAACACGAGTAGGAAATATACTTCAGCATCAGCAAAATCATTTTGAGTAGCTGCACCCTCTGGCATGTCGGTGGTGCCATTTGCGCTGTTTTTCAGCTTTGTTCAGGTTTCCCAAAGCTACATCTAAGTGCGAGCAGCGCAACACACCTATTTCCGCCTGTTGGCAGAATTCCGTGCAATCTCACCGAGTTTTTATATAATTCTGTGGAATTCTGAGGAGTCAAATTCGGATCACTGACATAATATAGAATGACAAAATATAGACTTACCAAAATATAGTCACCAAAATATAGAATGCCAAAATATCGAATTCCTATCTACAAACAGGTAAGTACAAAAATATTGAATCCAAAATATAGTCTGTAAAAAATATAGTCAGTCAAAATAACGAATTTTTTTAAATGTCTTAAAAGAAATTTCAAATTAATGAAATAATAAATATAATTAACTAAAACATACTTAAAAATACTCAAATAACCTTAAAATTAAGATATACTTAATTTAAGTTATTAATAAAAAATGTACAATATTTTACCGTAGGATAGCAGGAGGGTAACATTTAATATTACCACTCCAGTGAGTGCAACAGTAGGGAAAGCGTTGGATAGCGTAGGGTTAAAAAATACTATTCCCACTCCAGTGAGTGCAACAGTAGGGAAAGCGTTGGATAGCGTAGGGGTAAAAAATACTATTCCCACTCCAGAGAGTGCAACAGTAGGGAAAGCGTTGGATAGCGTAGGGGTAAAAATTACTATTCCCACTCCAGAGAGTGCAACAGTAGGGAAAGCGTTGGATAGCGTAGGGGTAAAAAATACTATTCCCACTCCAGTGAGTGCAACAGTAGGGAAAGCGTTGGATAGCGTAGGGGTAAAAAATACTATTCCCACTCAAGAGAGTGCAACAGTAGGGAAAGCGTTGGATAGCGTAGGGGTAAAAATTACTATTCCCACTCCAGAGAGTGCAACAGTAGGTAAAGCGTTGGATAGCGTAGGGGTATAAAATACTATTCCCACTCCAGTGAGTGCAACAGAAGGGAAAAAGTTGGATAGCATAAGGATAAAAATTACTATTCCCACTCCAGAGAGTGCAACAGTAGGGAAAGCGTTGGATAGCGGGAGGGTAAACATTTCTATTCCAACTCCAGAGCGTGCAACAGTAGGGAAGCGCTGGATAGCGTAGGGGTAAAAAATACTATTCCCACTCCAGAGAGTGCAACAGTAGGGAAAGCGTTGGATATTGGAAGGGTAAAAATTACTATTTCCACTCCAGAGAGTACAACAGTAGGGAAAGCATTGGATAGCATAGGGGTAAAAATTCCTATTCCCACTCCAGAGAGTGCAATAGTAGGGAAAGCGTTGGATAGCGTAGGGGTAAAAAATACTATTCCCACTCCAGAGAGTGCTAAAGTAGGGAAACCGTTGGATAGAGGGAATGTGAAAATTACTATTCCCACTCCATATAGTGCAACAGTAGGGAAAGCTTTGGATAGCGTAGGGGTAAAAAATACTTTTCCCACTCCAGAGAGTGCAACAGTTGGGAAAGCGTTGGATAGCGTAGGGGTAAAAAATACTATTCCCACTCCAGTGAGTGCAACAGTAGGGAAAGCGTTGGATAGCGTAGGGGTAAAAAATACTATTCCCTCTCCAGAGAGTGCAACAGTAGGGAAAGAGTTGGAAAGCGTAGGGGTAAAAATTACTATTCCCACTCCAGAGAGTGCAACAGTAGGGAAAGCGTTGTATAGCGTAGGGGTAAAAAATACTATTCCCACTCCAGTGAGTGCAACAGTAGGGAAAGCGTTGGATAGCGTAGGGGTAAAAAATACTATTCTAACTCAAGAGAGTGCAACAGTAGGGAAAGCGTTGGATAGCGTAGTGGTAAAAATTACTATTCCCACTCCAGAGAGTGCAACAGTAGGGAAAGCGTTGGATAGCGTAGGGGTAAAAATTACTATTCCCACTCCAGAGAGTGCAACAGTAGGGAAAGCGTTGGATAGCATAAGGGTAAAAATTACTATTCCCACTCCAAGGAGTGCAACAGTAGGGAAAGCGTTGGATAGCGGGAGGGTAAAAATTTCTATTCCAACTCCAGAGCGTGCAACAGTAGGGAAAGCGTTGGATAGCGTAGGGGTAAAAATTACTATTCCCACTCCAGAGAGTGCAACAGTAGGGAAAGCGTCGGATATTGGAAGGGTAAAAATTACTATTTCCACTCCAGAGAGTACAACAGTAGGGAAAGCATTGGATAGCGTAGGGGTAAAAATTCCTATTCCCACTCCAGTGAGTGCAACAGTAGGGAAAGCGTTGGATAGCGTAGGGGTAAAAAATACTATTCCCACTCCAGAGAGTGCAACAGTAGGGAAAGCGTTGGATAGCGTAGGGGTAAAAATTACTATTCCCACTCCAGAGAGTGCAACAGTAGGGAAAGCGTTGGATAGCGTAGGGGTAAAAAATACTATTCCCACTCCAGTGAGTGCAACAGTAGGGAAAGCGTTGGATAGCGTAGGGGTAAAAAATACTATTCCCACTCAAGAGAGTGCAACAGTAGGGAAAGCATTGGATAGCGTAGGGGTAAAAATTACTATTCCCACTCCAGAGAGTGCAACAGTAGGGAAAGCGTTGGATAGCGTAGGGGTATAAAATACTATTCCCACTCCAGTGAGTGCAACAGAAGGGAAAAAGTTGGATAGCATAAGGGTAAAAATTACTATTCCCACTCCAGAGAGTGCAACAGTAGGGAAAGCGTTGGATAGCGGGAGGGTAAACATTTCTATTCCAACTCCAGAGCGTGCAACAGTAGGGAAGCGCTGGATAGTGTAGGGGTAAAAAATACTATTCCCACTCCAGAGAGTGCAACAGTAGGGAAAGCGTTGGATATTGGAAGGGTAAAAATTACTATTTCCACTCCAGAGAGTACAACAGTAGGGAAAGCATTGGATAACATAGGGGTAAAAATTCCTATTCCCACTCCAGAGAGTGCAACAGTAGGGAAAGCGTTGGATAGCGTAGGGGTAAAAAATACTATTCCCACTCCAGAGAGTGCTACAGTAGGGAAACCGTTGGATAGCGGGAATGTGAAAATTACTATTCCCACTCCAGATAGTGCAACAGTAGGGAAAGCTTAGGATAGCGTAGGGGTAAAAAATACTGTTCCCACTCCAGAGAGTGTAACAGTTGGGAAAGCGTTGGATAGCGTAGGGGTAAAAAATACTATTCCCACTCCAGTGAGTGCAACAGTAGGGAAAGCGTTGGATAGCGTAGGGGTAAAAAATACTATTCCCTCTCCAGAGAGTGCAACAGTAGGGAAAGAGTTGGATAGCGTAGGGGTAAAAATTACTATTCCCACTCCAGAGAGTGCAACAGTAGGGAAAGCGTTGTATAGCGTAGGGGTAAAAAATACTATTCCCACTCCAGTGAGTGCAACAGTAGGGAAAGCGTTGGATAGCGTAGGGGTAAAAAATACTATTCTAACTCAAGAGAGTGCAACAGTAGGGAAAGCGTTGGATAGCGTAGGGGTAAAAATTACTATTCCCACTCCAGAGAGTGCAACAGTAGGGAAAGCGTTGGATAGCGTAGGGGTAAAAATACTATTCCCACTCCAATGAGTGCAACAGTAGGGAAAGCGTTGGATAGCATAAGGGTAAAAATTACTATTCCCCCTCCAAAGAGTGCAACAGTAGGGAAAGCGTTGGATAGCGGGAGGGTAAAAATTTCTATTCCAACTCCAGAGCGTGCAACAGTAGGGAAAGCGTTGGATAGCGTAGGGGTAAAAATTACTATTCCCACTCCAGAGAGTGCAACAGTAGGGAAAGCGTCGGATATTGGAAGGGTAAAAATTACTATTTCCACTCCAGAGAGTACAACAGTAGGGAAAGCATTGGATAGCGTAGGGGTAAAAATTCCTTTTCCCACTCCAGAGAGTGCAACAGTAGGGAAAGCGTTGGATAGCGGGAATGTGAAAATTACTATTCCCACTCCAGATAGTGCAACAGTAGGGAAAGCTTTGGATAGCGTAGGGGTAAAAATTACTATTCCCACTCCAGAGAGTGCAACAGTAGCGAAAGCGTTGGATAGCGTAGGGGTAAAAAATACTATTCCCACTCCAGAGAGTGCAACAGTAGGGAAAGCGTTGGATAGCGGGAGGGTGAAAATTACTATTCCCACTCCAGTGAGTTTAACAGTAGGGAAAGTAATGATTTAATATATTATTAAAAATAAATTAAATATCAATACCAATAAAACATTAATTGAAATGAATAACCAATTTAATATTATGTAATAATTAATTAGAAATACAACTACATATTAGTTGTTAAAAATTAATAATCTATTCATAATTATTTAACAACTAATTAATTTTCAATAACAAAAACTAATTAATAATACAAATGAATACCAATTAAAAATTAACAGTAAATTAAATATCAATACACAAAAAGTATTTTTAATATGTAATTAATTACAATTACATTACTTACCACCCTATTCCCCTATAAACCCACATCCCACAACAGAAAATACATTAATAAAATTATCATAATTATCAAATATTTAATTAATACAAAATAATTACCAATTAATAAAAAATAATTGCCAATTAATAGAAATTAATTACTTATTAAAAATTAATTAACAATACATTTAAAATCAATACCAATAAATGAAAAAAATTATTTACTTAATTACAATTAAATTACTTCCCACCCTATTCCCCTATAAACCCACAACCCTTTACAGAAAATAATTTTTGAAAATTTACATAATTAACAATTAATCAATTAATACAAATTAATTGTCAATTAATAAAAATTAATTACCAATTAAAAAATAACAATAAATTCAAAATATATAAACCCACAACCCGCTACAGAACTAAAAAACAAAATTTAATTATAAATGAATAATAATTGCTAAAAATTAATATTTAATTTAATATAATTAAATTACTTCCCACCCTATTCCCCTATAAACCCACAACCCGCTACAGAATTAAATTACGCAAAAATTAATAACATAAAATTCATTACTTAAAATACATTAAACATACATTACAAAAATGAATATACACGTTTCACACATATACTAACATACAAAACACTTTAAAAAATGCCTATATTGTATACTTCGATATTTTGACTTCTATATTTTGAAAATCGATATTACTTACCTTAAATTTGATATTTTTAACCACTATATTGTGTCCATTCGATATTTTGTCCATTCTATATTTTTACTTCGATATTATGTCCATTCTATATTTTGGAATCGATATTATGACTGTTTACCGTCAAATTCAGCTAATTTCGCCAACCCCTACAATTACCTATAATCCCCATGTCCAAATGAATATATTTGAAAATATCCTGAATCCATTTATGTTAAATGGTTGATCCATATCAAGTGTAACCCCCAAAAAAGGGGGTTTAATTGTGCTCATCATATGTCACATGTTTGGAGGCTGGCTGGGGTGGCTGTTATCCATATGAGTTGGTGGGATGCCTTATTATTTTCTCACTTGTTAGAAGCATCCTATAACAGATGCCCTGAAAAGGTACTGTAGCTCAGTTCCTTGTTTTCTACGGATCAAAAACATCTTTTACCCATGCCAGGTAGGCTCCCATCCCTGAGACCATCCTCGCTGCTTTCTTGTACGCTGTTCTGGCTCCAGCTCACTCTAGTGGTGTGGTAGACATGGTGCTACATAACACCCCTACTAACCGTTTGTGAATTGCTGCAGGTGATTTTCCTCTTTCCTGAATGCCAGTGCAAAAAAGGTGAAGCATGGACCATTTCTCTCCCCATGAACCACCATCTTCATTAGCTGTATTAAGGAATCCACCCATTCTCATAATCATGATAGGCATACTTCTACTAATTTCCCTCTTAAGCTAAAAAAATCGCTCCTTTAGGTCCTACACTGAAAACAGGCAAATGTTCCTCCAGTCTCAATAGCTACAACGGGGCACTTTAACAGCATCTACCAAAATACTACTTGTCATTGATGATTGGACGAGGAAATGCGATCAGAAAACAACTTATTCAGAACTGAGGTATTGTTTGTAAACTCAAATTCCTCACTCATATCTCATTTCACTACATTCTTTGAAGTGATCTTTAAACTATGTCATACATTTTAGAAAGAAATGTGCCTTGTTACACAAACAAGTGTTATGTTATGTTAGAAAAACTATGGAACACATGTACACACAATGGTTTCTTGGTGCTGTGACAACCAGAAGGAAGAGTAGCGAGGGCTCAGGCTAATCAAACGTTTGCTAAAACAGCCCAGCCTTTGAAAGCTTCCTGTATTTCATTAAGTTGTGTTCCAGCCTGACATCTAAGCATTCATTTACTATGACTAAATGTTAATTTTACTAACTTAGACTCATTTGAACATTTCTCCTCCACCTCTTCCCAGTCACAACACCTTCATTGATCAAATACCAAGGGATTATGTCAATGCCATCTATGCTTATCTACGAGAATGTGAACTGGATCAGATGGTGAGTGCATAATACGTCTTCAGCACAAGCAGCTCCCCTACAGCTTAGCTAAATTCCATTTGTTCCCCATAACAATGAGGATAAAACATAAAATGATTTGCGTTACTTTCATATGCCGCGATTAGCTCTGCAATTTGATCCACCTACACTCAACCAATAGATCTCTCTGCTTTATTTTACTCAGGTGACTTACCACTCAATACCACAGAAAGAGGCACCACAGAATCTTATTTGCATAATAGGTGACGTTTCTATATCAGGACTATTCTTCTTTGAGGTCCTCAAGGCGAGCTATGAAAAACACTTCCTTCACCAGAGCTCAATAGCTTCTTCCTGGCACCAAATACCAGGCCCACCAGGCTCCCGTTCAGGTTCGGAATTCATCAACCCCTTGCGGTGCAATGTGACACACTATTTTGACAGCTGACCCGTCTAAAACTTTAGTGCAGTCTGGCAGCTTGTGATGGAGGACAAATGTTAAATGTGCAGATAGGAAAGGCATAGCTATCATTAAGTGCTACGATTCTGCTTTACTTCGGGGTTAACTTTTGTCCTTTTGAGATGGATCTGTCAATATATTATGAGGCAAAGTGACTCCTGAGTTTAGACATCGGTAGTCATGGACTACCATTGCAAAGATTCCTTACCCTTGCTCTTCATTGCTTCTTTTCCATTTAACAATTCGCATTTATGATGTACTTTTGACTTTTCATGCTGGATCACCCCTGTTGCTGTAAAAAGAAATCCAGTGTTATTCTTGCTCATGCTAACAGCGTGTCACAAAAAATCTACAGTATGAAATCATGCTCTAGGAAAGGTGCCCAACCTCTGAGGTGGTCAATGCCAGTGGATGCCAGAGAGCATGGATGAACTTAAAGGAGTGTGACAAGAAGAAGCGTCGTTAGACAAAAGAGAGAGGGGAGCAAACTTGCATTTCATGTCATTGCTCTCCCTCATGATAAGTCACTGGTTAAGGAATCAAGGGTATTCTTATGTTTGACTGCTGTTTGATGAAGCAAAGGTAATAAGTCCTGACAAGGCAACAACATTCTTTCTGCCTCCTTCATCCAGATTTAAAAAGAACTTATGATGAGAAGAATAGGATTAGGATAAAAGTATATTACCAGAGAGCTAACTTGCATTACCTTCACATTGCTCATTCATCGTCTAGCCTTTACTTCTGAGGCATAACAAAGAACTAAGGGCTATATGTATCAAACTAAATTGTGTTCACAAATGCTGAAATTCGCTTTTGCGATTGCAATTTACCTTTGTGCTATGTAGGTAAGTTTTAAACCTACTCGCAAAATAAGGAATTCTAAAAATTGCGATTCCTTATTTTGCACAAGAAATTGCCATTCTCTAAATGCTATGCTAGAAGGCATCGCAAATTGCGATATTGCCTTAAGGAATCACAAATTACCACCAACTTCAAGTTGGCGGTAATATGCGATTTCCTTTAAAAAAGCACTTTTTAAATGTTTTCAAGGTGCCATGTGGCACACATACGTGCCCTTAGGGCATGTGTGTGCACCACATATGCACGCATGCACATTTCAGGAGTGCAAGAGGGTGTCGTTTTAGCACCCTTGCAACCTTGAAATTGCATTCTAAATTTGCGATTCTCTAATTGGTAATCTCAAATTGAGAATGTCTTCCCATTGATTCCTATGGGCCTCTTAGCCCATAGGAATGAATGGGAAGGTATTCCTTATTTGCGAATCTCAATTTGCGATTCGCACATAAGGAATATGTAGGATTCGCAAACATTTTAGCAAATCCTACATTGATTGCATTTTGCAATTCTCAAATTGTGATTCTCTAAAAATCGCTATTCGAGAATCACAAAGTATCCTTTGATCCATATGCCCCAAGGGGCCATATGTATCAAGCTAAATTGGGTTTGCAAATGCTGAAATTCGCAATTTAGCTATGTGCTATGTAAGTAAGTTTAAACCTACTTGCAAAATAAGGAATTGCAAAAATAGCGATTCCTTATTTTGCGCAAGCAGTTCGAGAATCGCAAGTTGCGATTCTCAAAATGCTATGCTAGAAGGCATTGCAAATTGAAATACTGCCTTAAAGAATCGCAAATTACCACCAACTTCAAGTTGGTGGTAATATGCGATTTCCTTTAAAAAAGCACTTTTTTTTTTTCAAGGTGCCATTTGGCACACATACATGCGCATGTATGTGCGCCATAGGTGCACACATGAACATTTCAGGGATGCAACAGGGTGTTCTTTTAGCACCCTTGCAAGCTTGAGATTGCATTCTCAATTTGCGATTCTCTAATTGATAATCGCAAATTAAGAATGTCTTCCCATTGATTCCCATGGGCCTCCTAGCCCATAGGAATGAATAGGAAGGTATTCCTTATTTGCGAATCTTAATTTGCAATCAATTCGCAAATAAGGAATATGTAGGATTTGCAGAAATGTTAGCAAATCCTACATACATTGCATTTAGCAATTCTCAAATAGCAATTCTCTAAAAATCGCTATTTGAGAATCGCAAATGTATCCTTTGATACATATGCCTCTAGATCTCTCTAACACTGCTCACCATGCATAAGGACAATGGCATAGTGATTCTGATAGGGACATCGGTGATGGTTACAATTATGATTTTCTATGAAGTGAGTCAAGTACATCAGCCTAATTGCTGGATCTCCATCAATCAAGATTTGTAGAGTGCGACCACTTCACCCATGAGGGTCTTGAGGAGCTGTCGAATAGTTCTGCCTGTTCTCCTATTGGTTGAACATCCATGTCTTGCGGTCCTTCCTGAATTGCTGGAACGATGGTTTACAATTAAATCAAATATTTGTGTCTAATCATTAAAAAATGGTCACTATACACCTGTGATCAAAACTCAAAAACTCTTCTGACTGATGTACTGCCAGATCTAGAGACCTATAGAGGTAGGGGGCTTGGGGAGACATCGGAGAAGTCAGACATGCGCCCTTTCAATGGCTGCCACACAACCTCCCTCCACTAGGAATCTGCTGCAAATATTTGATTAGCAGCTCAATGATGCTCTAACATTGACATTGATAAACCTTAAGAGATGTCATGCTCTTAAAAAACTGTAAAACAAAAGGAAATAATGTTACAACCCCCTTTCACCTCTAAAAGGATAGCTTCAGTCTTTCAAAGTACTGTTCCTTTCCCTTAATCTTAACTACTGGGGAAGGAAGCTGGGGAATTCTTCACACTAAGGGCCCTATTACGTGTTTGGCGGTCCGAGGACTGACAGACTTGTGGTGGTGCAGCGGTGGCGGTCTTGCGACTGCCACATTATGACCCTAGTGGTGGTGCCGTGCTCAGACCGCTGACTCCGCCAGGCAACCACCATTCCCTGGCGGTGGCCAGGTGTCAAGAGGCATCAATATGCTTGGCAAGGACTGTCAGGGTCCCGCAAAACATATTACAACTTTCATCACCACCACTGATTTCATGGATATTGTGGTGGTGAGGGTAAAAAAGGGGCCCTGCAGGGTCCCCTTGTGCCGCACGCCATGTAAATGCACACTGCGGGGCACAACCTGTGCCCATGCACAGAATTTCCATTCCATGCCAGGCTGGAACTTCCTTCGAAGTTCTCATTGCGCTGCCTATTTTATAGGCACAGCTGTTGGAACAGCAAAGAAAATGCCAGTCAATGACTAAATAAGTCAATTTAGGGTGGGCGGTCTTCACACAGGTTTGGCAATGCAGTGGTGAGGGGGTCCCGCTGCTGCATCGTCAAACTTGTAATTTACCCCCTAAAGTTGACTGCTTGATGAAGCAAGGTCAATAAGCCATGACAAAGCATCAATGGATCAAAAACTCTCTCTGCCTTTTCCATCCGGGATTTTAAAAGTACTTGGGAGATCAAAAAGAAGATAACAGTCTACTTGTGGCAGATCGGATAAGAAAGCTCTTTGGATGATAAACATTTTCTGCTCAGTCTTTCCACTTTGATCATGTCCACTTCTCTTACTTACGTGAGCTGCTCATAGTGAATGAAGATTATCTTTGGACTGGCCTAAGCAGATGGTTGCTAGACGTGTTCATTGATTAGCCCCTTCTCTGTTCATCCATGCCCTAGTCACATTATTTTCTTTATTCTTATTATTACTATTACTGATATTATTTTATGTATTCCTTTATTTATTTAAAAAGCACAAACCAAGCACTCTTGTACAACATGCCTCTAGGAACTGGACACAGAGCAATAGAAGGCAAATAAAGTAGAGAGACAGAGCAACAATAACATTGTCCTAGCACAGAAAACACAGCAAAGGAATAGGCAGGACTGGCAGAACAGGTTAGCTTTTTCAGCATGTTGCAGCGCCAAGTGATCAAAAAGAAACAGCTGGCAGATGGAAAGATAGTCCCAATATCTGGCACCCAAACAGGCAAAGGTTGGCCACTACAACAGGTGTGCTGGAAGTGGAGGACTGGTAGCAGGTGCAGGGTAGCCATTCACACTGGCCTCACATCGATGGATGGGGCCTTAAGTCAGAAGAGACTGTCTAGTCTCGTGCAGATCCCGATGGACAAGACAGAATGCCTTAAAGAGAAACTGCGGCCTAACCTGAAGCCAGTGAAAAAAGTGATGTGCCTTCAAGGCTTGATCACATTTTATGCAAGTCAGTAAAATGTCCATATTTTGAATTCCCTACTCCCAATTACTGACTCAGTAAACTCCCAATCTAGGGAATATTGTACTCCAATTGTGAGGTAATAGTTACATCGATAATCGTCACATGGCAGTTAGGATAAAGGGGAGAGTTTTAGGCAACAAAAAACAGCTGCGAAGAAGGAATTCCAGACTTTCTGCACCGGGACAACAAATAGAAAGACCTTCGTCAAACACAGAAATCCTCAGATTTTTGGCTTTAGAGATTGGCAGAGCCAGAGGACCCAATAAATCAGGGGAGAACTCACTCACAGCTGGCTCCCTTCTGTAGTATTCGATTGAACATTTCAGGGATGTGAATTAGAAATGCTTATTTTGCCTGCCTTGCCAAGTTCAAATGAATTGTCAGAGGTGACTGTCCGATTGAGATGTGATTGGTATGTGGCAGTGGGCATCTCTGAGGTCGAAAGATGCCAGGGAGCCCACTGTAGAAATCTACAGGTCCATATGCTGCAGGGTTTTCACTCTTAACTGGAAGATTTTAACTCATCTGTTTACCTTGCTGAGCCACAACACCTTCTGCACGTGGAAGATATTGCAGTAGATTCCTTGTCTCCTGCCTTTCTAGAGGATAACTGCTGTGTAATAAAGACTGGAGCCCGTCCATCAGTAATTCGTCTGGTTGGAATCCTTCCACGGAGTAAGGATTCTAAAGGTCTCGAAAAACTGAAGACAATTCAAAGTATTAGGCGTGCCTTAAATAATTCAACATCCATCAGTCTGATGTACACGCCTGCGATGCCTCCTGAAAGAATCGTAGGGGGCTTCTGATTGGTCACTCCCTTCCAGAAATAGTCATGGCCACTTTTCCCTCCCAGGAAGGAGCCTGCCCCTTTAGAGTGATTAACAGCAAACGTTGCTCGCCCTTGTCCTTCTTATGCTGAGGATTGTAATGGTCATGAGCGGCTGCCAAAACAAAAATAAATTTCGTGGAAGAAGAACTCGTCTGCTTCTCTGACTGCGAGCAGAGGCTTTCTCTTCTTAGAACCTTTACAAACCTTCTCTTCCATCGACTCATAAAACAATTGAACATCCATTAGTGTGTTATTACTTTAAATGTAAATTCTGCAGGCAATAAAGAAATCCCTGGGGCTAGCACTGGGAACATACTTCATCAAACTTTGATATATGAGAAGAAATCCACGTGCATCTCCTTTGTTCTGACTGCGGAACACTTTTCTGAAATGCACCAAAGCCTCTATCGTGAGTCACAAAAGTTGTTCGGACTTGCAAGATGGCTTTTCAGACGCGGTCTTAATTGCAAATAGGAGATGACATGAAAGGGGCGACCCTTTGTATTTGTAAGTCGGAAGATGATTTATCAGTGTTTTGTGAACGTAATTGTGATAGCAGACCACTGATCATTAAGTGATATCCGAGCTAGGGTTGTAACTAATTCTAAAGGGGGAGCTACCTCTGTGGGGGACACCTTCCCCTTTGAAAGCCTTGAAGTGATGCTCCCCCGATGTTATTCCTGCATTCACAGTCAATCACAGAGGGTCTCAAAATGCAACGTACCTCATTAATAATTCATGATACAGGAAGTGTTTTGACTCTTTATGAATTTATATTTAACAATGTGACTGATTAGTGCATCAGTTGAATACAAAACAAAAAGTCAGTTTACAAACGAGTGTGCAATTTGCTCATTCTGGTTTGCAAACTGTTCTTACTACACCGACGCCTCTGGTCCTTTCAAAGCTGCATTAAAAAAGCTGTAAAATTGAGAAAGGTTGTGAAAATGAGTGAGAAATTAGTGACATCGTGCATCCTTCAAAAATTGTTACCAGGGAGTCCGACAAGAATGTATTTTAGCCCCATTTCTATTTTTAATTTATACTAACGGTCTTGAGGGGTACCGTCTCCAGAAGAGGATAGACACCCCAAGGGTGGGGAATCGATACATGCCCACACTCCTTTACTCTGACAACACTGTCTTTATAGCTATGACTGCAAATGCTATCCAGTGGTTGTTGGACGGTTTTATGGAGTTTATAAGTGCTGTAGACTTGAAGGTTAACCAATCTAAGGGGCCCAGTACGATGCCGGGCGGATTGCCTCTGCCAAGCTGGCGGTAGCCACCGCCGGCCTTGCGGAGGCAATCCGCCCGAGATCGTTTCTAGAATTCCCCTCCCCCCGCCATGTTAGTATGGCGGGGCGGACCGCGGCGGACGGAAAGACCGTCCACGGCTTTTCCGCCCCGGTCGCCTTGCGGCCGGGGCAGAAAAGGAATAATATGGGGGCGGTGTCTATCAGACACCGCCAGCCATAATAGGATGGGGTGAAATAGATGCATGCGGTCTTCACTTTGGGGGCCGCCTGTGGGCCCCCACAGTGAAGGAGGAGTGGGGGGTGCACACAGGGGGTCATTTGCATATACAATGCGGTAGGCACTGCGTGGCGCCTGCTGCATTGTGTATGCAAATGCATACAAGCATTCATAGCATTGTGGCGGGCGGTGCAGAGAGCACCGCCCGCCACAATGTTATGAATGCAGGATGCGGCCGCCACTGTGGCGGCCGCATCCTAATGCCACCCATGGGACCCCTGCCCTTATGGTGGGCGGTCCCTACTCCCGATAGGATGGCGGGCGGACTAAGTCCGCCCGTCATCCTAATGACCGCCTTTGTCTTTTATTTTAATCTGTGGTCCTGAAAGAACCAAATCAAAAAAACTATTATATGGAGGGATCTCCAGTTTTAAAGGTTGACAGTTTTAATTATTTAGGTATTCCTTTCGACCCCAAACTTAAGTGGGCACCTTTGCAGTAGCCAAGAGCACTTCAATTTTCAGGAGCTATTTAAGGGAGCAAACTTTTTGCATTTACATTGGGGCATAGGCCAGTGAAAGAAATGTTGACTTTGTTTAAATCTAAATGTTTCAGTAGCCTCTTATGGGGAGGATGTGTGGGGGTATTGTAATAGTAATAAACTCCAGAAGTTACAAAATAGTTTTTTGTGAAGAATACTATCTATTCCCTCAGGTACAGTCACTCTTTTAGTCATGCTGAGGTGGCCTTGTCCTATTGAGAAGACCTTTCAGGGTGGTTCCTCTTTTGCTTTGGATAAGAATATGGCAATCGATTGAGCTCAGTCTCACTGAAAGTATACTCACTGATTGCATGGCCCTTGAAAAAGTGATTAACATCCTATTTTGGGAGCACCTGTTCAAGCCTGGGTTACCTGAGATGTAGAATAATCCCAAACCACTAGGCCCTATGACGAAAGCTCGGATAAGGTCTATTCTTTATAACCACTGTCAGAGTTGTCGCTGAACTAATAACTAAAGGATGCCTTCATGGACAGATGTTTTGCTCTAGCTCCCTGTTATGAGTTGGAGCTTTACCTAACGTTTGTAGAGAACCCCCAACACAGATTTTACCTAACCAGGTCACATTTGGGCACATTACCTTTTGCTTTTCTGCATCAAGATTTATCGTTTGATAGGCTTCCTTTTACCCATGTGATAATCATTCAGTTCACTACTCAACTCAGTTTATGCTTTTTTGCTGTCTGTGTACGACAGTAAGCTCTGGATTTCTTTTGCCTATTTTACGTCCTATGCATTTTAAGTCATATAAATCGGGCTTTCAATACCTTCAGCAGTTAGACTCCGCCAAAATGTGTCGTGTGGTTATACTTTTTATCAGAGATTCACCTGTTATCAGTAAGAGATATTCTTGATCAAGTTATTATGTGTCAAAAATGCATAACATGTTTTTCCACTTTTGTGGGAATCTAAATCTGTAACTTTTATTGACTTGTTTACGTTTTGTAGCGTTAATGACTGTATGGAAACGTTTAATAATGTAACTTTTATTGTATTGTTTTGCCGAATAAAGTTTGTTTTTGATTTTGACTTTGAGTGAGATGTGTACGGTGTGTAAATATTTCCTCTCAAAGTCAGGCTACAACCAGTTTAGGATTTCCACATGGAGGTGACAATTTCCCTGTTTACATGATCCCAAGGGAGCAAAAGAATGACTGCATAGGATAGATAGTGGTAGGGATACTTGCACTGACCCTGAAAATATTCCTGCCTTCCTCAAATTGTACATAGTTGTGACATAAATCCTAGTAATGATATTTTAGCTCTCACTAATCCCAAGACCATATCTTCTGAGTACTTCTAAACAACATAGACTTCTTGAAAGATTGCCTCACTGGCTTTAAATATGCATCAATGTCCTGACTGTGGGTTGGACTCCATTAGTAAATATTTATGCTCATGGTTCTGCCTTGAGGTCTCAACCTCCCTATGCTCCTGAAGACAATGTGAAGAGTTTGAAGCTACCAACTCTCCCATCATGAAGATGTACAGGATGTTGCCACATAATGTGTTCTGAATACCAGGAAGTGGGCAAGACGTTAGGGAGAATGTAGATAATTGATTAGGTTTAGGTACAGAAGTGGATCTCGTTTCAAATCTTATGTTTGTTTATCAAAATATTAGCCACAAGGCTTCTTCCTATCTTCAGCAAAAAATCAGCAAATATTATCTTGTCATATCTCTCAGATCTTTGTAACTTGGACTGTTAACTGTCCAGTTTGTACTGAATATGTGACACAAATGACATTTGCGTCATATATATGCGGGAGCCAAACCCAGGTAATTATCTGACTCCAACATGTGATCACCCCAAATTTATCCCATAATAGTTCTGCTCCAGTGTCCAGTGATCTAGCAGTTAGAGACTACACTCATCATTAGGAGAACACAATTTAGCAGAGTTAAACAGAATAAAATATTGGAAGTACAAAAGACTGAGTTCTAGATCAAAAACAGTGCTTGAAGTGAGTTTAATTACTAAATAGTCAAAATGTGGTACAGGGAAAAATGCATGAAATACCATGAAGGCTCGAAAATGTGGCATAACATTCTTGACACTTCTAAGTGACCTAGGTTACTCGCACCAAGTTCAACATCATTAGTTCATTCGTTACATCATTAACAACACAAATTATGAAACATTATTTATAAAAAAATATTTTCACATATTTGCACATTTTGCATATTTTTGAAAATGCTACAACATGTTCAAAAGAATATAATAGATTTCTAGAAGACAATAATAATAATAATAATAATAACAATAATAATAATAATGATAAACTTAACATCATAGGATTTAGGAGAGCCCTGAAAACATATATTTTAGGGACTGCTCAATTATCATGCTTTCATTGGTCCTTCTTATTTCTGTTTTTAATTATTCAGTCAAGTGCCAAGAGACAGTTTAAATAAAATAATAGGTTATATTGAAATAATTGCCCTGTGCTTAGTTCCCTCTTTTAGTAGTTAACTGCATTTAAATGGAATTTGAGGTGCTATTCCTCAAATCTGTCAGTGTAATGGTCTCTCCTAGCAGCTGGCAAGTATTTTAAGTGTTACCTCAATTTTTCAAGGCTTATGTTTGATGCATTGAATAATTGCTGTGTGCAGTTCAAGACAGGAATTATGCATGTCGCAGTGCTCGCACTGCAATTTAGCACTAGTAGCACAAGCAACGCTGAAAAATCAGCACAAACACACCATGAGGTGCACAAGAGTGCACAGCCATTCAGGCTGATTTTGCTGCCATTCGAGTAGAAAATCCACTTGAGCACCAGAAAGTGTAACTGAGAAGCAGTCCTGTGACTGCTCCCTACTGCCCACGATCACCTACATAAGACGATGGCGACAGGGGATGCCAAATCTTGCTTGCAAGCGCATTTCCGAACACTCATGGAAAAAAATTCTGCCACATGGAGATTGTCAGAATTTAACCCCATGTTATAAGAGTAATTTGGAGTTACTAAATGCCGCCAGTTTCGTGGATGGAATAAAACATTCCACCAATCTCTCTAAAATTATCTTCTGGTGCATTGGACTATACTCTGTGCAAGACGGGGCGTGGCTTGTAGCGTCAAGATGGCGGTCACACTCTAAAAGTGCTCCGGACCCCTCTGTCATCCACTTCAAGCTGTATAGCCCATCAACAGACCGTTGTCACCCCAGGTGGCAGGCATCAACTCACCAACGCGGCGGCAAGCTTCGACAGCGACTGAAACTCCTTTGACACCCGCAGGCAGCCAGCTCTGCTCAGCAACCTGCAGGAAGGCCCGACAAGATGGCTGATAGGTCTCTGTGTGTGTGAATATTGGTGTTGCCGGCGGGCCTTTCTCAACTTAATACCTGAAGGTGACACAGCTGCTGACTCTGCTTCCCAGCGGAGGACTCCTAGACATCTCCAGTAATGAGGCAACGACGGCAGTCGGGCCTGACCGTAACCCGGGCCACGGGTCGGGAGGTGGCGGACCCCACGCCGCACCGGGCAGCCGAATCAAAGACCTCAATCCCCATCTCCCGCCCACCACAGCCAGGACAGAAGTGAAGTGACCCTTCGCCGAGCACATCTGTGGAGTGATCCTGGACCCTGGGGGAGCATTGGCGGCGACTGGAGGGACTTGAAGAGACCCCAGCGGGTGGCGTGTGGTGGGAATGGGGCCCGTGGTGGCCCTTCGATGTGAAGTTGGGCATTGCAGCAGACGCGGCACAGCGTCTGCGGCATGCCACGTGGGATGGCGAGACACACTCCCCCACCTGCTGACCTGCAGCCTTTGGCATGCTGAGGCAAGGCAGGGACTCTGGTGCCATGAGGCCCCAGCAACATTCTCTTCTCCTCCAGAGAGCGCAGTGACCACAACCTGGAAACCAGACCCCGCCGCCCAGAATTAGTGGCATGATCTGATCCGATCGGAGCCACCATCTTGCAGGTCGGTACCAAAATGTGCAGAGATCCCGGGTCAGGCCTCAATGGGGAGAGAGAGCTCCAGGGGGCCAGAGCTCCATGAACTGTGCCTTTTTTCCCCCTGTCCCCAGTATCTCACTGTAGGACCACCATATAAGGCTGTGGACACCTCATTGCGCCTACTGTAGACCCCCACATAGAACTCAAGCACAGTCCCGGCAGTATCACACCTATAAAAGCCTACTATTCACTCAGCCTGAAGACCACCAAACCTGGGAGTAACACAGGCCTAAGGAAGGCAACATCTGAGCATAGGAAGCGCCTCTCCTCAAGATAATTGAGCAAACTGAATTGCGGGTAGCACTCCCCCTGCTCTGTACTCCTCTGCCGGCATCGACCTGTAGAGAGGCTAAACCACTGACTGCATAGGCTCCTACGTCCCTTGAACAACTTGGAAGAAGCCTCATGGAAGGCCCTGGTATACCTGCCTAGGGAAGATAAGAATGCCCGGCCTACCTAGAACTCTAGGGACAACCCCTCCACCGGGCCACTTTGACGAAAAGGTGGAGATCGCCCTTCGGCCTCACGCAGTGATCGACTAGGAGAAAAGGGGACAGCGCTGGTTTAAGTTACCCTCTCCTCTACACAACATGGGGAAAGACCGTGGTCCAAAGCCAGCTACAGTGCAAATGCAAACTAAGATGGATCAGCTCACCACAAATGAACCTGGAGCCACAGATGGAGCAGTGAGAAAATCGGCCCTCCCTGGGGAAGACCTCACCACAATTCTGTCAGCTATCAGTACATCACAGGCCTCTGTGGAAAACAAAATTGGCAAAGTCAGAGTAGACATGGTCCTCATCCGGCAAGACCTCTGTAATGCCACAGCCAGCATCTCCAAAGTAGAATCCTGTATTTCCACGATCGAAGATGACGTTCGCCAATTGAAAGAACAGGTAACCCACCTACGGACCTACACCAAAGGCCTACACAGAACGACCGAAGATGCTGAAAATTGGTCAAGATGCAACATCGCCGGAATCATGAACTTTAAGGACAGAGACGCAATCCTCCGGGAGGCCCAAGCCCAAAACACCCTGACCTATCAAAACCATACCATAATGATTTTCCCAGGCTACACTAAGGAGGTCAGACTCAACGGTGCTCATACACTGATGTCAAACAAAAGCTGCACGCCCTCGGCCTCCAATACTGGCTACTCTTCCTGACCCACCTCCGGGTCATCTTCTAGGGCAGGACACAGTTCTTCGAGTCCCCAGAATCGGTCTGGACCTGGCTGACTGAAAAATGCCCCCTCAGGTCTTGGATCAGGTCTTCACCCCTGGGACCTCGGATGGAAGCAGTCCTACTGACATCCCCTGGAGAGCGTGAGAAATGCGCACGGTCACGCCGAGGACGTGGCCATCAATGAGACACATCAAGGTCACCCATCTCTGCCACCCTGGGCCCCAAGAATCAATCCGGCCCGTCTGGCTCTCAGTCCCAACAGCGAAACGACCCTTTGGAATGTCGAGGGAATCCCCCCGAGGCTCTGAGCTCTGGATCCATTGACACAGATCTCTCCCGCAGCCCAGCGATCTAGCAGAGGATGGCCCAGCCCGGAGGCAATGACAGAACGCCTGAGCTCCATCGAGTGGCCGAAACAGATGTCCCACACATTATACCAATCAAAGAAATTTGCAGATGCTTCAGGCACATCTGGACTAAGGGAGGGGTCCTCCACGCAACTTCTAAGCTAAGCGTTTTAGTTTAGCATGCTACACTTGAATTTATTGGGGCAACAGAGGCTTCAGTTCCTGAAGTATAGGGTGGGGGGAGAAGGGGAGAGGGTTGGGGCCGTTGTCCTATGTTTTTGTTCAATAGTGTTCACAGCACTTCATTCTTTTACCGGAGAGAATGCACAATGTTCCCACAAACTAGAAGACAGAGACCCAAGTCATAATTGCCCCCGGACTGGACGGGCACCACAGAGGAGCTCGAGCCTGGTAGTGTCTGGGCCCCACACATTACTCATGGCGCAGAGGTTAAATATGGGCAATCCCCTCCGATTTCTATCATGGAACATCAGTGGAATGCTTGACAAAATCAATCCTGAGGTGTGCCCAAAGACACACTCCAGACGTACTTTTACTTCAGGAAACTCACCTCCCGGGGAGCCAGTCCCCCCTCCTCGGAAGATATGGGTTCGATAGCGTATGGCACTCCAGTTTTGAATGGGGTTCACGAGGGGTGGAGATCCTCCTGAAGCGCAGCCTTCACTCCGTACTCAACCATGTAACCAGGGACTCTCGAGGCCGGTTCATAGCCCTAATAGGGAGTTCTAGGGGGATACGTCTTAAACCTAATTTCTGTATATATCCCACCAGCTACACTAACATTGTCCTTGAGACAGAAAACAGACATTGTCTCCGCCCTGCCCCTGGGTGAGACAGTGATAGGGGGCGACTTCATTGCCGTCATGTGCCCAGACCTCAACACCACAGGCATATCCTTCACTGGTAGGGCATCACACACAAAACGACTAGCAGACTGGACAACCTCCCTGGGCCTCTGTGATATTTGGAGAATTTGGAAACCCCGGGGCACTCATTACACCCACACCTCAAGCATGTATCAACATGATTTTTATGCCAACTCCCAATTGCCAGAGGGTGCCTGACATCAGTATCCTTCCCGAGGCATCTCGGGCAACTCACCCCTTCTCCTCTACCTGAGGCGACCTTTCCAACGCACTTCACCCCATCTGGAGGCGAAACGCCTGATTCCTCCAGAACAAAGATCTCAAAAAGGCAATAGGAAAGGAACTTTGACAATACTTCCTTACTAATCAAGACTCGGTGCCCTCTCCGGGGACCCTCTGGGAAGCGAGTAAGGCCACTATGCACAGCTTCACCAGGGGCCAGCTTAAGACACAATGATTGTCCCAAGATAGCTGACTTGCCCTCCTAGAGGCACAGGCAACTAGCCTGGAGAGGAACTTACTTGAGGTGTCAGACGACTCGCAAGGGAGGCAGCTCGCGATCCTATGGGAAGAGATCAAACAAATCTCGCTGGATTTGGCTAAGCTGCTATGGAGTTACTCCGTTGCCCAAGTGTATGGCGGAGGTGATAAAAACAGGAAAATACTACACAGGCTAGAGTCATACCCCTCAGCTAACCGTATAGTCCCCTAGGTGCAAGATCTATTTGGTGTCACCCACTGTGCAACAACCACAATAGTCCAGGCATTTGCCGACTACTATTCCTGGCTTTATTCAGCCCAAAGGCTTGAAGCTTCGCTTCCCAACCTAATTACCTGGGGAGAGGTTTGTCTTCCCCGTCTGACTACAAATTAGGCAGCTGGCTTAGATCCCCCCATTACCCCATAGGAAATAAGTGACGCCATCTCCTTGATAGCCACAGGGAAAATCCCAGGCCCAAAGTGTTCCTGCAAGAATACTATGCCACATACCAAGACATTTTGGTTCCCGAACTCCTAGCCCTATTCCAAGAAGTCATAGAGATAGGGGCTTTTCCTTCCAAAACAGACACAGCATCTATTGTCATCATCCCTAAGACTGAATCTCCGTCGCCTGCCTGCTCGGACTACCGTCCAATCTCACTAAGCAACACAGAGGTAAAAATATGCGCCACAATCCTGCACAACGCCTGCGACCAATCCTCAGTAAGCTGGTCCATCCTGATCAATGCAGCCTTATGCCATGCAGTACAAGGCATTGCTTGCTGCATCTACACCTGGCTCTAGTGAACTGCCAGTCACTCTCCCCCTAATTAGCACTCCTTCTAGTCGATTTTGAAAAAGCCTTCGACACAGTGGACTGGCACTGCCTGAATGGCGTGTTGGCTGCAAAGGGTCTGGGGAAATACTTCCGCCGCCTCGTCTGTGTCCTATACTCCAAACCAAGAGCGAGAGTACTCATAAACAAAGCTCTCTCAGAGGTGTTCCTGATTAGAAGGGGTACAAGACAAGGGTGCCCTTTCTCACCCCTCCTCTTCACCCTGGCGATGGAGCCATCGGCGTGGCCTATCCGGGCTGATGACCAGATCCAGGGCTGGCGATGGAAAGGCTCTTACATTGACAAAATTGCCATATATGCAGATGATGTGCTGCTCTTCCTTGATGACCCAGCCCAGTCCGGAACCAGCTGCCTCCAGGCCCTTCGCACCTTTGACTGGGTCTCTGGCCTATATCTAAACCCTGCCAAGTCAACTTTGGTACCCCTTCATCTTTCAAGGGAATGCTTCGATTGTCCGTCCACCATCCTCATCAGGCGGCAGTCGTTCAAATACCTTGGGATGTGGATTGCTTTGATCCCCGACCTGGAATGGGTGCTCAATATCATGCCTCTGATCAAGAAAACTAAAGAGGATCTTCGAGGCTGGCAAGCTTTACCACTTAACCCATTGGGTAGAGTGGCTCTCTTTAAAATGATGATCCTCCCCTGTTTCATATACATTATTCAAAAGACCCCATTTCACCTCCTGCAAAGCTGGTTTAGAGAACTGGACAGCATGGCCACAAAGTTCACAAAGTTCCCATGGGGAAACATGAGACCTCATATGGCTCTTGCCCACTGCTGGATCCCGCCCTTTGACATGGGAATGGGCATGCCTGATATCTACTTATACTACTTAGCCACCCGATTGCTCATCCTACACGACTGGTTTAACAACGGCTGGTCTGATCCAGCATACAGGTCCGAATTAAATGAATTAGGTCTTTCACAAGTCCAGGCAATGATGTATGGAGACCTGGTGCCCCGAGCCTTACCATCGGTGACTTGAGCAGTCCTGCTGGAATGGTGCTCAGCCTTGCTTCACACCTGGTGGGACAACAAACTGACTCAACAGACACCCCTTTGGCAGGGTGGGTGACTGGGAGAGGTGAGAGCCCTGGAGGGATTCAGGGGTTGGGACCTTATTGGGATATCACAATTGGGGGACGTGTGGACCTACAAAACTGCTACTCACTCCTCCCCTCACAATTTTATAGATACTTGCAGCTATGCCATGCTCTCAGTACACATTTAGCTACTGGCACTACACCTCCAGAGTTCAGTCCCATGGAAGCAGCAGTCATGATGGGATACTTAGGGAAGGGTGGGGTGCTGTGGATATATCGCTCCTTAACCAACAATGGACCCGCTACGCTTGACTTGCTCAGACAATGCTGGGAGGGGTGGTTGGGTCCCCTCATGGATGAGGACCGGCGTGATGTTTAAATGGCCCTAAAGACTATCATCACCTCAGATAAACTTCACTTAGTTCAGCTATACTATTTTCAAAACGCCTATCTAACCCCAGACCACCTTTATAAAGCAGGTCTACGATCTTCGCAAGCCTGCACGCGCTGCGGGCAAAAACCGGCTGATTTTTACCATATGGTTTGGTCCTGCGCCCATCTCTCCCCCTACTTGGAAGCCCTGGAATCTGAACTCATGAGTGTCCGGGGATGCGTCATGCTACACAACCCCCTGGGAGTCATGGACAGCCTGGATGGCTCCAGAGCAGACAAGCTCTTCCTAGGTACTGACACCATGGTGGCTAAGCGAGACATTGCTGTGGCATGGAAACAGTCTGACCCCCCAGGTATAGCTAGATGGTGCCAGGGCATATACTGGTGCTCAGCACAAGAGAAGCCACTGTTTGAAGCTAGGAGATGCCCGGTCAAATATTAATGGGTTTGGGGCAAATGGTTGATTCAATTGCGATGTCTGAGTCTATGATAGCCTATGACAACACGCTTAAACTGGGACGGCGTATATGTTCGTGCAAGACAAATCAAAAATTACTCCAGTGTACCAATGGCTATTGCTTACCAGTGCTGTAAGGTTCCCTTTTGTTTATTCCAAAATCAATCAAATTGATTCTCAAGAAAAAGAATCTGTGGAAGACAGTCTGAAACTGCAGGAATTCTATTTTGTCGTGTGCACCCGATAAATACTTAAAATAAAAAAGTAAACATTAAAGGATTCCTGAATTGTACAATTTCAATCAGATGCTCCCCAGGTTGCAGAAAGTTCCCTAAATCTTTTACTTTTATTTTTCTAGAGAAAGTAAAGATTTTGCTCTGAAGCTTTTTTTTGGATCATCTGTGATTTCCCACTGAAGAAAAAGTAATGAACCTTAAAAAAAGAGTCTCTCATGTTTTCAGTGCATAGCAGTGGTGCTGGAATAATTTTAAGAGTGGGGGTCTGCCATCAATGTAACATCACTGAAGTCATAGGGATTGTGAAAAATCCAAGCATTATACAAAGACCAAGAGTCATAAATGAGGCCAGCTCCTTCAGGTGGAGAGTAATAAGGGCGTAGTGTGTGGCTCGGGGTGTCTTTTGAAGCACACTGACACAAAATATTATTGAATCATAGTGTGATAGGGCGTTGTCATTTACTGACAGCACATTTTCCACTGAAATAGCTGCAAAAATTGCGCAGATGTGCAGTTTTCCTAATAACACAAATGATAATGTGTGGAAATCCAGTTTCAGAAAATATTTATCATTTTGTACATCACCAAGTAAAGTGACTTAATTTGTTATGATCCCTCACATTCAGTACATATGTAAGACTCACTATGTATCCGACTGTGCAGACCTCATTTCTTTTCTGTAGGCTGGTTGTTGGACTTGGCCCTTTTCGGCTAAAGTTCCCTAAACAATTTGCCTTCCCCTAGACCTTTTTTCTGACATGGTGTTGCCAACTTAGATGATTTGGGCACTTTGCCACTGCTGATCAGTGTCAAAGCATAAGTGCTCCCTGTATAAAGTGTAATGGTAATTGATTGTCCATAATTGATATATTTGTTTTACTAGTAAAGACCCTAGTAAAGTGCACTATGTGTGCCAAGGCTGGTAATGCAAATGCTACTGGTGAGCCTGCAGCACTACGTGTGCCACCCACACCAGTAGCCTTTAAGAGAGAACTTAGGCCTGCCACTGCAGTGCATGTGCGCAGTTTGTTAAACTGCCTTGTTGTCCTGACAAGTGCACCCACTTACCAGGCCTTACCTTTCCCTTTTTATGCACATCAGACACCCCTATGGTCGGTCCTGGGTACCCCCACCCTGGGCAGGGTGCAGTGTATCTGAAAGGAAGGACATGTACTGAGGTGTGTACCATGTCCTGACAGTGAAATTCTCTCCATTTCATTTTTCACTGTTGAAAGGCCATCTTGCCCGTAGGACAGAATGGAGAAGGCTGGGTAATATGTTTCCAGCATATCTTCTCATAGGCATGGGTCGAGCTAGTGACTCCTGTTGCCTCAGATGTGGACACCCGCAGGGGACCTTCTATCATGTTATCTGGGACTGCCCCATTATCCACACCGATTGACCACAACTATTGGGAAAGTTAAGTAAGGTGCTACAGGCAGCACTCTCAATGGACCCAAGATTTGTTTTACTTGGGATAACTACTGATGTAGATTTGAGCCGCCCACACTTGATCTTTGCGATGTTGGCCCTAGTGGTGGCAAAAAGAGACGTAGCGCGAGCATGGGGTGCACTTGCGCCTCCCCAGAGCGGGGAATGGAGGAGGGGGATGGATATGTACATGGCGGCTGAAAGGGTCACATACAAAGCTAGAGGATGTTCCCGGAAATTCTGCAGAGTGTGAGGAAAATGGAGAAGGTACCAGGGTCTCCATGGTGGTCTGGGGCCAGATTGACGCACTGAGATTCCTACTGACTGAGGCTATGTTTCTAGTTGATGGAAGGCGGGCTATGGGACCAAGGCCTATGGAGAGTCATTGGGGGATAAAAGAGTATTGCAGAATTATGTACTTTAGGAGGTGGCTAGATCTTGGCGAATTGATGCTCATGATGTTGTCATTGGGGATGGTGGGTGGGGGTTCGGAGGGGCGCCTGGGTGTGTGGATAATTAACTGTGACTTGCCAGCTGCATTTATGTTGGTTATAAATGCAAATAAAAATATATTTTTTAAAATGTTTCCAGAGGTGTCTTAGCGACGCTGTGTGCGTGTGCTTCCTGCAGCCTGAGACCTTCGTAAGGACTGCCCCATGACTGTGTGCACCCGGAATCCAAGTGAGTCTCAGCGACGCTGTGTGTGTGTGCTTTGTGCAGCCTGGGACCTTCGTGACGATTGGCCTGTGATCGTGTGCACCCGGATTCCAAGTGAGTCTCAGCGACACTGTGTGTATGTGTGCTTCATGCAGCCTGAGACCTACATGAGGATTGCCCTGTAATCATGGGCACCTGGAGTCCAAGTGAGTTGCAGCGATACTGTGTGTGCGTGCTTCGTGCAGCCTGAGACCTTCATGAGGTTTGCCCGGTGATTGTGTATACCTGAAGCTCAAGTGAGTCTCAGCGACGCTGTGTGCGTGTGCTTCATGTGGCCTGAGACCTTTGTGAGAATTGCCCTGTGATCATGTACACCTGAATCACAAGTGAGTCTCAGCAATGCTGTGTACGTGTGCTTTGTGCAGCCTGAGACCTTCGTGAGGATTGCCCTGTGATCGTGGGCACCCGGAGCTAAAGTGAGTCTCAGCGGCGCTGTGTGCGTGTGCCCTGTTGCAGCCTGAGACCTTCGTCATTGCCATCAGCCTGGACCGGCATCTCCAGAGGAGCTGTGCCACCTGTCTGAGCCCGTCTTTGCCTAGGAGGGACCGCGAACCATCCCCGAGTGGGGGAGGCCCGTGTTCCACTGCCCGAGATCAACGAAGTCGCATCGGAGGCCCAAGTTGCGAGGAGAGTGAGATTGCACCCCCAGGTAACCCTCAGCGAGCATGCATGTGTCGCGCCTTGGGCGGGGTGAGGGCTACGAGAGAAATGCTCTCGGCCTTTCCTCACTTTGCAGCACGAGCCTCGGCTGAAGTCCGTAATGCGGCCCGTACTTGCCGAGGAGTGGCAGTACTGTGTCCGGAATGTGGAGCTAAACTTTGTTTTACACCATACCCATGTTGGGGGCATATTTTGGCAGTAGCTGACCGCGAGTCAGCAGGAGTGACATAGAGACCGTCCCGAGCACTGTGATCGGTGCCGGAGTACATTATTTTGACTTTACCGACTGCCTGATTGTTGCATTATGCATTACATCATTTTCAATTATGCACTGCATTATTTCTGCGTAACGAACTACCTGATTGTTGCATTACATCATTTTGGTATTACAAACTGCCTGATTGTTGCATTACGCATTGCATTATTTTTGCATAACAAACTGCCTGATTGTTGCATTCCGAATTGCATTATTTTTGCATAACGAACTGCCTGATTGTTGCATTCCAAATTGCATTATTTTGGCATTACAAACTCCCTGATTGTTGCATTATGCATTGCATTATTTCTGCATAACGAACTTCCTGATTGTTGCATTACATCATTTTGGTATTATGAACTGCCTGATTATTGCATTACGCATTGCAATATTTCTGCATAATGAACTGCCTGATTGTTGCATTACGCATTGCATTTTTGCATAACAAACTGCCTGATTGTTGCATTCCGAATTGCATTATTTTGGCATTACAAACTCTCTAATTGTTGCAGAACGAACTGCATTATTGTTACATTAAGAAGTACCTGATTCTGGCATTACAAACTGCATAGCATTGCATTGGGTCATCTAGAATTGCACATTAATACTGCGAGAACCTACAAGGGCTTGCTGTCCTAATAACAGGCCAGGTGAAATATTACATATACGCATATGTTGGATTTTTATCGTGTGGTCTCATCGTATATCTCTAAACATATACTTGTTTTTTTATGAAACTCGTGTGGAGTCCATTTGTCATGTCATCATTGGGTTAATGAGAGCGGGGTGGCAAATACTTTACACATTTGCCTTGGAGATAAGCCTGGCTACTCGTGCCAAGCTACTGAGGGGGTGAGCAGGGGATATCTGAGAAGATATCCTTCCTTTAACTGACTTAGAAGCAAGGGTCCCTATTTGGCCTAAGGTACCTACCTCAGCCAACTAGAGACCCCAGATCTAACATTGGTGGTAAGCGGTTTGGAATTTGAACGAATTTGCAAATTTACTCACAGTAATTGGTGCACAACACTAGTTTTAGCGCAGACCACGACGCAACCATATATTGTGTTTTTTGACTTTTGGGTTCTATTTTTGAGCGACCTTTAAACCACACATCATATCTCAGAGGAGTCAAGCAGCCAGTAAGGTTGCAGAATTAGAGCTCGACATTGAGGCATTGCTTACCTACAAAGTTGATCAATTGAGGCAATTCTGCAGAGCTTTGGGATGTCCCATGAAAAGTAACGCCAAGAAGGAGGAGCTGCAAACGGCCTTGAGGGCCTGATGGGAAGCCGAAGGGGCTCAGGAGACAGCTGATATTGAGGTGGATGAGGATGACCCAGGGAATGGATTTGATCCACAGGATTTGCCAATGGAAGGACCAGCCTCAGGGGCTGGTAGTAACCATTCAGGGAGGAGTTTATCCCCAGAGGAGCTGGAGGAAAAGCAAAGGGTCAGAGAGAATGAGTTGGAGGTTTTAAAACTTAAAGCTCAAGATGAAGAGAAGAAGCTGCTCATTGGAAGTGAAAAGCGAGCAGAGGAGAACAGGAACACTCCCGCCTTGGAATAGAAGAGGATTTTCTTAGCTCATGAGTTAAGCATGAGGGAAATGGACATTAAGGCTAAACAGGTAGAGTCCAGTTCGAATGGCAGCGCACAGCCAGTGCCAAGTGTGTATGAGTTCAAGCGTGCACTGGATGATTGGGCGATGGGTAGCATGCCAAATGATTTGAAGGGGTTGCTCAATTTGGCCCCCAGGGAGCCTAGGCTCAGTAATTATTTTCCAGGATTGTGCCAACCCTTATTAGGGTGCAAGCTCATTGATTCCCCGTAGCTTGCACAAGAGCCCGACCCCGATCATGGGTCCAAGGGTCTGAGGAGGCATTAGGGAGGGAAGAGAGGTGAAGTAAACCTTTCGGGTCCCAGAGTAGTGGGGGGCATGCGGGCTAGTGCCCTGTCTCAAAGGAGAGAGAGGGAGTTTGAGCAGCACCCCCCAGAGACTGGAGGGTTCCTTACAGAAGCACCAGGTTGGGGGCCTAGCATTTACATGCCAGCTGTGTGAGGAAGAACACCCAGAATCAGGAGGGTGTGGGGCGTCTGTAACCAGAGCTACCACGGTCCTGAAGTTTGTGGGTGCCATTCCTAAATGGCAGGCACAGAAATCTAAATGGAAGATTAAGGGAGGAAGGTGCCCCCCTGTGTGAAAATCAATGGGATGGAGCCCAGCCAGTAGGGCTAGGTCCCCTAAGAGTGAGCAGGGTAAACCCACCTCTAACCTGGAGGGCAGGATAACTGGAGACAGTATCCTGCCCGATGGGTCTTCCAGGGGTACTGCTCTAGCTGGGAGTTGGCAAAGAACCAGCACCCCTTGAGCAACCCAACTGCCAGGAAGTACCCATGGAGCAGCATAGTTGGCCCAGGGAGTAGTGATGAAGAGAACCCTCTGGGGTCAGGAAGGAATAGAACAGAAGGGTGTCCCTGCGGTAGCGGGCCTGCATCTGTGTTCTATCACCCCAAGCAAGGAAGTCCATCAAGGTAGTTGATTGGTCTACCCTGGCTTTAGGCTCTAAGGGGGTTGTGTTGGGCTTGGCCCTTTTTGGCTAAAGTTCCCTAAACTTTTTGCCTTCCCCCTAGACCTTTTTCTGACATGGTGTTGCCAACTTAGATGCTTTGGGCACTTTGCCACTGCTGATCAGTGTCAAAGTGTAAAGTGTTGTGTTAATTGGTAATCCATAATTGGTATATTTGTTTTACTAGTAAAGTCCCTAGTAATGTGCACTATGTGTGCCAGGGGCTGGTAATGCAAATGCTACTACTGGGCCTGCAGCACTAATTGTGCCACCCACACCAGTAGCATTAAAGAAAGACCTCAGGCCTGCCACTGCAGTGAATCGCGCACAGTTTGTTAAACTGCCTTGTTGTCCTGACAAGTGCACCAATTTGCCAGGCCTTACCCTTCCCTTTTTATGCACATCAGACAACCCTATGGATGGTCCTGGGTTCTCCCCTGGGCAGGGTGCAGTGTATGGGAAAGGTAGGACATGTACTGTGGTGTGTACCATGTCCTGACAATGAAATACTCTTCATTTAATTTTTCATTGTTGAAAGGCCATCTTGGCCATAGGACAAAATGGGGACCGAGTGTGTGAGCAGGGGTTATCTGAGAAGGTGTCCTTCCTTTCCCTGACTTAAAAGCAAGGATCCCTATTTGGCCTAAGGTACCTACCTCAGCCAACTAAAGAACCCCAGTTCTAACAGTGGTGATGCCTTAATCAGGATCTCAGGGCCCGCAGTTTTGCTGAATAATGCATCCAAATTTCTTAATCTCACAGGGAGAGATGCCCATCAACGAGCAAGACAAGAGGCTCAGTCCACCAGAGAAGAGTTCTGTCTAAAAAAACTGTTTACAGCACCATTTTTCCAACAGCATGGCGAGATACTTGGTTTTCATGCACAATCTGAGAAGGTGGGTAGATCTGAAATAAGTTTTGATTTTGCAGCAGCAGTAAACATACAAGTAATGGTTCTCACTATCCCACAATCATACATATGTGCATTATGTATGTAATTCAGCCATTTCTGGTAAAGCTAATATTTGAGGGCCAGGTCTATGTGTATTGCCTTTAAGTGGAGTTTTTACACCCATTTGAAACCTTCATAATGCAAACATAGACAGCAGACACTCTCTCTCAAATGATGACAGCCATTATAATTATGAACTAAATATTCCCTAATTTAATAGTGTCCACTTAAAAATTATTTGTTGAAAAAAGAACGACATGTTTATAAAATATACACTTGTTGCAGTGTCCTTGAATTGTAAAAGCTGAGGAACAAGTGGGGGCTCATTTAGAGCCTGGTGCATACAATGTAAATGTACTCCAAGACACTTTCCCCCACTTTTGTGCTTCACGCCTAGTTTGTGTGGCCTGGAAATAGTAAAAATTACTGGTTTTCTATATAGTGCTTAAAGAGTAACATACTATTGCCAATAACAGGTCATTCACATCTTCATGTTACATCGTGCAATGACACACCATGCCACTCTCTTTAGGTAGCAAAAAGGGCTGCTTTATTAAGGCAGGTATGTAGACTCATTTAATCAAATTAAATAATACATTGTAAAAACAGCAAACCTCGCTAATACATTAAGGGTCAGATGTATGACCATTTTGTTTTGCGGGCCGCAAATCGCAATTTTCTGTGACTCGCAATTTGAGACTCGCAAAACGGAAAGTACTAATGCGTCTAAGACACTTTTAGCGATTCCCAATGGATGTGCAAATTACCTGCCTCGTCAATAATAATGAGGCTGGTTTGCAACTGGATTACCACCAATTTAAAATTGGTGATAACTGCGATTGTTTTGAAAACGCATTTGCAGTCGCAAAACAATTGTGCATCCCTCTGCGACTAACTATTAGGAAGGGATGCCCATGGCAAGCCCCTTCCTAACGGCAACTCGCAAACCCTATTTTAGCAGTTAATAGGTAATAATTTACACCTCACAAAATAGGGTTTGTACATGCTCCAACCCTGTTTAGCAGTCGTTAACTGCCCTATTTTCAGTTTGTGACCGCTTAAAACGGTTGTACATCTGGCCCTAAATTCCTGTCCTTCCCCCGCCCCTACAATTCTCCCAACTTGATGAACTTTGCATCCACAACACCCACCCTATACTCTTCCACCTCTTCTATTTCCTCCTCCCCTCATCCTTTTCCTTGCATTACCAACCTCTCTCCAGCAGACCGCAGCAAGCATCTCTAAGCGAACTTGCCTAGTGTTATTCAAGGGCCCAAAACATACTGTTACCCTCCCCTTTGCACTCCCCCCACCCGAGGGATGGTAAGCCCTCTCCAGACTCTCGATCCCCCCAAAAACCACAGCCTGTAATAAAAACACTGCAACCTGCCTACTGTGGCAAAATGATCTTAATTGTCTAATATCTCAGTGTTATCTAGATTACCTTCCAGCTTCTAAGTATTATTAAGGGTGGGCAGATGGGTCTCAAATTTCCTTATTTGTCCGCCCGGTACTGGCCCCCTTGTGTGCCTAACTGCTCAATGTATGCCCTATTTATAACTTCTAATTCTAACCCTATCCCATCCTTCTTTCGTCCTACCCTAGTCTATTGGCCTGTGCTGCTTGCCCAAAGTCACCCAGGGGGAGACTGGCTGTCGCCCTGTGCCCCTCGGGGTCCCTCCATTATGCACAAGCTACCGACCTCAGTAGGACAGAAGTTTCAACTGACCTGTCATGATTCATAATTTTGGTCTTCATATCATGCATACTACATGACAGCAGTAAGGGGTAATTCATTGAGCCATCACTTCTTGGAAGGTGATGGTCAGGAGGGGAGGATGGGCATGAAACCGTATGCTAACTGTTTTAAGATAAATGCCCCATTCCGCATATGCAAACTCTAAATTGGGAAGTAATCCTGGACGTTAAAAAAACATGCTTTCTGTGTATCACAGCATAGACTCGTGTGAAAAATAAACAGACACTTTGACCTTCAAGTCTGAGATCAGTAGTGCTAACATTTTGTCCACCAAGAGTTGCTTTATTCAAAACCTACTTGCTGTTTGTGCTTAAAACAGAGGAAATATCCTAATGCGCTGATGTCGTTCCCACATGTAATTCCTATATCTGGGTAGTACCAGGATACAATAACACAAGCCGTACAGCATGCAGTGATATTACATATTACATATGCTGTACTCAGTGTCTCATTGCAGATATTAGCTAGGCATGTTGTTAATGATGACGCCATCCAGTGGACATGTAAGTGGAAGCATAGGTCCAGAAACTATACACAATTCCAGAGACCTCAGTTTTTCATCCACAGATGGATGGCTTTTTTGATTGGTTAGTGGTTACCAAATTTGACCATGTCTCTGCAGGGGTTTAGAGCCCCATATGTGGGAATTTGGGGGGTACAGAGATGACCCTTCATGCCGGCTCCTAAAGGGCTCCTTGGGGTGACTCACTATCTAGGGTGTGATCCTTGTGAGCCATTGTGCTCACCATCCGCGATCCACAGACCCGTCACAACGCGGTATCGACCGCTCACATCCCCGGACTTGTCACAATGCGGCATTGACCGCTTACATCCAGGGACACCACGCCAGCCGGCGTTGCCCGCTCACTCCGTTCTTAAGTTTACCGGCCACTCCGCCAGTACCCCCTCGCATGTTCCCTGAGCATTGGACCAAAGAACTTACCCTTGGCTATGCTAGGAGTCGGACCAACCCACTCCCTACATGGACCACTGTGTCCTTTCCCCATGCGCTTAAGTATGATTTTGGTTTTGTACAAAGTGTTATCTCAGGCTCACAGTATCACTGTCCTGATGATGATCCCAGTTACGGGATCGATACGTCGTCGACCTTAAAAAACAGCGCGCACACAAATAATTCTGGGGCAGATTTATGAGGCTCTTGCGCCTCCTTGCACCGCAATTGCGTCACGTAATGTGATGCAACGGCGGCGCAAACAATGCGCCCTATTTACAACATGACGCATCTAGGAGATGCGTCACGTTGGAAACCCCTGCGCCATAAGGAGGCGTTCCTGCGCAGGGGGGGGCGTTCCTGCGCAGGAACGTCTCCTAAAAGTGGCTGAGTGAAATCTATGAGATTTCACTCAGCCACTTTCTACGTCAATTCCTTACGCCTGCTTGAAGCAGGCGTAAGGGTGACGCACAATTCATTGGATAGGTGGCTCCTGTGCATTGCAGGAGTCATGTCGCACTTGCGACATGACTCCTGCAATGCGCCGCCCGTACGTCGAGTGATGCGTCACGCATCCTCACTTCCTTGCACCATGGTGCGCCGCAACATAAATGCGGCGCACCATGGGTGGCGGAGCAGTGGCGCACTGTGGCGCATGTTAACTGGCGCATCCCTGGGGATGCGCCAGTTAACATAAATCTGCCCCCCTGTTTCTATGTGTCACGTTTGTTGCTACGTACCATGCTTGTCTCATCATGTATAATTAAGAACAATCAAAAGTTCTGTTTCGCCTGACTGTCTTGAATTTTACTTTTTTTTTAATGATTTTTTGTTAAAACTGTCACCTTGTCACACCTGTTTGTGTATTGCCTTGCTTTGGATACAGGATTGTATCCTACTGGTTATTGCAACTGTCCCTTGACAGAAAATCCATTTATTTGTTTTACATTTTCTATCCGGCTGGGTAGATCATATAGAATCGACTCTGTTCTATATTTACCGCTTGTTCTGATTTCTTTGCTTTAACAAGGACCATTGTTCTATGTAATTCATTATCTAGGGTGGCACATAGTAAGGGTGATTTTCCATGTACTTTGGGCCTCTACCTTCACTGTATTTTGGGGCATGTGCAAGGGAGAAGGCATTCACTCATTTGCTTAAGACCACACGCAGGTACAAAAGAGGTAACTTCAATTTAATGGATGTACAAGAACTGGCTGCACACGTTCAAGCCCCATTTGTAATACTAAATTGCCTTGAAAGGGCAAAACCAGCTATAACCATCTAATAATCTGAGAAGGATTACCCAAATCTATGTGCCATTTCACTGTAATCTGATTTAGTGTACTTTGGGGAAATGTTCCCTGTTCATATGTAAATGAGGAATCAAAATTCCTCCTGATATTGCACTGCATTGTACTGCAGCATTTAAAAATAATTTACTAACCCTATTTGAGGCACTGAAGTGCTTTTCTATATGGACAGTAACTCAAGTAAGGTGTGTGGTTGGAGGAGTGTTTTCTTTGTTTTGTGATCCTATGTGGGCAGTGTTTCCATATTATGTGTGATGACCACAGAGGTATGGTTATCTTGTTATGGGAAGCTACACTCAGAAGTGTGGTGGAGAAAGAGGTTTGAAAAAAAAGACATGCAGAGACACATTTACTAAACTTTCATGCAATGCAGGGCTCAAGCAGAATTTCTGCACTGTGTTGCATGAAAGGGACAGAGAGCAAGAATGCTCCATATTTACAAAGATATAGAAAACTTCTGCTACAGGGACACCTTCCTGCACAAAAAAAATCCTTAGAGCATTTTCCTCTTTCTTTGTGTGCTCCAGAATACTTGGAAAAAGAAAATTACGAGGGTAAAAAAATATATTTCTCCTGGTTACTCCCATTTTGACACATTCCCAGGTTTACAAGTCTTTAGAAATCTGGGAATGCTCCTATAATAATTATACAGGATCTGCACGTTTGGACAGCATACACTGTAGCATTGGTGTCAGGACTGACTCTGAACACCCTCACCGGGTATGTTGGCCTTTTGTACCAACTAGCTCACTGTGCCACTAGAGTCCCCTCTTACCAAGGAGAGAATAGTTCTTGGCAACTTTCGAACATGACAACCCTGATCCCTCAGGGCCGTGGAAAAAATATACTACTTTTCGCTCAGTCACTCATGCTGACTTGGTCTGTCTCAGAGAGATACACAGAATAAACAGGCTGGGCATTTTCAATAAGAATTTATTGAACAGTTGTTATTCTGGTGTAGAATAGATTAGCTGCAACAACCGTTAGATAGTATAAAATATAAATGATTAGCAGTACTATAAAGGTAAATGGATGGTATAGCTCTACCATCTTACAATAATCATGAAGACATATGAGTATATAAAACACATGATAAAAAGATGCATATTCCTACAATGCCTCGCTAACTAGATGTACCTGAATGTACCTATAATGTGCATTTGTGTTAAGCCAAGAATCCCTCTAGGATTTAGTCAACCCCATTACCTGAAGTGAGAGACTGTGGGACCTCGTCCTGATCTCAAGCTGGACACCCCGTGAGGGATGCTAGACCACTGAGAGCTGGAGTATCTGCATACAGGAATCTCAGCGTCTCTGGTCAGTATGTCGGCCGGGAAGTCTCAGTCTCCTCTGCTCTATCTTAGCAAGATTTATTTATTTTATTTATTTATTCAACTTGTAAAGCGCACTGTCACCTAGCAGGTATCCTGGCGCTGAGCAGCTAAAGAGTAGGGGTGAGTCGGGCCGGGGCTGCCGTCTAGATCTTAGGGGAAACAGCCAAGTTTTAACATGTCTCCTAAACGGGAGAAGTTCTCTAATTTGTCTGATTTCCCAGGGAGGTTTGTTCCACAGTCTGGCTGCTGCCACTCCAAAGGATTTACCTCCTGACCTGACTTTCTTAAAGCTTGGCACCTTCACCAGTCTGGCCGAGGACGAGCGAAGCAGTCTCGATGGAGCGTAGCAGTCAAATTTTTTTCGAAGGGTCTGGTCCGCCCCCATGAAGGGCTTTAAAAACCAGACAGAGCGATTTAAAGTGCACTCTCTGTCTCGAGGGGAGCCAATGAAGTTTGGCTAGGGCAGCAGAGGCAGAGGACCTTCTAGACAGACCTAGCACCAGCTCGGCAGCCGCTGATTGGATCCTTTGTAGCCTATCCAGGAGAAAATATTGGGAGTCTAGGAGGAGGGCATTACAGTAGTCAAGCCTACTGAGATTTGTGCACCTCACCACTGTGGCACGCGCCTGATAAGGTAGAAGAGGAATCATTTTGCGGAGGGACCTGATGATAGCGGAACAGGTGGCTGTAGTTTTTGTAACCTGGGCTTCCAGGGAAAGCTTGCAATCAAACATAATACCCAGGTTACGAGCATTTTTTATTGGCGGCACAGTATTAGAAAAACCCGGGGGCCAGAAGTTGTCAGGAAGAGGACGGGGGATATTATTCGCAGCACACACAATCACCTCAGTCTTGCCAGCATTGAATTGTAGGGAGTTGGCCCAAAGCCATCGGGCCGTATCCTGCAGGCAATCACGGAAAACCTCTACAGATGTTGAGTCCTCTCCCTCAAAGGAGAGGATCATCTGAGTATCATCGGCGTAATTCACCGTGTCTATGTCGTAGGATTTTATGACCGCAATCAAAGGTTTTAAGTAAATGTTAAAAAGAATAGGGCTAATTGCCGATCCTTGAGGCACACCAAACTCCACATTAGAAAAAGCGGATTGAAAGGGATGGAGGGATACTGCCTGCTGTCTATCGTGCAGGAAGGAGCGAAACCAGCGTAAAGCACAGCCTCTCACTCCAGCCTCGCTAAGTCTCTTCAGCAGAATGCTGTGATTTACCGTATCAAAGGCGGCAGACAGGTGAAGCAGAATCAGTGCAACTGCCTGACCCCTGTCTGTTCGCCTTCGAAGCTCATCCATGACGGTCACCAGGGCAGTCTCCGTCCCAAGTGCCGGCCGGAAGCCGAACTGAGCCTCTTCCAGACAGTTGTGTTGTTCAAGGTGCTCGGAGAGTGTGATGGCAACAGCACGTTCCACAATTTTAGATGGAAATGGCAGTAGGGAGATAGGCCTATAATTTTTAGAGCATTCCGGATCTAGAGACGGCTTCTTCAGTAGCGGGGACACTAACGCTTGTTTCCATTGTCTGGGCACTATTCCACTCACCAGCGACTGATTGCAGATCAGCCGAAGGGTGGGGAGGAGATCCTCCTCATACTCCTTCCAGATCTTATGTGGCAGTGGATCCAAGGTGGAGCCGGATGTAATACCATGTGCCATGCGATTGAAATCCTCCGTTGAGAGTGGCCTAAACTCGGATAGGATTTCAGCATCTTGCCACCCTAAGCCATTATCCATACCCTTTGACTCCTCCCCAGTAGGGACTCCTGGGTACCTGGCCTTAAGTCTGGGATTCCCGGCGGCTGGCTGACCACCCGCAAGATCATTAATAATCAGTTGGATTTTTTCTTGGAAAAAACTAGCCAAATTTTCGCAGAGGTCTTGAGAGGGAACTATTTCATTCTTAGAACAGTCAGGACTGGTAAGACTGTTCAAGATATTAAAAATACTCCTAGCACTGTTTGAGGCATTGCAAATGATGGAGGTGAAGTAGTCAGCTTTGGTCTTTTTTATCGCAAGTTTATAGTCCTCAATTTTATGTTTCCACAGCATCTTGTCTGTCTCCTTATAGCCATGCCTCCATCTCCTCTCTGCCTGTTTACATCCAAGTTTCAAGTCTTTTAACACTGCATTAAACCATGGGGCAGACGCTTTCCCTTTACCTCTGTGCTTTTTAAGAGGGGCACAGGTGTCCAGGATTGAAGTGATCTTAAGACACAGTGAGGCATAATTCTCCTCAGCAGTATTATCGGGGGAGACATTTTCCATGATTTTAAACACAGGCCCGCCGCTCCTCATGTGTGCGAGCGCCTTCCAATTTCTGCTAAAATATTTCGTCATTGGGCGCCGGACTTGGGTTTGATGAGACTTAAATTTAACACAGAATTTCACCAGGAAATGATCCGTACAGTCCATTGGAAGGACCCCACCCATCTGAAGAAGGTGGGGTTCGGAGATCACAAGATCAAGGAGATGACCAGCTTTGTGTGTAGCCTCAGAGACCTGCTGGTAAAGACCAAGACCTTCACAAGAATGAAGCAGATTGTAAAGACCAGGGTCAAGAGAGCCATTAAACCACAGGTTAAAGTCCCCCAGGATGATCAATTTATGGTGGGTGGCCGCCAAGTTGGTGAAGGATTCAAGCAATTAGTATTGCTTGAATCCAGCAGCAATACTTGAATCAAAAAGTATTGCTGCTGAGCACTAATTGCCCCAGGAGGCCTATAGCACACAATCCCTGTGCAGACCAGCCCCAGTTCATTTTTTATGGTCACACCAAGTAGTTCTAGGCCCGTGATCGCATCAATGTTAAAGTGTACGATCTTCCAGGAGTCTCGATAAATGACTCCAACTCCACCCCCCTCCCATGAGACCTGGGTTGATGATGGATTTTGTAACCCAGTGGGCATGCCTATCCCAGATCAACCTCACAGTCGGTGCTGGTCCACGTTTCGGTCATAAATAATACATCAAGCTTGTGAAGTTGTACGAGCAACTGAATTTCAACATTGTGTTTTGGGAGTGACCTCACATTAAGGAGATTGCACATCAGCAGCCCTTTGTTAAGGAAATCTCCGAAAGGAGTTGCCGAGACAGAAAGAGCGAGGGTACCTTTATCGGCATTAAAGTCACCAATTTGAAGAAGGCGCTCCCCGGAGTATTTTTTAGGGCCCGGCTCCCCCACGGAAGCATTGCCGGAGGTTACACGGGCAGCATGGCTGGCGCTCAGCGCGACCTTAGCGCGGATGGGCGCAGACAGGCTTGCCTTTGGTGCGCCGCCCGGCGCACCCGCGCCAGCCTTGGTTAAGTAGCCCTGAGCGAGTGAGTGGCTGCAAGTGGCTGCAACCACTGGAGCGTCGCCCCCACTACCCCCAAGATGGCGGGTCCACAAGCACGGATGGACCCCGCCAATCTGCTAATTCAGTGGCAGAAACACCGCCCCCGTCCCCTCAGCAGTGCAGAATAGCAATATTAGCCCAGAAAGTAAATTTTAAAACACACAAGTAAACACTCTATTAAAATAATGTTTTTTTTAAAATGGCCAGTAAAAGAGCGTGAGGCCGCACTGGCCGGTCCCTGCCAGGCACACACAACTACCTTAAGCCGCTATGTAGTGCTGCTCGCTCGCACCATCCCTGGTTAAGTAGCCCTTAGCGAGCGAGTGGCTGCAAGTGGCTGCAACCACTAGAGCGTCGCCCCCACTACCACCAAGATGGTGGGTCCGCTCGCATGGACGGACCCCGCCAACCTGCTAATTCAGTGGCAGAAACACCGCCCCCGTCCCCTCAGCAGTGCAGAATAGCAATATTAGCCTAGAAGGTAAATTTTAAAACACACAAGTAAACACTTTATAAAAATAATGTTTTTTTAAAAACGGGCAGTAAAAGAGTGTGAGGCTGCACTGGCAGGTCCCCGCCAGGCACACACAACTACCTTAAGCCGCTATGTAGTCATGTGATGTATATATACCCACAGGTCCCCCCAGGGGTCCTACCTCACTGTATTACTGTGTCATCCTAAGGATGACGTCCGGCATGACCTTTATAAATAGATATTATACAGGACATGGTCGTCCTGCTGTGCTTCCAAGAATCCTCATGCATAATGTATGAGATCTCGAACTTGGGAAAAACCATGTTCTGAATCCAGTGTCGCTTCAAGGTAAAAGGTCAGTCCCTGTAAACCGTTACAAGTGTAATGTAGGGAAGAATACAGGTGAAGAGTAATGCAGTTACCGGGGCCTAAATTATGGTACCTATATGGAATATAACACCCACTCCTCTTCCGAATGGACAACATAGTTATATTCTAAACGTACTACTAGGCTGACTAGATACTGGTACGCAAATAGTTAAAAAACATTAGTTTCTTGTTGTGATAAAAACAATGTTTAAAAAGTTCTAAAAAAACTTTTAAATAATTTAAAAACGAAATTGCCACTCACGCCATAGTTCTAATGTGTCCGAAGGTATAGTTCAAACTACTATAAGCATTTAAAAGCCATGCATGCTCAAAAGAATGTCAATGCCTACCTCCCAAAATGTCTTCTCCGATCTTCCACTCAGGCCAAATTCTCAGTACATAGGATCAGACGGTCACGTGTAGGTGGCCGGTCTTTTTCTTATATGGCCCCCTCACTAACGAACTCACTCCCCACACCACTTCAGCATGAAACCATCTACATGAACTTTCGCAAAGGTCTCAAAACGTGACTATTTAACCAATAACACTTTCTCTCTCTTGTTGCGTAAGTCCGATGGCGCCGGGAAATCTCTGGGTAGCTGTGCACCTTATAAGATTAAATTAATAATAATAATAATAATAATGATAATTTGTTATGGAGTTCCAATTTTTCATTTTATTTCTCAAAAATAAAAGGTTGAATTTCTCCCAGTACATATTGAGCCAAATGAGTCAAATGTTTATGTGTGCTGGCTGTTAGACGCAACATTCACGTTGCCTTTCTCCGCAGACGATAGTCCCTGTAACACCTCGCAAATTATGTCAATTGAGCACAGATAATCTTTCGTATTGTCCACAACCGATGCTGGGGCAGAAAGTGTGCCATCCAAGGCCTGGGTGTCAGAGGAGGAGTCGATGTCCATACCAATAGGAGCTGATAGTACCTGTGGTGGCTCTAGGAATGCCACTATCACCATCAGAATACGCAGGGGACACTGCAGAACATGACGTTGTCACATTGACGAGTACCCACAAATCTATAATTTTGTGGCTATCCGCCCACTTTACGTTGCGGATCTGCACAGAACCACCAACACATCCTCTCCTGAGGCTGGAATGTAGAAATTCCCCCATATTGCTAATATTTTTTCATTAACAAATCAAATTTACAAAGCTAAAATGTAACTTTAGCCTTTAAAAAATGATTTCTTCGTTTTGTCAATCACATTCCTAGAGGCACAAAAGCTCTGCATGAGGTGCCAGATTTAAGAAGAAATCACATTTCTGTGGGATGTCTATTCTTTCCGTTTTCATAGAATCATATTGGACATGCAAATCAAAGTTTGTTTTGTTTTTTTGAAAATCTGCATGTGCATGTGTGGCTTTTGAATTTTTTTGCCTTATATTTTAAGACTGAAATGACAAAGGTGTTTTCTGTTTACAAAATGTAAGACCCCAAATGGGATTAGAATCACGCATTTCTGTCCATGTTTTAAGAAGATAGGGGCATATTTATGAGCCCCGCGAGCCACCGTAGTGCGACTTTTTGTGACGCAATGGCAGCACAAACCACCAGCGCTAGGCTGCCAAAAAGGCATCAGAGCAGGGGGGTGGACAGGAATGCATTGTATTAGATAAATACCATTCCTGCGCTTTCCTACTGGCGCAGGGCAGCACCTGTGCTGCGCTGCGCCACCAGTCCAGTAAATGTGCCCCAAAATTTCCCAGGGCCAATGACAGTCTACTTGCTAGCCCTGCACATCTTTCTATGGCTGGGACCTCTTCCATCAGATGTGGTGGATAATTCCAGGGACAGCTTCGTTATCGTGTGCAATAGTTTTGAGACTAATGCCAGCGGATAGGCTCCCAGTAGTGTCGGGTCAGGCTTCCTACACATTCCTGCACTGGAGTTCAGCTGTGTGCCGGTGCTACTCTTTAAGGGGGGCCCACATGCCAGAAGGACGCAGCTGGCTAATGCACCGTGGCCGCAGCTCTGCACTTTAATGCTGCGCCAGATTGTATCTGCTGATGAAGATTTCTCTGAACGTGAGCAATTAAGCCAGTTGTTACCGCTCTTGAAGTGGGGGGCCTGGGGAATAGCTGGGATTTAAACTTGTATCTCAATCGCAGATTGAGACCGTGAGACCCGTTCACAGCTGTACCGAGACTGCAGGTGTTAGACGAATGGCTAGAAGCACACAGCAGCCTGAACATAGAGCTGCTCAGATCTGAGACTCGAGAATGTTTTTTCATAAACTGTTTAAGGACGGTGTAGCTCATTTGTAATTGGAAAAAGAGGAGTTATTAACATTTTGCCTTGCTATATAAAATTATTTTGCTGAATTGACGCACGTATCTAAAACAGAAACAAGTACTTTCAAAACTCGTCCTCGGGGAGAGGTGGAGCGCAGCGGCCAGGGCGACTGATGTTGGAATCTGGGGTTCACGGTTCGATCCCCAGCGCCAGCGCTGGCACTGTCAGATTAGGCCCAGCACCATGTGACTCTAGGTAATAACTTGCTTGATCTTTCCGACGGCCCCCTGGGACTGGAGACCGTTACGGGTGATTGTTCGTGCTTTACAAATGTGGATTATTATTATTATTATCCTCTACTTATAAAAGTCCTCGATGCGATTTTTACGCGGTAATGATGCTGATTATAAATTGGGCGGGGGGCGGGGAGGTGCCCTGTGTAGGATGCTGCTGCCCCAAATGTAACGATTCTGGTGTTTCCACACCTGGATTTCCCAAGACCTAGAACACCCAATTTTACCGGTTGGAAATTTCGAACGGTGAAATCTAATTATGCTTGCGGTGCAGGCACTGCCTGGTTTTAATTTCTCGAACTTCTCCACCCTGGCAGATCAGAGCCTCTGCTGTGCCCTGAGATGCTCCTCGCCCTTTCACATCCCCACCCGCCCAGCACCGGCCCACCGCTTCAATCTATCACCTGTAAAGAGCAGGTTGCAAATGAAAGTTTATTTATCCCTTGAACGGTGAAACCGTGAAACCGCAAGCACTTTTGTGACTCCTATGCATGAGTCTGCAATTATTCCCAGTTTCAGGGGCAAGTCCTTGCCATAGCCAGATTTATGTGTGGGCCAGCCAGAAACGGTATTTTTGGCCACGGGCTACCTCTACAAATACATCTAGCCAACTTACATTCACTGCCATTGGGTTGTAATTCACAGCTTTGTATTACCACGTATTACCACATCATTACCAGTTTGGGGAGTGGGAGTTATCTACGGATGGTAACAATGTCTCATTGCCTTTTATACAAAGAAGAACAGAGTGGGTGGTGACATAAAGGAAGGCAGCACAAGGAAAGAGAGGGATACATCTGTGTACAGTAAATTCCTCTGATCCCTTGTGTATGTATCTCCTGAGTGCCACACAGCTCTTCTCCTGGGTTAGAAATTGCAGATCCACGAGGTTGAGGTGCTCAGGAAATTTGTTCATCTTTATTCCCTTGAGAGTGACTCGATAGTAATAGTGTCTGAGCAGTGTCTTGAGACATTACTATAAAGCAAATGCTTTGTCCACCCTCTTCAGCTTTCTTCACCTGATTAAGAAGGCTGCCTCACACCCCACTGGGAGTAAGGCTCTTGTGTGTGTTTTTTTCTGGACACTTGATTCATGGTAACAGACCCATTAACGATGTTTGTCAGTTTTGTTTGATGGCCATGTGAACCTTGTCGGTTTCACAAAAAGTCATCAGAAAATGGCCCTAACAATCTGGTACAAATTTCCCCATTTGAGAATAATACAGAAGAACAAGAAGAACAGAGGTGGTCGGTCTTTGTGACAGATAAAGCAGCTTGCACCTCATTTAAACCACGATCGGTATTCTATCCTAATCTACCCCATGACTCCATCAGCACCTTCCATGACGTCGTCACTAAGGAACTTACCAAACAAAAACATAGCACTACCAATAACAGAACTTGGAATCACAACCTGTCACGCAAACAATGTAATATGATTTCATTATTGTCTAAAGATACAAGCTTGGTTATACGTCCATCAGACAAAGGTGGCAATATTGTTTTATAGGACAAACAAAAGCAGATTAATGAGGCTAAAATCCAACTTGGTAATGTCGAATTTTATTGTGCATGTGATACAGCTGCCTACAATGCCAGTATAACAACTACTTGGCAGAAACTATCTGAATGGCAAGCATTAGGCATTATTTCATGGCAGGAATATTGTTTTTTTTAAACGAGATTACCCCAAGTTACCTATTTTATATCTTCTTCCGAAGATTCACAAACATCCTACTATTCCACCGGGGAGACCGATTATCTCCTCTGTAGGTAATGTTAATGAGAATATTTCAAAATATGTCGACCAATTTCACAAGCAGTATGTTACTAAATTACCATCCTACGTGAGAGATACCAAAGACTTTTTAAATAAAATAGAAGGTCTTATCTGGGAAGAAAACTACTACCTCATCACTCTGGATGTGAATTTGTTATATACCATAATTGATCACGTCCAGGGTGTAGAAGCCTGCATGCACTATCTAGGCACCAGACACATCATGTACTTAGAACACACTAGTATGTTAACATGATGATGTTATTTCTTAAGAACAACATCCTTATGTTTGATGGGGTGCTGCATAAGTAGGTGCGGGTCACGACCATGGGCACGTGCTTTGCAAACCTCTTTATGGGCAAATCGGAGGAGGAGATTCACCTAGACATGTCCCTCATCATAGATTTTGAGTCAGTAGTTCTGTGGCTCAGATATGTTGATGATCTGCTAATAGTATGGAAAGGCACTGAAACTAATGCTATAAATTTCATCAATAAATTTAATAACAATTACTACAACATTGTGCTGACACATAAACATCAGCAAAAAAACTGTGGAGTTCTTAGATACCTTAATTGAGGTGCAGGATGGGAGCCTAGTTACCAGCCTATAAGGAAGGAGACGGCAAGCAACAGTCTTCTTCATGCCCTCAGTGGCCACCCAGAGCCCCTGAAATGGAGTATTCCATATGGGGAGCTACTGAGGGCAAGAAGGAACTGCAGAACTAATGAGAAATTTCTGGAAGAACAAAAACATCATGTTTGAAAGGTTCCGTCAAAGGGGATATCCAATATGGGTTCTTAATATGGCTCTCAGTAAGATAAGTGAGGTTAGTAGAGAAAAATCACTCGAACAGAAAAAAAGATGAGAAAATAGACACTGGTACCAGAGTTATCACCACGTACAATAATCTATCTAAATAAGTACGTAAAATCCTAGCAGACAATTGGAAGATTCTTCAGACCGATACCATTATAGGTCGAGAGGTGGGGGAGAGACCTTTAATCACCTATAGAACAGGTAAAAGTCTTAGAGACATTCTGGTGAGGGGAGATGTAACTGAGACCAAGAAAAGTAATTTTCATGATTTGAAAGGCTTCTTCCCTTGTGGGGACTGTAGGGCTTGTAAATTTAGTCACTCAGTGAAAGAATTTAACATCCCAGGCAGAGCAAACTAATGGAAAATCAATCAATTTCTTACGTCTAGCAGCAATTTTACTGTATACATACCAGAGTGTCCGTGCAAACTTAGGTATGTAGGCAGTACTACATGTATGCCTCCACAATGCTGGGATCCAAGAGAAGGCCCTGGACTCGGCAGAACACAGAGCATCCGCCTTCCCCCCTTCCGCTCCAAATCCAACAAGATCACCTGCAGCGTACCCCAGGGCTCATCCCTCAGCCCAACTCGGTTTAACATCTACATGGCACAGCTCGCCCACGTCGCCCGACGGCACAACCTCAACATCATCTCCTACGCCGATGAAACCCAGCTGATCCTCTCCCTCACAAAGGACCCAGACACCGCCAAAACCAACATTCACGAAGGAATGAGGGCCATCGCTGAATGGATAAGGAACAGCCGACTGAAGCTGAACTGTGACAAGACAGAGGTCCTCATCCTCGGATCCACCCTCTCCGCCTGGGATGACTCCTGGTGGCCGACCGGACTGGGAACTGCTCCAACACCCACCGACCAGGCACGCAACCTAGGGGTCATCCTGGACTCTACCCTCTCCATGACTAAACAGGTCAACAACGTCTCCTCCTCCTGCTTCAACACCCTCCACATGCTCAGCAGGATCTACAAGTGGATCCGCACTGGAACCAGAAGAACGGTTGATGGAGCAAGGTTGCACATGTAAAGTGACTTGCTTGTATTCAGCCCTCTCGAAAATAACATTAACGTACTAACTAACATGTTTTGTCATATTATTATTGCATTACACAACATTTAGGTATCTAGGGGAAGCTTGTCAATGTGCTTTTACTAACTATAATCCGCTTGCATTAAAATGGCTGCTGCTATGCGGGATTTTCTACTGCACATGTGTCTTTCACGCTCACGTGTTATTTCGCTTGGTGGGAAACATTTGCTTCTGCGCACTGGAACTAAGATGGCTGTTCTGTGTCCTAACGTGCAAGAAGCTTGCATCGCTGCTTAGCTAAGGTGTTTGGTTTGCCTAACCTTAAATGCAATAGTTTAAATACAATAATGGGAATATAGTAGAAAGAAGTGGTATACAGTGCATTCATTTTATTCTGTGTCTCTAAACTGTTTCTTTTCTATTCTTGCATGTATCGTACTTGGCGTTAGTCAGAAAGAAATTCCCTTTGGGCAGATAAACACTAGTACATAAGTACTCACAGACATACAGAGAAACTTCTAAACAACCCACATTTCGCACGGAAGCAATGTAAACAGGTGAAGGTTACTCTACATGTGAAAACACTCTAAAAATAATTCAATTTCTTAAAACAATTTATTAAAGATACATTACATCAAGTAAAAACTGAAGATTGGGAAACACATAAGGACGGTACAATAATCAATAAAAACAACATTCAAATAAAAAAGGAGTGTACAGGGTGAAAGGATAAAAATCAAACAGAAAGCATTAGTTTTGAATTTCTCCTTGATTTATATTCCCAACTTTACTCCTTGGGCGTCGACGCGTTTCGGCGGTGCTTTCAATTTACTCCGCCTTCATCAGGACAATTTATAAATAATGTTTCCCAAATAGTTTCTGAAATTTAAATAAGACCAGTCTTAGGCTTAATTTATAAACACACAGGATCTAATTAATTAACAGAAATACAGAGTCACAGTCTTTAAAAAAACGTAATGTTTCCAACTCATTATGTTGACACATATATATATATATACATTGCTTCCAGAACAAACAAACACATATAACATACTCATAGTGGTGCCCTACATCTGTCACCTTGAAGATAATAGTTCTTCACATTATATCATTATCTCATGATTGAAGGCATAGAACCAATACGTTTGTGCATACGTATTAAAATTTAGGAACATTGGATTTTCCATGGATGACCAATAAACACATACAACGTACTCATAGAAGTGTACTGCATCTGTCACCAGAAGATAACAATTCATATACATTAGGTAATTCTCTCATGGTTGAAGGCATTGAACCAATACGTTCGTGCCTACATTTAGAATTCAGGAACATTTGATTTTCCATGAATAGAGAGGAGATTTTACAAAAACATATCAAAACTCGAGGTGGCAGAGAGAGAGAGCAATGATGTTTCACCTACCTCAAGCGAGATATAAGTCTAGAGATATCTTATAAGGGGTGTTCAGCCTCCTTATCATCAGGTAGAGATATTCGTCCAGCGAATAATTTTCTCTCTATATATTTAGACACCTAATCAGGAAAAGTACACATATTATTCCGCTTGTATAAAAATTAACGCTCTCTATTTGTATTCTAAAAAATGGGTTTTTCAAGGCACCAACTTATACATGTCAACTATTGCTGCGCATCACTTTCCAAATTAGTTGGGACAATGAACTGCTTGTCTCTTCGTTGTATTATAATCTGCCCATTGGTTTGCGCATATCGAGAAAATGGTAATGCCCCAATCGTATCAACTGTGGTTGCCTCGATTGAGTGGCGCGAGGATCAATATTTTCTCATAGCTGAAAGGTAACCTTGCTAAGAGCTAGTTGCTATTCATTTTACAGATAACAGCAAAACGGGAAATGTCTCGATGCTGTTATATACAATGCATTTATATTTGAAAGAAGTGCTACCCGTACTTACTATTAAAACTTAGTTGCTTTAGGCGTAAATACGTCGTTGTGAATTCATGGTGATCTCCAGCAAAATAATGAGGAGCTGAAAAAATATATATACGGGAACATCATATTACTAGCTAGATGTTAAAGATTAAGAGCTACAACTATTTGATTATCTCTAAGCATACTTACAAACAATAAAAATGCTAGTCCGCTAGCATGCAGTAATAAATTGCTTCTATTCCGACTTCCACGTCTTATTCGTGCATCTTTACAAGACGGCCTTTTCATAGATTCAGTGATTTGCGTTCAAGGATACCCACTATACGGCGAAATCTCTCTTTGCAAACCCTGCACATTGGGACGAAAAGAGGAAAGGAGGGGAGTAAATACCACCATCCCAAACCTCTCCCTTTTCCCATAGCGCATAACAAGCGATAGCGCCCACACGGTTAAATTACCTTAAGCGTCTCGGACCCGGACGTTCTGCGTGCTTCTCTCCGTCTTCCCGGCTAGCGGCCACTAAGGGATATGCGTGATTTTAAATACCGGCACTTCGCGGGTGATTGTGTGTGACGAAAGCGGAAATAGTAGAGCGGGAAGAAAGACTCCCGTCACAGTAACCGCGTTTAACAACAATAGAACGTGTAAGAGTTCTTTATAGGCAAAAAAGAAAAAAATATATAATAATATTTATCTCGTGCCATGTATTTATATAATGCTACGAGAATTAATAGGTGTGATGGTTTTTATACTTTCATCATCAAAAAAACGACATTTAGAAAAAACGACATTTAGAACATCAGTGCTGGTTAAGTTATGATGACCCCAACTATGAACATGTCAAATAGACATCTCATATACAAATGGGATATTATAAAAAAGGGTTCTAGGGGATTTTCAGAACCGATGTTTTTTAGATTGTGATAGGCCCAAATGTGGGCATATCAAAGACTTCTTACCTATAGACTGGACTATCTAAGCAAGATACTAGAGGCTTTTTAGAGGTATGGGTAGCTTGTTCTATTACAGCAAGGCATAATGGGAGAAAAAACGGATAGCCGGAGCAGATGTGTGTTCTATATCGCTCCAATAATCCTATCCCACTCCTCTCTTGAATTTAGACCCTTTTTGACAGTATCGAGATAAGAGATGTACCATTGCTCTCTCTCTTTTCTCTTAGTGACCATATTGCCACCTCTTTTGCCAATTTTAATCTTTTCCAATATAGACCAACCAAATTCTGAGTCCTTATGGCCCTTTTCTAAAAAATGGGCCACAATAGGAGCAGTAATTTTTTTCATTCTCACGGCTGATCTGTGTTCCTGGAGTCTAATTCGTACTTCTCTTCCTGTTTCTCCAACATAAAAAAGGCCACAAGGGCATTGCAGTAAATAGATGACATTTTTGCTTTTACAGTTATTATGGGTTTTACATGTGATTTTTTTAGAGTTACAGATAATCACTGACCCCGTAATGCATTGGTCACACATATTACAATTCCCACATTTTGTTGTACCGGTAACCTTTGTGCCATCAATGGTTCTTTGTGTTTCAAATGGTTCTTCTTTATAAGTATGAACCAACAAATCACGAAGATTTCTGTTCTTTTTAAATGCAAATAATGGCTTCTCAAGTGCTACATCTTCATCATGATTTAAGATATGCCAATGCCTGTTCACAATGTTTTTTATTTGGTTACTCATGTTTGAGAACTTGCTGACAAAGACAACTTTGTTAAGGGGCTCTTTTTCTTTAGGGGTCTTATGAATCAAAGCATCCCGGTCAAAGAAACGCGCTCTTTTCAAAGAATTAGAAAGGAGTTTCTTTGGATATCCTCTTTCTCTCAGTTTCACCTTGAGGACTTCAGCATGTTTATAATAATCATTTAGATCAGAACAGTTTCTGCGGAGACGCAGAAATTGACTGAAAGGGATACTTTCCCTTTGGGATTTTGGGTGAAAGCTGGAGAACTCCAACAATGTATTCTTCGCCATTGGCTTGGTATATAATTCTACTGCCAAGGCTCCATCACGATTTTTGATACAAATATCAAGAAATTCAACCTTGGTAGTGCTATAGGTTGAGGTGAATTTTAGGTTGGGATCTCCTAAGTTAATCCAAAGGAGAAATTCATCTAGTAGTTCAATTGGCCCGTCCCATATAAAAAAGATATCGTCTATGTAGCGGTACCAGATATCCAAAGAAACTCCTTTCTAATTCTTTGAAAAGAGCGCGTTTCTTTGACCGGGATGCTTTGATTCATAAGACCCCTAAAGAAAAAGAGCCCCTTAACAAAGTTGTCTTTGTCAGCAAGTTCTCAAACATGAGTAACCAAATAAAAAACATTGTGAACAGGCATTGGCATATCTTAAATCATGATGAAGATGTAGCACTTGAGAAGCCATTATTTGCATTTAAAAAGAACAGAAATCTTCGTGATTTGTTGGTTCATACTTATAAAGAAGAACCATTTGAAACACAAAGAACCATTGATGGCACAAAGGTTACCGGTACAACAAAATGTGGGAATTGTAATATGTGTGACCAATGCATTACGGGGTCAGTGATTATCTGTAACTCTAAAAAAATCACATGTAAAACCCATAATAACTGTAAAAGCAAAAATGTCATCTATTTACTGCAATGCCCTTGTGGCCTTTTTTATGTTGGAGAAACAGGAAGAGAAGTACGAATTAGACTCCAGGAACACAGATCAGCCGTGAGAATGAAAAAAATTACTGCTCCTATTGTGGCCCATTTTTTAGAAAAGGGCCATAAGGACTCAGAATTTGGTTGGTCTATATTGGAAAAGATTAAAATTGGCAAAAGAGGTGGCAATATGGTCACTAAGAGAAAAGAGAGAGAGCAATGGTACATCTCTTATCTCGATACTGTCAAAAAGGGTCTAAATTCAAGAGAGGAGTGGGATAGGATTATTGGAGCGATATAGAACACACATCTGCTCCGGCTATCCGTTTTTTCTCCCATTATGCCTTGCTGTAATAGAACAAGCTACCCATACCTCTAAAAAGCCTCTAGTATCTTGCTTAGATAGTCCAGTCTATAGGTAAGAAGTCTTTGATATGCCCACATTTGGGCCTATCACAATCTAAAAAACATCGGTTCTGAAAATCCCCTAGAACCCTTTTTTATAATATCCCATTTGTATATGAGATGTCTATTTGACATGTTCATAGTTGGGGTCATCATAACTTAACCAGCACTGATGTTCTAAATGTCGTTTTTTCTAAATGTCGTTTTTTTGATGATGAAAGTATAAAAACCATCACACCTATTAATTCTCGTAGCATTATATAAATACATGGCACGAGATAAATATTATTATATATTTTTTTCTTTTTTGCCTATAAAGAACTCTTACACGTTCTATTGTTGTTAAACGCGGTTACTGTGACGGGAGTCTTTCTTCCCGCTCTACTATTTCCGCTTTCGTCACACACAATCACCCGCGAAGTGCCGGTATTTAAAATCACGCATATCCCTTAGTGGCCGCTAGCCGGGAAGACGGAGAGAAGCACGCAGAACGTCCGGGTCCGAGACGCTTAAGGTAATTTAACCGTGTGGGCGCTATCGCTTGTTATGCGCTATGGGAAAAGGGAGAGGTTTGGGATGGTGGTATTTACTCCCCTCCTTTCCTCTTTTCGTCCCAATGTGCAGGGTTTGCAAAGAGAGATTTCGCCGTATAGTGGGTATCCTTGAACGCAAATCACTGAATCTATTAAAAGGCCGTCTTGTAAAGATGCACGAATAAGACGTGGAAGTCGGAATAGAAGCAATTTATTACTGCGTGCTAGCGGACTAGCATTTTTATTGTTTGTAAGTATGCTTAGAGATAATCAAATAGTTGTAGCTCTTAATCTTTAACATCTAGCTAGTAATATGATGTTCCCGTATATATATTTTTTCAGCTCCTCATTATTTTGCTGGAGATCACCATGAATTCACAACGACGTATTTACGCCTAAAGCAACTAAGTTTTAATAGTAAGTACGGGTAGCACTTCTTTCGCATATAAATGCATTGTATATAACAGCATCGAGACATTTCCCGTTTTGCTGTTATCTGTAAAATGAATAGCAACTAGCTCTTAGCAAGGTTACCTTTCAGCTATGAGAAAATATTGATCCTCGCGCCACTCAATCGAGGCAACCACAGTTGATACGATTGGGGCATTACCATTTTCTCGATATGCGCAAACCAATGGGCAGATTATAATACAACGAAGAGACAAGCAGTTCATTGTCCCAACTAATTTGGAAAGTGATGCGCAGCAATAGTTGACATGTATAAGTTGGTGCCTTGAAAAACCCATTTTTTAGAATACAAATAGAGAGCGTTAATTTTTATACAAGCGGAATATTATGTGTACTTTTCCTGATTAGGTGTCTAAATATATAGAGAGAAAATTATTCGCTGGACGAATATCTCTACCTGATGATAAGGAGGCTGAACACACCTTATAAGATATCTCTATACTTATATCTCGCTTGAGGTAGGTGAAACATCATTGCTCTCTCTCTCTGCCACCTCGAGTTTTGATATGTTTTTGTAAATTCTCCTCTCTATTCATGGAAAATCAAATGTTCCTGAATTCTAAATGTAGGCACGAACGTATTGGTTCAATGCCTTCAACCATGAGAGAATTACCTAATGTATATGAATTGTTATCTTCTGGTGACAGATGCAGTACACTTCTATGAGTACGTTGTATGTGTTTATTGGTCATCCATGGAAAATCCAATGTTCCTAAATTTTAATACGTATGCACAAACGTATTGGTTCTATGCCTTCAATCATGAGATAATGATATAATGTGAAGAACTATTATCTTCAAGGTGACAGATGTAGGGCACCACTATGAGTATGTTATATGTGTTTGTTTGTTCTGGAAGCAATGTATATATATATATATGTGTCAACATAATGAGTTGGAAACATTACGTTTTTTTAAAGACTGTGACTCTGTATTTCTGTTAATTAATTAGATCCTGTGTGTTTATAAATTAAGCCTAAGACTGGTCTTATTTAAATTTCAGAAACTATTTGGGAAACATTATTTATAAATTGTCCTGATGAAGGCGGAGTAAATTGAAAGCACCGCCGAAACGCGTCGACGCCCAAGGAGTAAAGTTGGGAATATAAATCAAGGAGAAATTCAAAACTAATGCTTTCTGTTTGATTTTTATCCTTTCACCCTGTACACTCCTTTTTTATTTGAATGTTGTTTTTATTGATTATTGTACCGTCCTTATGTGTTTCCCAATCTTCAGTTTTTACTTGATGTAATGTATCTTTAATAAATTGTTTTAAGAAATTGAATTATTTTTAGAGTGTTTTCACATGTAGAGTAACCTTCACCTGTTTACATTGCTTCCGTGCGAAATGTGGGTTGTGTAGAAGTTTCTCTGTATGTCTGTGAGTACTTATGTACTAGTGTTTATCTGCCCAAAGGGAATTTCTTTCTGACTAACGTCAATTGCGGAACCCTATCCCTTTGGTTTTGGGGTCCCTCTCTCTTTTATTAGAGAGTGTATCGTACTTGGGCCTAAATGTACCTCTGAACTCCATCTTGGAGAGACTGCGCCTTTGCGAAAGAAACCCCAAGCCACTGAAGCTGGGGCATTGAAACAGTGCCAAATCTGACATGGAATGAAAAAAACTATGAGAAGAGTGAACTCCTCACCCTGCCAGAGGAAGCTGAATTGAATAAATTGTTTAAATGTCTTATTGTTACATTCACTACCGGGCGGAATAAAAAGTACATGGGAAGATAAAGTTATGGGAGGGAACATTTAAATACATGATTGACAAGTTACCTCATATCAATATGGTGTGATGACTTCTCCTCGTCCAATAAAATTGTGGGATTCACACATTTGCAACATTTGGGGATGGTACACTGACCTAGAAAATAGAATAACTAGGGTAGGCTTAGCTAGTTAGATTGTCCTACTTGTCCGAATAGCTGACCTGTCACTGATCCAACGCACTCAATAGGTGATCGAGAGCAGAAGTGCTGGCAGAGCACTCTGTCAGAAGATCCGATAACCCAATCAGGGTTCTGGAGAAGAGTTCGATGACCCAATCGGGGTTCGACTGTTAGCTGCAGAAAGGGTTTACAATGCTGACGTTTAAACTTTAGCTGTGGTGCTGGTCTTAGCCTGTGGTGGTTCTGTCCTTATCCAATATGGTCCGAAGGCTGTCCTGATTCTGATATGCACCTGTTCTTTCCTGCTGGCATCTGCACTTTGGAATTCTTATCCTTCGACTCAGCCCTTGGCCAGGGTTGGTCACCACACCATTCTAGGTAACTATAAAGTGTGGGTTTGTCATTGTACTGTTTTCCCTTTCTCTACCCACCCTTTGTCTACATGCTTAATGATATTTTTCTTTCAAAATTATTGTGTATGTTGTTTTAAACTTCATTATTCTAAAAGAATAAGAAATTATTGATTTCATGGTTTCAAACATTTAAAGATTTACTTAGATAAATGAACTTAAACCATTCCTGAGTTTGTGGTTATTTATGAAATGCTAAATGTTATTATACTACCTATTTTTTTGCTAACTCCCTTGATCCTTTAGGACAATAGGTATTGGTGGCTTGGATTGGTAAGACAAATGGTATAGATCCCGAATAGTAAAATCAAAATTGATTGAGTGTAGGTTTACCTGTTTAAAGTATATATAGTTTATGGGCCCAGGTGAGTATGGTAAACTGAGCAGGTGAGCCCATGCTCTATCACGGTCACCCAGGCCCTCATCAGCAGCAGGTTGGACTATGGAAATACCCTATACGCAGGAGCCTCGGCCAAACTCCTGACACGGCTCCAACGCATTCAGAACGTCTCTGCACACCTGATCCTTGACATCCCTTGCCGCAGCCACATCACACCCCACCTGAGAGACCTGCATTGGCTCCCGGTCAACAAGAGGATAACCTTCAAGCTCCTCTCCCATGCACATAAGGCACTCCACAACACCGGACCAAAGCACCTCAACAGATGACTCAGCTTCTACACCCCCACCCACCAGCTCCACTCCGCCAACCTCGCCACAGTTCCCTGCTTCCGAAGATCGACCCCCGGCGATAGATCGTTCTCCCACAGCGCCGCCAAGACCTGGAACACCCTCCCCATCCACCTACGGCAGACCCAAGACCTACTGACCTTCAGAAAACTCCTCAAGACCTGGCTTTTTGAGCAGTAGCAGCATTCCCCAACTCAGCGCCTTGATACCCTCACGGGTGAGTAGTGTGCTTTACAAATGATATAATTGATTGTCTGATTACATGGTTAAGAAAAGAATTATGGAGCACCTCAGAGCAATCCTTAATGTAGACACACACTACCCCATTGCCAGACACTTCCTGGAAAACCAACAGTCAAATAACTCATTACTTAGATTCTCTGCTATCAAACAGGTAGTCCTAGGTACAAGAGGTGGCAATAGAGAATTGTCACTTAGACAGAAAGAATCGAAATGGATACTTGAATTAGAAACCATGTTCCCAGGAGGTCATAATCTTGATGAGGAATTAGCCTCACACCTCACACTGGCACAGACGAGTAGCAGAGAAATTACCTACACCAAAATGAAGAGGAAAGCCGAGCAGCCTCTCGCTGCCGGGAGGGTACAGTGTCTGAGTGCTGATAAGGTGTAGATCTTGAGTGCTGAGGTGGCACCGCTGTACACACGATGGTAATAGTGCAGGGTCTGTCCAGTGTTTTGGTCCTGATGGATGTCTGTAGAGCACGTCGGGTACTGGGCGACTGTGAAATAGATGCCGTGCATCTGTGCAGATGATGTAAAAAATTAGCGGAACTACTTGGCTGTAAGTAAAGTAGAATTAGATAGTCCGAGTGATGGGTATTTACGGAGTTTGAGTGCTTTGTATGCACAGCGCCAGGGTGTGATGAAAAGGCACAGAGAGCATATAAGCAGATTGTAGAGGAGGTACAGAAACCCAGGGATGAGGTGTAGATCCAAGGCACCCGCTGTGTAGACAGCCAAAGTGTTAAACAATTATAGAGGGAAGGTGCTGAAGATTGCAGAGGAAGTACAGTACTAAGGTACCGATTCAGCTACCAGGCAAGTCTGAGCCCTCCTCTCACACCTGCCCAGGCCCCTTATAGCCTTGCTGGGTGCACCCCAAATCATTCTCCTCCATCTTGTGAGCCTACCTCTGCCCCAGATTGCAGTGAGCAGAGTCCAGGAAGTGGTAAGGAGACAGACTAGCGCTGTCTCTTGCCAAGACAAAAAGTTGTTAAAAAAAACGATTTTCACTTTCTATTTTTACTGTCTTTGCATGTGGTTGTTACAGTTAAAAATTGTAGTGTTAGCCTGCCTGTAATTGCATATGTGATCACCTGTGTTGCAAGTTAAACTTGTGGTTTTCCCTGCCCATGGTTGCCTCCATTTAGCGTGCTTAATTGTGGGATTTGCAGTCCAACCTATGTAGTTTGTCCCTCTCATTCCGTGGTGACAATTCTGTTTTCCCTCCAAATTTCTCCTTTGCTCTGTGCTAAGACCTGTATGTTAAAAGAGTGCACCCCCAGCCACCATTTTGTGTTCACAAGCCAGTGAAACCAGCCCCCTTGCCCCTCCAGCAACAGGGAATTTCTACATCAGAGGGTGCTTCTGTGAGCTGTTCAAACTGTGTTTACTAGGGCCTGTGCACTTCGTTTTCTTGGCCAGCAGAGGGAGTAAAGTTTTATTCAAACAGAATTGTTAGATTTCAAGTTAGTGAGGCCCTTACCTGCTGCAGTCCAAAGTGTGGATTGAGCCTGTCTGTCTCCTAGGAGATTCTGTACAGGAGAAGCAGCTTCCAACTCCCTGGCCAGCAAACCTTGTCTGAGGTCGCTGGAACCTTATATGGTCTGCTAGTGGTTGGTACATGTCTACACTGATTGGTGGTTGTATCTGGTGTTTCTATTGGATTAGGGTTAACGTCTTCATTGGTTGTGTATTTGAGGGTTCTGATTGGTTTCTTGGTCTTTGATTCAATCATTGTAGGGTTGAGACTAGGGCTAGGGTTAGGATTTCTATTGGAAGTAGGGACTAGGGCTTCCTATGTTATTGGTTGTTGGGAGTAGGGTGGGACTAGGGCTAGGGTTAGACCTTTAATTGGAAGTAGCGATTAGGGCTTCTGGTGTTATTGGCTGCTGGACTAGGTGTGGGACTTAGAGTAGGGTTAGGCTTTCTCTTGGAAGTAGAGACTAGGGCTACCTGTGCCATTGGTTGCATGGACTTGTTTTGTGACTACTGGTAGGGCTAGGGCCTTTATTGGACGTAGAGATCAGGGTTTTTGAACTGATTGGGTACTTGGACTAGGGCTAAGATTGGCTGTAAGGTCCTGGTCTCCTATTGGTTCTAGATTTTAGGGCTAGTGTTGTGATTGAATAGTGTTAGGACTAGGCTTCCCATTGGCTAAGGGGTCACAAACAGAGCAACACACACACCAAATGTATAACACGCACAACCGTATGCACAAATTAATGTACCAGCATGCACTACAAACCCAACCAAACCACATCTACACACCCTACTATCCTAACTGCCACACATATCCACCATCACCTACAAACAGTACACAACTCTATCCTTTACCACTAACCAATACACTCATCACAAACACAACGCCAATCAACACCATACATAACTACATCCCATTCAGACACAATCTCCCTGCTGTAATTACACCTAACAGACCACCTTTTATCACTGACAAACATATAATAATCCTTCCATCCGTTGTCCAAAAAACACCCTCCTTTCCCTTCTACCATAATAACACTAACGCACAACACACACACTGCACACCACCACTCTTTGTAACTCTTGCAACAAACCAGTCTAAGATAAACACTCTCACCTCTACTTCATTCCCTCCTACACACAACATACACTCTACTCATAAACACATCACCACCCCCTCTACGTCACAACCTCCTCCCATAAACAATACTACACAACCAAATCCATTGCATGAAACATATACATCAGCACCCTTTTTCACTACTGCTCAAAAGCAAAACATATCACACACCAGCACAAGATCTTCAAAGCGCAGCACCTCATATTACCATCACAAAATACAAAGATATACCCACCTTTCAAACCACACAAAGGAACAAACTCCAATCCAAAGCTTTCACTATTCCACCACACCTAACACAGATACAGCAAAACAGCACCTCTCATCTAACTGCCTCTCCTCCATTGGACAATTTAGAACATTACTACATAACCCACATGCTGCACCACCTCCTCTGACTTATACACCTTCCGCCTTAAACACACACAAAAAATATAAGCAACATGCCACACCTCACAACTTTGCTTTCCCTTGTCTACTTCACAACAATGTTACACCACAAAAGCAACACAGCACTCCAACTCACTCTCAAACTCCATCTCTAACACATACACATGCAGACCCATCAAACTGCCTTCTTAGCATACTGGATGAGGAACAAGATACAGAACAGCTACACAATTGCTATCCTAATACAGCTAATAACAGCACTAAAAACACACCTGTTACACACCCACACAATACTGATCACTCTTCTACCAAACAAAGTCCCACTATCACCAAAGGCCACTCACTAAACTGTCTACTAATAAATGCTCGATCCCTCTCTAAAAACAAGCATCACATCTACGACCTTCTCACCGATGCAAAACCAGACATAATATTCATAACCGAATCATGGTTGGGAGAAGATATGGTTCCAGTCCTGCATGAAGCCATTCCTCTAGGCTATCAAATAATCACCCAAAATCGTATATCCAATAAAGGAGGTGATCTAGCTTTTGTATTCAGGCAAACAATACATATCACTAAAACTGACAACATCTCCATAAAGAATTGTGAGGCTCTTCTAACAAGATGCAATCATACACCGTCTTCCTCCTGTAACTTCCTGCTCCTTTACAGACCTGCACCTAGCAAGGCAACATTCCCAGACGCACTTCTAGACACAGTTTCAAACCTATGCGTTCTGGGTGACCTTAACATTTGGTTTGATAAACCCAATATGACCCATTCAAAAACAATAATCACCGGCCTAGATGCATTGAACCTGCATCAGATTGTCTAGATCTGTCCTTTTGAGAAGCCCTTCTTTTTGGCTTTGTTGCTCCCCTATATCACCCAATGAGGTCCGGCTCCACCCTTTCTTAGGGTCATCCTCTGAGAATTCTTAGACACACAAGTGTGTATTCATTCATTAGCTATCTTACCCAGCTCTCTGGGCCTAGACATTGGTACTGAAGAGGGTCCTCTGGTGCGGCCCCTCACCAAGGTTATGTACTCTGCCACTGCATGCTGAACGTCATGGTGCAGGAAAATCCAAAGTGTCGACATGACACACAGCCCTGTGTACAAGCAAAGTGATAAGATGCACTCTGTTTTTAGGTCTCGCCTAGGCAGCGCGCATGCACTGTCTCTCCGAGATATCAAGTAATCTGTTAAAGGGGTGAAACTCCGCCTTCTGCCGGGGAATTTCTCATGCCGCTTGCCATTTGTAAACACTGGGATTGCTTTTCTTTATAGGGCTTATATTTGGCTGAAGATCCGATGCATCACTTTCGGTTATTCCGGAAGCAGCACAGCCTAACTACAGTTTCTGTTCGTTCTTCTGGTTAATCTGTGTCTGAGAGAAACTTTCTTAACCATCCAAAGACCGACATAAGTTACGGGAGCACCACTTCATCAAGCGCCGGGGTGTCTCGCTGAATCGATTTGCAATTGCAGCCCGCGATGTTGCGAAAACCAGCTAAGTTGACTTCTTTCCTGTTTCTGAAGAATTTGCTTCCTACCCCGCCTGCTGATGAAGAAACCCTGTGGATGGCTTATTGCATTTCCTCCTAAGTCGCGCGCCATTTAAAATGGAAATCAGCCCTGCGCACAGCCTGGCAGGTGGCGTTAGCTGATAACGTTTTAATATATTCTTGTTTTTTTCTGCACATGTTTGTTTTTCAAGTTGGTGGCACACACGCTTTACCTTTCGCCATGTTCAGCTAAAGCGCGGGTTCCGCCATTGCAGAAAAAGTAAAGAAATAGATTTTTATTCTATTTCTTTACAAAAGTAAAGAAATAGAAAAAAAGAGTGGCCCGCCATTTTTTTTCTATTTGCCTACTCCATGCTTGTTTGGGGTGAGGTAGGAGGGTCTGCGGCTAGCTCGAGCAGAGCGCAGAAAGGTCCCCTGCAAGCCGCCGATTATTATTTATTTTAAGCCCTTGTTCAGGTTGTCACGCCTTCCCCTCGTCCCCCAGCAGCAGCGATAACCAGAAGCCACAAAAAGAGCAGGGGCCCCATGTCAACCCCAGCCAGATGGCAGCTCACGCGAGACAGGCAAAAGGGCGCTCACCAAGTAGCTGTTTCCCTCTTCCTGGCGTGTAGGGGCCAATGTGCAGAGTGTGAATTTATAGCACCATGAAAGACGCCGCTTTGTTTAACTGGCGCTGGTGTTAACTTACATTTATTATTTAATTTCTATTAGAAAGTGCACATTGAACTGCTTCTTGGCGCTTATTGATAAAACCTGTTAGTATTATCCTGTGTAATGGCTCTCATTACACATCAAAAAGATTAAATACAGACTTGGCCCCGTCACTATTTACACCTGTGACACATAAGGTATATATTCAAACCTCTGCAGTAGGTGCATTAATACACCGAGCTACCTTAGAAACACAATTTCCTAATCACTGCTGTTGGTATAACTTGTCTGAAAATAGAGATGAGTTTATGTTCGCTAAAAGGCGGAGTCGAAGCACGCGCATTGACCTTTAGCGCTCCAGATATCGGCTCAGTAGCTGGAGCATTCACCCATTGAGAAGCCCGGGGTCTCCACAACCCACCCGCCGTTTCAGCCCAGCCATCTGTGTTTTCAAAAGGACAAGCTGACAAAACACTGCAAACCCACCTCATTTCATAAGAGCGAAAGGAAATGTCACTGCGTCATACAACAATGCACAAAAGGCATTTGAATAAACAAACACCACCTTCGCGGTACACAGAGGTTTCAGTTTCTCACAATTTATGCTATTTACTCTCACAGGCTGTGGTTTGTTTCCGCTTTGTACCTGTGTTTATATTGTTTTTAATGACACTTTGTGGCGATGAAACTGATCATTACACTTGTTGGCGCTATGGGGAAAGCAGTCTAATTCGGATATTGGGTTTTCTACCAGCACAGTAGTTTAAACAATTTTTTTTTACACAATTGCCCTATTTGTTGACATCTTGCTTTCCCGTTTGGCTCGTTCTCTGTGGCAGGTAACCGTCATCGAACACCCACATGAAGCAAGCGGAAACAAGGGGAATTATGTTCATTCACATCACAGCACATCACACATCCAATGCATGGGAACATTCTAACCTTCTGAGTTGGTCTATACATAGACTTTTGTACTTGAAGTACAAATCCTGTGCTAGGCAGTGTGCTCTCAAAACGCATTGTCATTGCCAATGCCAATAGCTTAAACTCGCGTAAATGCGAGGCCTATTGCATTGCAAATGCTTGTTTACTTTTTAATCTCCCTTTTAGCTGCTTCTCAATGGCAAGGATGTATCATGCTGGCCTGCACGTGCTCTGTCCTCATAGCACTGATGAAAAGTTAACAATCCAATCTGGTGGGTAGTTTCCACCCAGATTATATCCGCTATACAAACGTTCAATTTCGGGAATCAAACATTCAGAAACCACATTTAACCATTTAGACCATAGTAATCCATATTTATTCTGAATATACTTCAATGTTACTACAAGGACAGAGTAATTCCACACTTTTGATGCTTCAGAAATGCCAATCCAGGACTTATTGCATAGCACGTCAGAATTCACATTATATATTTGCAAACTGTGCGTATGTGTACCTAATGCTTTTCAGGCTCATAAGCCATTTGTCAGGGGTCTGAAATGTAAACGAAGCCCACCAGTTGACGAAATTCCTCACAAATGTGCATTGATACACAATGAAACGCCATATCATTAAGTTAACTTAATGTACCCTTGTGCCCCACTATACAATGTGCTCGAGCTGTGTGTACCATGCCTCCCATGCACTGCATAGGGTATAGGTAAGCCACCCCTACTGCAGACCTTCAGCCCTAATGCAGGGCACACTTTATATTATGTGTGGGCCTATCTGCATGAGCAGGTAGGCCCCACAATGCCCAGACTATTCTGTGATGTTGTAAGTGATTAGGGGAGCCATAAAGAGTACATGGGTTGGATACTCATCAATAGAGTTTTCCTAGCTCCATGATGGCTTCACGGATTTCCAAGGTGTTTGGTACCTAACATTTTGTCTTATGCCAGTGGTGGATTATAGTAAATGTACAGAGGAAACCCTTTTAGAGGGTCCCCTGAAAACCTAACCAAACACTAGTGGGGTCTCTGGCTGGTTTTCACCAGCCTGCCACCACCAGACATGGTTCTAACCTTATGGGGTGAGAGCCAGCACTCTCGGAGGACAGAAACAATACCTGCGCAGGGCGTGGATGTTTCGCAGGGTATGATGGTCTTCCCGGGTGGGAACCTTCAAAGGCGATGCCGACTTCGAAATCTGACCCAGGAACCCTCAGATAGTGGGGGAGGCCAATAGTGGGGGAGGCCAAGCCCCATTTCCTGCTCCACTTGTGCCAGGAGGAAAAGTGGGGAAATTAGTTAAATGAGTAGGAGGGTCCCCTCTCATCCTACAATTCCCTTTGGGCTGGGGAGGTGAACCCCTCACCTAAAATCCCACCACCTTGAGATGGTGAGGAAACCTCCAATCAGGGCTAGGGTAGTGCATCTTCCCATAGGTGTAAACACCCTAATGGTAAGTAGCCCCTTGGCTACTACCTGTCTCCCCTTGTAACACCCCTAAATTCAGTATTTAGGCAGCTCCCTGAGACCTTGACTTCAGATTCCACAGACCTAAAGAAGAGAAAGGAAGAAGACGTGCTGCTGATCCAGGAACTGAGCCCTGCTGTAGAAGAAACCAGCGCCAAACCTTGCCAACTGTGAAAGGACTTGACAACTGTGGTTTGCTGTCCCTACCTGAGACAGGTGCAGCTTCCAAGAACCCCAAAGCCCTGCCAGCCTTCGCCAATTTCCTCGGACCTCTCTTTGGACTAGTGGTACTAGTCCCCATCACACCACCGGTAAACAACTGCCACGTGGTGAAGACCAGCACAGACTGTGTTGACGAGATTTACCTCATCACCCTAGAGTTGCATCAGCCACGGCCTGTTGGTCATCCAGTCCAGTAACCAACCTCTACAGCATCTCCACTGGCCTGAGGGATCCTAACAGTACCTGCGACTGACGTTGGAAACAGCTCGCTACTGTAAGCCTGTACCCACTTTGTGGTGGCTTTGTGTGAAAGCAGCAACTTGGGCACGACTACCCAGGACTGCGATGGATTGCCCGCACCAAATATGTAGCTGAATGCCGCTAGTGAAGAAACAATTTTGTTTCTCCAGACCTCCTGCACCTTCGATGCAGGTAACCCAGAACTGCCTGCTGTGCTCAAGCCCTTGGATTTCCAAAACTGTGACTCCCCTGGAGTAAAACTTCCCCTGAACTCTGGGTGACTGGTGCCCACCAAAACTCCATGGTGGAGTGTTGCTTTCATCGACCACGACAGTAAATGTGTTGGCAGTACCTCGCTATCTAACCCTATGCTTTTCTTCCCTCGGACTGCAAGAGACTATGCCTGATGGTATTGGCCGCTGTTGCTGAAAACCCTGTAAGCATTTGTGTCTTGAACTGGTTCAAAAGCAACACACAAGCATTTATTAACTGTTGAATGAAGTTCTAGGTTTCTAGAAATAATATATATGTAACAACGTGAATATATTGTTCCTAATTGGTCTCTGATTTATTCATGAGTGTGTCTCATTTATTGCGTCTGTGTATGACAACAAATGGTTAGCACTATCCTCTGATAAGCCTAACTGCTCTCCCACACTGCCACAAAAAGAGCACTAGAAATATATGCTTTTACCTCGGTACACCTATTGGAGATCCACTGGACTCTCTGCACTTCATTTGTGAACTTCATTTTAGTACACTGTATAGAGAGTTGGTGTCCTACAAAAACCCACTCCAATTTTTAAAAATAGAGAAAAGTGTAATGAAAAAATAGACATCAAAATGACAAAAATCAGATGTAGGGAACCGGAGATATTATTTTTCAAAGTTTTAGATGTTTCTAGTTGCAAAAAGAGCAGAGCACCAACTCGTCACACTAGACCAGGCTAAAGTCAAAAGTTAAGGCTGACCACAATGGCGGCTAGGTCATATACAGTACCAGGTTCAGTTCATTGGAAAGTTTTACCTTCTGATTTAGAAACCTTTTTGGAAGTCATAGATCTTCAGTGGGTAAGCCAGTAGTCTGTGGCCGAGATGGGTTCCACGATGAATAGCCATTGGACAAAGACTCGATGAAAGCATTTACTTATCGGGGCCAATTATGAGTTTGACGTTGCAGCACGGGTCCGCCATGTCGCTGCACCACTAAACTTGCGTAAGAACCATCTGTTGCATAATTACTTTTTTAGTCATTGGCGGGCAATCCCTTTGGCATTCCCACGGAGGTGTCTATAAAATAGGCACTGCAATGGGAACATCAGAAATAGGTACAGCATGTCATGGACTGAAAAACCCATGCCGTGCTGGAACTTCTGTGCATGCACACAGGGGGGCATATGTTGTGCCCCCTCTGTGTGCATCCACAGGGCACGAGGCGTAAGGGGCCCCTTTGTTTCCTCTATGCTAGGGTTTTCATGGAGGAGGAACCACCACGAAAACCCTGGTAAAGAGGAAACTCCTAATGTGCTTGGCAGGACCACAGCAGTCTCGGCAAGCATATGGATGCCTCTGGAGCACCGGGCCACCACCAAGGAACAGCGGTTCCCCAGACGGTGTCGGGCAAACCACTAACTTAAATCCATCTAGCAATTTGAGGTTCTGTGGCAGTCTGGTGGTAGGTAGTCTCAGGTTCTTTTGGCAAAAATCCTTGGAAAAGTTTCTAAGCCCCAGTTTTGAGGGCCAGGCAAGAGGTGTACACTTAGGGCTAGATGTAGGTAAATCTATTTTACCACTTCTTAAATACCGAATTTAATAGAGGGGGGGAGATGTAGGGATGTGGAATTACCGAATCGGTAATATTCGGTATTTACCGATTCGGTAAATACCGAATCAGTATTTCCTATTGATTCCTATGGGCTGTGAAGCCCATAGGAATCAATGGGAAATACCGATTCTGTAATTACAGATTCGGTAAATACCGATTTTGGCAAGGGTGCAGGGGGTGTCACTTTGACACCCTCTGGCACCCCAAAAATTGACATGTGCTCCATGTGGCACACAGACATGCCCTAAGGGCATGCCTGTCTGTCACATGGCATAGGTGTGCATGCACACATGTGCATGCACACCTGAATTCGGTATTTTAACACCCAATTGGATTGGGTGGTAAAATACCGAATTTGTAGGGCCTTTGGGACTCTGAAGAGTCCCACCTACATCAGAGATTTACCGAATCGGTAAAAATACCGATTCGGTATTTTACAGAATCGGTATTTTACAGAATCGGTAAATTTACCGAATCGGTAGATTTACCGATTCTGTAAAAAATTGCCCCTACATACCGAAAACCCATTTACCGGTTGGTACCGGCCGAAATCGGCCGTTACCGGTCGGTAAATGGCTCCTACATCTGGCCCCTAGACACTTATCCAGAGGCCCTACGACTTTAGGGACACCAGTTCGCAGCCAGGACTCACTTCACAGGAAGCTACCAGCAAGGTCCAAGTTTTGTCCAGTGGGAACTGGGCTCTTCGGGTAGGTGGATTTCTTGCAGCTATTTGTGATAGCTATTTGTGACCCTCTACCTTAACAGGAGGCTAGTCAACTATCCCTTGGAGCCTATCTTCTTTCCTGGGTACAAGTCGGAGCAGGTCTCGTGGGGTCTCCCTCCACAGGTCACATATGGTGTAGTCATCTTTATGAAGTGAGGGGGTTATCAGGTGCAGTTCATCTTCTGTCTTCCTGCGGTACAGAAATGTTCTGAGGAAGGGCAGCCAGAGGTTCCACGTTTATGCCTGGAACTAGCTTGTGGGTGGGAGTGACTTGCTACCAATAAGGTAAAAGATCCCTGGGGAAAATCTACTAACTTTGCCATCATTTGCTGGTGGTTCAGCCTTAAAGAAATCCCACAGTGCTCTGACATAGTCCATTGTGGCAGAATCTTTCTTCCCTTGGTAAGAGCACTTCTGAGATGCGTCTAAGGAAATGAGGAACTTCCACTGCAGAAGAGATTCTTGGACAAGTTTACCCTGACTAGGCTTTGTGCCACTATGGCTACTTTAACAATGGCAGGGACAGACCTAGGTGTGAGTTACACCTTCCTGTGACAGGAGATGCCTCATAGAAGCTTGTACAGTTGGGGGTCACATTCATCAGGCCATCCTGTCAGAAGGAGGTCAAGCCTCCTTAGAGCAAAGGCACTTTTGTTCCCTTTTCCTAAGAGCAATTCACACCACCCAGCAGGCTGCCAGGTGACAGGTGGGGATTATCTAAAAAAGGCCTACGGGAGTCTTAAAGCAGAAATATATAAACTTTCAAAAAGTGGTATTTTCCTAATAGTAAATTAAAATCCAGCTTTACCATCAGGCTGGATTCTAAATTCCCATTAATTTTAGTTTTTGAATAATGGGTCTAGCTATTTCCAAGTTATACATTATAATGTGTCATATGGTAACCCAGTGTTTTTCTATGGGATGGTCAGCTTTACTACATGTGAAAAACAACTTTGAAGATTTTTCACTGTCAGACATTTAAAACTTAAGAACACATGTCCAACTATTTAAATTCCATGCACCTTTCCGTATGGGTACTTAGAGATAACTTTAGGAGTGACTCACCAGTATGAAAAAGGAAGATATAGGACTGGTAAAAGGTGTACTTTGCTAGGCTCATATGCATTTTAAAACTGCACAGCTAGGCTGCAGTGGCAAGTTTAGAGCAATGTTTTAACTTGTCACTTTAGTGGTGGCACAATAAGTGCTGTTGTCCACTGGTGACATCTAGCTTACAGGTCCTGGGTAAACAGAGTAACGTATAATAGGGACTCACAGGTAAAATAAATATGTCAATTAGGAATTAGTCAATCCTATATGTTTTTAGGAGACAGAGCACATACACGGTGTGCTGGATGGCAGCACACCAGTGTTTAACAATGCCATACACTAGCATCAACAGTCTAAAAATAGTGGGGGTGTGAACATACAAAAAAGTGACCTTTCCTTACAGCGCCCCCGCCGCCCCTTCAGATGAAAGAATAGGTGCAACTTAACCATTCCCATGATAGCTCTCATCCTTTAAGTGTAAGAACCTGGCTAAGTCATTTGCATTGATGTGGGGAATCCTAGATCTGTGTTCTCCTGTACAGTGCATACCCTGTAGAGAGATGGACAGCCTCAACATTTCGGGATTTCCCCTCTCTGAAAGGATTCTTTCAGTGATCAAACCAAAGCAAAGTTTCACCTTTCTATGGAAGTCGAACGCTGCTCTCTGGGGAGCAGTCACCTGCTAATGAGGAATATGAACTGTTTGGTCCTAGCACTCATCATTCAGCTGTGACAAAACCCAATTCCATGTTCTGAAACAACTGTTTAGAGCACAAACCCTCTGCTAAAATCAGGTGCCTTGAATAAATCTGCTGTGCACAGCAACTCTTTATGGGCATCAAAGGCCCACTCACACTTTTCACACTCTTCAGTCCCAGTGACTTTCTTATGTTGTTTGTTTTGATGTGAGTTTTGTCAGGGGGGTAAGAATGGTGCCATACCTCTTCACAAATCTCTGTAGTACTTGGTCAGGCCAAGGAAGGTTCTCACCTGAGTCTATGTCTTTAGCAACTCACTAGTAAGTTACATATGTCAATCAGGTTTTATCCAACTCTACATGTTTTTAGTGGTCACATCAAATACAGTGGACACTGCACAGCAGTGCCTCAGTGTTTCATAAGGACATACACCAGCAGCATCAGTCCAGAAATTAGGGGATGAACATGAAAAAAGTGTCCTTTCCTCACATTATAGAAATCAATATAACTATCTACAATAATAATAAAAAGTGTTACAAAATGCATACAAATATTTGCAAAAATTATTACAAAATGTTAAATGTATTGAACAAATCCAAATTTGCATGTAAAGTATCAATTAAATAGTATTCAAAAATATAATTATTATTAAATAGTGTTAATTAATATATACACATGCATTCTAAAATGTAATAATAATAGACTACGTGTAAAAATGCATGTGTGAAAGAATAAGTATGTGCCATTTATATAAAAGTTTGAAAATATACATGGTTTAAAACTGTGTTACTAAATACAATACATATGATACTATCGCAAAATAGAATATAAAAATATTGTACCACTATAACTTGTGAAAATTATGTATAATATTTCTTTTCAAGAAGATGCACACATCAAAAATAAAAATGAAAAATGTACAGATAATAAAATAAAACAAAATACATACTTAAGAATCATGTACACCCACTGCCATGTATTTTGTTTTTTAAAAAACAAACCATTTTGGAGAAGGGGGTGTGCTCTAAAGGAATAAGAGTTACTATTCCTGTAGCAATCTAAACCACTTTGGGGAAGGTGTTGGACACCAAAAGGGTCAGATTTACTATTCTCACTCCAATGTATGCACTTTGAGGAAGATGTTGGACACTAAAGAGGTCATATTTACTATTTCTGCTCCAATCTAATCTATTGTGGGAAAGCTGTTGGACACTATAGGTGTTGTATTTACTATCCACACTATAATCTAAACCATTTTCATTTTGTATACGGTTTGCACATTAGAGGGGTCAGATTTACTAAACCAACAACACTAGCATCCTTTTACAAAATCATTAAAACAATTAAAAAGCAATACAGTTACAATAATAGTTACAATTAACAATTAATAGTTACAATTTAGATGAAAAGACATGACACAATATGAAATGAAACCAAACAAACAATATTCACAACTTATAAAAACAAGCACTTGTAATGCAACAGATCATGCATTTGTGAGAGTGTGAGGTATTGGAATTGTAAATGATAATACTTTTTATTTAAATATTTTGAAAACCTGCAAGCAATGCTTAAACAGAGCTTGCAGGTTTTCAAAACACATTAAAAAAAGCATTGTCATTTACAATGCCAATTGCTCAAACACTTGCAATTGCGGACCTTTGTAGAACTCGCGCTTTAGCTGTAAACATCATAAGCTAGAATGTAAACTGTAAAGACGGCAATTGCTTCTAAAGTAAAGAAATAGAAAAAACCCTTATTTCTTTACTTTTGAAGCAAACGCAGCACTAGCGCTTTAGCTCAAGGTGTTTAGAGCTACAGTGCCAGTGCCGAGATTGTACCAAAACAGTGGATTTTTAACCATTTACGGTAACCCAGGTTGGAAGATCAATGCTTATCTTGATTCAAAGTGACAATTACTAAGAGTGCTATCAACAATGCTCTAAAAAACATTGTCGTATATAAGGTGGCATCAACGCTGAGAGGAAGACATTTTGCTTTTTTGGGGACAATGATATTTGCCCTTAGTACTGACCCAGTCACTTTATTGACTTGGAATGCCTTTTAAAAAACCCACAATTGAATATGCTCAGGCCAGTCATCAAGTGCATGGCACTGACTTTCAGTCTTTGCCAAGGTCACATCCAGCTGTCCATTGCCCTCACTGGAGTGACGATTCATCCCTGCATTTTGTATTAGGCGTAAGAGAGTGTCAGGAGCCTGTTGTGTTTGGTGATAGAGAAAAGAAGGAGATTTGTGCTGAAGAGATTGTGTTATTGGAAGAGCATTTGTTCATCACACGTTTTGGGCTTGATTCCGATTCGGGATGAAAAACTGTGGTACGACTCGTATTCGTAGCCGTTTCTGTACGGATTTAAAAAAAGGCGTCCGAATTGCGTAGTACGATTCGAAGTCCGCAAATACGTACGAATATCAGCGAACCGTACGAACCACAATCGAAAACCCGTACGAAATGTCGTCGGAACTCCAACCGTAAACATGTTTGTAAACATGCCGTACGAACTAACAAGTATGAACCTGAGCAGGGACCAAGTACGCGATTTGTACGGGCAAACATAGTCCCGCATGAAGCACGATTCGTACGGAAAACATCGCATATGAGCGAGCCGCACTAACAAATACGACTCGAACACCCCACAATCAAGCGTACACAAACCCCGGGCCCGATAAACGACCGGGACAGCCGGCCGCACCCACCAATACGACTCGCACACCCCACAATCAAGCGCACACGTACCCCGGGTCCGGCAAACCACCGCAACTGCCAGCCGTACCCACAAATTCAACTCGCACACCCCACAATCAAGCGCACACGTACCCCGGGACCGACAAACCACCGTAACTGCCAGCCGCACCAACAAATACGACTCGAACACCCCACAATCAAGTGCACACGTACCCCGGGCCCGATAAAAGACCGGGCCAGCCAGCCGCTCCCACCAATATGACTCGCACACCCCACAATCAAGCGCACACCTTCCACCAGGTCCGACAAACCACCGTAACTGCCAACCGCACCCACAAATACGACTCGCACACCCCACAATCAAGCATACACGTACCCCGGGTCCGACAAACCACCGTAACTGCCAGCCGCACCCAAAATACGACTCGCACACCCCACAATAAGCGCACACGTACCCCGGGTCTGACAAACCACCGTAACTGCCAGCCGCACGAACAAATACGACTTGCACACCCCACAATCAAGCGTACACGTACCCCGGGCCCGATAAACGACTGTAACTGCCAGCCGCACCCACAACTACGACTCGCACACCCCACAATCAAGCGTACACGTACCCCGGGCCCGATAAACGACTGTAACTGCCAGCCGCACCCACAAATACGACTCGCACACCCCACAAAACACGTCTACAGTCTACACAACATAGGAAAACAATGTCCTGGCCACATCAAAACAGGCAAACAGAGGACCCAAGTCACAACCACCCCTTATTACACACCCACAAAAAATTCAAATTAAGCCACACCCACAGAAGGACCAATAAAAGGGCCCACATATACAACCCATCATCCTTTGCAATATACCTATTTGGGTAAAGACACAGACGAACAACTGCAGCCATACACCTTCACACATACACCCTATCTCATTCACACACACCACTCCCTTCACAATCAGACCCACACACCCTCATCCATACACACCATCACCCCCCCCAATCACATACACCCCACACCATGGCCACACCAAAGGGTCCAAAGTTCACTAACCCGGAGATGGAGATCCTTACAGATGAAGTAATCAGAGTCTTTCCACAGCTGTTTAGTGCATTGGTCAGACAGACCAGCATAGCTGATAAGACACGCATGTGGGAGAGGATTTTCGAGAAGGTGAATGCTGTTGCACCCATCAGGCGCACCAGGGCGGTTTGCCAGAACAGGTGGTATGATCTGCGGAGGATGGTCAAGCGCAAGATGGATGAGGACTATGCCAACGCTCATCACACTGGAGGTGGGCCTCCCCACAGACCTGCCCAATACCGTCCCTGGGAGGAGAAAGTCATGGCCCTGCTACCACCGGTGGGAGTGCACGGAATTGAAGGAGCAATTGAGCCTGGTGAGTAAACAACTCATGTAACGTGGGGGGGCTCCCAGCAGTGCCTAACAGTATGGGGGGGTGTGGCCATGACTCCCAGCAGTGCCTAACAGTATGGTGGGGTGTGGGGGGGGTGGCCATGACTCCCAGCAGTGCCTAACAGTATGGGGGGTGTGGCCATGACTCCCAGCAGTGCCTAACAGTATGGGGGGTGTGGGGGTATGTGGCCATGACTCCCAGCAGTGCCTATCAGTATGGGTGGGTGTGGGGGTGTGTGGTCATGACTCCCAGCAGTGCCTAACAGTATGGGTGTGTGTGGCCATGACTCCCAGGAGTGCCTAACAGTATGGTGGGGTGTGGGGGTGTGTGGCCATGACTCCCAGCAGTGCCTAACAGTATGGGGGGGGTGGGGGTGTGTGGCCATGACTCCCAGCAGTGCCTAACAGTATGGGCGGGTGTGGGGGGTGTGGCCATGGCTCCCAGGAGTGCCTAACAGTATGGTGGGGTGTGGGGTGTGTGGCCATGACTCCCAGCAGTGCCTAACAGTATGGGAAGGTGTGGGGGTGTGTGGCCATGACTCCCAGCAGTGCCTAACAGTATGGGGTGGTGGGGGTGTGTGGCCATGACTCCCAGCAGTGCCTAACAGTATGGTGGGGTGTGGGGGGGGGTGTGGCCATGACTCCCAGGAGTGCCTAACAGTATGGGGGGTGTGTCCATGACTCCCAGCAGTGCCTAACAGTATGGTGGGGTGTGGGGGGTTGGCCATGACTCCCAGCAGTGCCTAACAGTATGGGGGGGTGGCCATGACTCCCAGCAGTGCCTAACAGTATGGTGGGGTGTGGGGGGTGGCCATGACTCCCAGCAGAGCCTAACAGTATGGGGGTGTGGCCATGACTCCCAGCAGTGCCTAACAGTATGGGGGGGGGGTGGGTGTGTGTGGGCATGACTCCCAGCAGTGCCTAACAGTATGGGTGGGTGTGGGGGTGTGTGGCCATGACTCCCAGCAGTGCCTAACAGTATGGGTGGGGGTGGGGGTGTGTGGCCATGACTACCAGCAGTGCCTAACAGTATGCGGGGTGTGGGGGGGTGAGGCCATGACTCCCAGGAGTGCCTAACAGTATGGTGGGGTGTGGCAGGGTGTGGCCATGACTCCCAGCAGTGCCTAACTGTATGGGGGCGTTGGGGGGTGTGGCCATGACTCCCAGCAGTGCCTAACAGTATGGGTGGGGTGGGGGTGTGTGGCCATGACTCCCAGCAGTGCCTAACAGTATGGGGGGGTGTGGCCATGACTCCCAGCAGTGCCTAGCAGTATGGGTGGGTGTGGGGTGTGTGGCCATGACTTCCAGGAGTGCCTAACAGTATGGGGGAGTGTGGCCGTGACTCCCAGCAGTACCTAACAGTATGGTGGGGTGTGGGGGGGTGTGGCCATGACTCCCAGCAGTGCCTAACGGTATGGGGGTGTGTGGCCATGACTCCCAGCAGTGCCTAACAGTATGGGAGGTGTGGGGGTGTGTGGCCATGACTCCCAGCAGTGCCTAACAGTATGGGTGGGTGTGGGGGTGTGTGGCCATGACTCCCAGCAGTGCCTAACAGTATGGGGGATGTGGCCATGACTCCCAGGAGTGCCTAACAGTATGGTGGGGTGTGGGGGTGTGTGGCCATGACTCCCAGCAGTGCCTAACAGTATGGGGGGGTGCAAGTAGAGTGGCAGGAGGCTGCAAGGGGGAGGGTGAGAGGGTGCAAGGTGTATGGTAGGAGGCTGCACTCAACCCATATGGTCCAGGTACACACCCATGCATCATGCTCAATGCACAGTGAGTGTGAAAGTACTGACAAGATAACTGACACATAGCCCTGGTGTAGGCAGCACATGGACCTCCTGTGACCAGTGCAAACACTAACACCAGGACAAGGTCTGATATCCTGCACAGGAACTCACAAACACTATCATGGCAGCATGCTACATGGGGGGACAGACACACCACGAGGGATGCCCACTTGCCAATCACACTCAAACTACTACCATGGCTTGTCACACACACCCCTTACAGAAACTGAGCCCCTGGGGACAGACAATGGAGTGCAACACTGTCACAATCGTCATGTAACACAACCACAAAAATACTCATCTGATGACGTATGCAAACAAATGAACCACAGTGCTGAATCACAAGTCCATTGTGCCTCTCACACAATGCTCTTGCCACAGCTTTGTGATGCTGTGGATGCACTCAAGTAGCCCCATGGACCTGAGTATTGACAAGGTAATGCATCCCGGAGAAGCGCCATGTCCTAAAGCCCTGTGTCTGAAGAGGGTGTACTGGTCCTGGGGGGTTGGCAGTGGGTGGCCGTCACGGCACTGCAACCCCTCTCTAAAGTTCCTGGATGAAATCAGCAAATTTCCACTCAGCCGCCATCATAAACATGCAGCATTAAAACCCTGTGCATGCTTGAACCAGGCATAATTATTGACACTGCATTGTGCAGATTGGGCCACACAGAGCACAGCTGGATCTGTGTTGTGCTGGCGACACAAGCCACTGCAATGGCTGTGACAGTCATCGTAAACAGTACAAAACATGTCAAGCACCCCTGAGCACATGTCAATCTCAGCCCACAACATATACATACACAAGTTAACAATTTCTACAATCCAAAGCAGGGGTAACATTGCCAACGACAATGCATATTAAATTTGGATGTTGCATGATAGTGCATTAACAGTGTTTGTCTCTCACATCCACAGGGGAACGTGTGGAAACTACCCCCAACCAGGGTGGAGAAGGATCCCAGTCCCGGGCTCAGCACGGCACTGACCCCACCATCAGCGAGGCCTCTCAACACACTGTGGATGACCCCAACCAACCAGGCCCCTCTGGATCCCAAAACCCTGCAGCAGCTGGAACAGATACATCTGTGCCAACCACCACACCCATTCCCGCCACAGCCCAGCAGACAGTTCGGAGCCATGCCCATATTACACAACAGAGCCAGTCTGACAATGAGGGACATGGTTCGCCGGGCACCCATGAGGTGGCAGACGACACCTCCACTGCCAGCACTCATGGGTCCCGTCGACATGATGTGCCCACAAACGCAGGCCTGGCTCGTGTGGGCAGGGGTGGTGGGAGTGGCGCAAGGCGGAGGCGAGAACCTGACCAGCAAGCTGCAGGGCCCGGTATGGCAGAACTCCGAAACATCATGGATGAATACCGGCGGGACACCAGGGAGTTCAGCCTGGTAGTGGAGGCCCTTAACAAAATGACCAATCAGCAGGCCCAGCTACATGACAGTGAAGAACAACCCCATCGACGGATGGAGGTAAGACTGGATGAGCTCCTGACGGTGCATCGGGAAATAAACCAATCACTCCGTCTGATCGCTGTCAACATGCAGCACCCTCCCTGTGTCACAAGGCCTGAAACATCTAGGCAAAGACCAACAACAGGCACAGGGAGGGAGGAGGAGGCGGAATTGTCAGAGGGAGAATCCCATGCATCGTCAAGGCCTGCACGTGAGGGTCCCCCAATGAAGGTGGGTCGTCCACGGTCCAGACGTTGAGAGGCATAGGGCCATGCACAACTCCCAGGTCACCTGGCCTGGCATATTGCCTTTGTGGGCAACAGCATCACCCTATTGACTTTCAGACTCTCCCACATGGACTTGCTGGTCGCAGTGTGCCCAATGATGCCAAGCACTGTGGCCTGGACTCTGTTGACTCATACTGTAAGGCATCACATCTCCCGCTGTGAACTTTGGATTCCCCCCATGTTGTACAGAACCTACTCACGTTACACGCACAAGAGTCAAAAATAAATCTAAGTAGCACAAACAGCATTGATGTATTTGTCTGTATCTAGATTCTAATACATTTGTGAGGTCAAATGTCTTCAAATGCCACAGTCTCCTGCAAACTCTACCCATCCACACACTGGGATTTAAGTCCGGCTGTGGACACACATAGGTCACAAGACATCCAAAACAACAAACATGGATGGCAATACTCACCTGTAGATGGTAACTAACTGCAGAAGATGGGGTTTGCTTGAAATACTGCAATGACAGACAGTCATAGAAGAGTGGGTGAGGTGTCAAGAGCATGGCTAATATGTAGGTGTCCACAGAGGGAGCACCAGGATCTGTGTAATTAGGAATGAGAACTAGCAGCCACATGCTGTTGTACTGTGGATGTGAAGATTGATGGCCTGGCCAAGGGTGCCAAGACGGACTGTTGGCAATAGGGTGTTAGATGGTAGACGTCCATATCATTTATTTTGCCTGGGTCTGTGGAGTGCCGACTGAGTATGAAGGTGAATCTGCATTTGACAGTGGGACCATTGTAGGTATCTCCGGCGGATGGTCATGTGGCATCAGCAGGGGATGTTGAGGATGAGGTGTGTGCATGCACCCTGGATTTCCACAAGTACTTCGAAAGTCAGGTTCTTGTTCCTGTGTAGAGGTTTTTGCTGTAGTTGGGCTGGCTGGTGTTGTGGACCGTAACCAGACTGAACACCACCTTGCCAACAGACATCACCATAGACATACCCGATGGAAATGACAAATACCGCAAACATCGCACCGACAGAGTGGTAGGAGGAATTGCCATCATCCACATTAACACTCCCAGAGTCACTACCAACACCAACGACACCCTCCCACCCGCCTACCACATGCATTTACAGATCCACACAAACACCACCCTCAGAGGAACACTCATCTACAGACCACCTGGAGTCCTACCTCTATTCATCAACTCCATCGCTCGCCTCATCAGCACGCATGCCCTCGCCTACACGGATTACATCCTCCTTGGGGAAATTTACTTTCACCGTCACAACGACACTGACGTAAACTCCACCGCCCTGATGGACAACCTTGCCAACCTTGGATTACAACAACTCATGACAACCCACACCGCTAGACACACACAGGACCCCATCTTCGCATAAACTCCACACGTCTCATCCAACAACACCACCTAACACCACTGGACAGACCACAGAAGGGTCCACTTCATCTTCAGGAAACCTACCACACCTCCCGGCACACAGACCATGCCACGCAGCTGCTGGGGCAAGCTCAACGAGGACTAACTGACAGCCACCCCTACCCTGGGCCCACAAGCCTACCCACCTACCCCCACACCGCTGCCATCTGACTCAAAGAGTGGATCACCGACTGCGCAGACACCTTCGCCCCACTCAAGTCCTCCGCCACCTAACACAACAACAACATTGCCGCATGGTTCACCAAATAACCCAGGACCTCCAAGTGCACCTGTTGAAAGCTGTAGAGGAGCATGCACTGCAAACAATCACCAGAAAGCTACAACGCACACAAAAGTGCCACCTGCAGACACCACCAACTCATCAGGACCAACAACAGAACACCCATCAAGGACCGGCTACACAGCAACGCACACAACTGCAAATAGCACATCAACAACGCTATTCAACTCTCTAAAGCCAAAGACAGTGCAAACAACATTCCTCCATCACAAGACCTGTGTGACTCACTGGCCAACTTTGCTCATCGTAAGATCATCGACATACACAAAATCTTATACTCCACTATACCCACATCCATAACCGAGAACACCCCCCTGCAACCAACACTCACTCAATTCACCTGATTGCTGCTACAACGTCAGCAATGAAGACATCATCATGAGCAAGGTGTACATTCACTCTGGATCCCCATCTGAGCCATGGCATATCCACCTTTCAAAACAAGCCACATAAGCCATCTCCGTAAAATAAATCCTACATCTCCTTCCAGACAACAACCTTCACTGGGAGCTTGGAGAATGTCGTGATCACCGCCTTACTGAATAAACCTAAGGTGGACCACAAATACCTCTCGAACTTCCTGCCCATCTCCCTGCTCCCCTTCCCAGAACAAGTCACCTAGAAGATTATCAACAGACGGCTGACCCGCTAACTCAAAGACAACCACATCAGAACAAACACAGTCTGGATCCTACATCTACAAGGGCACGGACACCGCCCTCATTGCCACCACCACCACCACCACCACCAGCATCCTCATGGACAAAGGAGAAACAGACGCCCACATCCATCTGGACCTCTCAGCAGACTTCCACTCGGTCTCCCACGCCACCCTAACAGTATGCATCCATGACACAGGAATCAAAGAGAGTGCCCTGGTCTGGACAACTTCCTTTGCCACCGGCAGAACCAAGAGCATCTGCCCCCGACAGTACTGGTCCAAGACCACTGACACCATCCGCAGCGTCACACAGGGATCATCCCACAGCCCAACTGACTTAAATATCCACATGGCACTACTCACCCATGTGGCACAACAACAGAGCCTCAATATCATCCTCTACGCCAATTACACCCAGCTGATCATATCCATCACCAAAGACTCACACACTGGCAAAATCTACCTCCACAGAGGAATTAAGGCTGTTGCAAAATGGAGTAAGGACAGCAGGCTGATGCATAATCCAGAAGAATCGGAGCAACACATCCTCGGCCCCACCAGCTCAGCCTGTGACGACTCCTGGTGGCCAACATCGCTAGGAACTTCACCATAACCCACCAAACACACACATAACCTGGGGGGTATCCTGGACTCCTCACTCCCCTTTAACAAGCAGGACAACGCCATCTCTGCTTCCTGCTGCAACACCCTCTGAATGCCCCGCAGGATCTTATCATGTTCACCTCAAATACACAGAAAACAGTCACCCTGCCCCTCTCCAACAGCTGACTTGAGTAAGGGAACGGCATCTACGCAGCTACAACAACCAAACTCCTAAGCCTGCTGCAACGCATCTAGAACACATCGGAACACCTAATCATCGTTTGCCACAACCCGGCCCCATCACACGACACCCGAGAGGCCTGCTCTGGCTCCCTGTCAACAACAGCATCAGCTTCAAACTCAACATCGACGCACACAAAGCTCTACACCATGCAGGACCAGCATACCACAACCACAGACTCACCTTCTACACACCCACCCCCACCCTCGGCTCTACCGACCATGCTCTCGCCACTGTCGCTCACATCTGGAAAAACACGGACAGTGACAGATCATTCTCGTACCTCTACTCAAAGACCTGGAACACCCTCCCTACAAGTCAACAACAGACCCAGGACCTGCTGCCCTTCACAATACTTCTCAAGCTAAGGGTGTTTTGATCAGTAGCAGACCCCCCCAGCGCCTTGAGACCGTCAAGGGTAGGTAGTGCCTTTCACTAATGAATCGCTTGATTGATAGATGGCTTAGCCAAATTATGTTTGTAGGATAGGAGAGCTGTAGGTGATAGTTACAATGAGGGTGGTCAGGATGCTGGTGTGAAACTGGCTGTTCTGATGTTTGACAATGCAGAGTGTGTCCATGGTGTTGGATGTGACTCTGAGGGTGTACCCCGTTAAGCCTAACCAATCATAATCCTGGATTGGGTGTGTGATCCCTGTGGGATTCTGACAATCCGTCTGTGATGGCTAGGCAGAAGAGGTGTTCTGAGTTTGCATACTACCACCTGACAGCATTGGAGGCAATGTGTGGTGGTGTTGTGTCAACGAGGTAATACACTACAATATGGTGCAGCTGGAAGTAGTGTGTGTGCAGTACGAGGCACATGACCTGGTTGTACGTACACGCACTGTTAAGTGTGGCTGCGTCGTTTTGTCAGTATGAGTTGCACACACAGCCTGAGAGGCTGTCATGGGTGTTTTTGCTGTAGCGTGTTACTAGGTGGATGATTGTCTGGTGTTCACTGTGTGGAGGTTGCCTGGGGCATGAGTCTGTTGTGTCACATGTGTCATTCAATCATAAGGAGGCCAAGGATGATCAAAGGGAAATTGCTGCCCCCATTCCAACACTGTTCAACAACAAAAAGGCCGAAGCCACCTCACAACAAATTCCTTACGACCAATGGCAAAGTTACATGGCCAATTTATACTACTGCCTCAGATGTGTACCTTGACACTAATCCATAGGGTCATGGTGTGTTTAACATTTACATGAAATTAAACAAAAGGTCTGATCCCACTCAAAACATTTAAAATAAAGTGAGCAAAGAGAGAGTGCCTCATGGTAGCAACACACGAGGGGGTTCCTGACAGACAATTGCCAGTTTACCCACTTCTCATCATCGGCCACTCTCTCTCCGTGTGAGTAAAGAACGAACAGGAAAATACAAATAGTGATTCCCAACTTATATAAATATGGTGCACAATAAACAACCACTATGTCCCCTCATATCAATTAAGGTGAAACTAACGTGTGTGTGTACCTGGCACCCCTGTGATAGCCAAAGACAATTGGCCCACAACTATTAAAAAGGGGAGGGACTTGCTAAGTAAACTACTTCCTACTGATGCTGTCACATGTGTCATCAAATGAGCTGAGTGTCTTGCAGTGTGCATGTTGCAGGTGCTGACGGACCTGCCTTTGTCATGGCGGTTGTGCAACAGTGGCACAGACAAGCTGCAGCATGCTTCAATAATGGATGGATGGATGGATGGAGGAGTATCTCATAGGTGTGTGTGTGGCTGGATTGGGCCACGCGATGCAGCGTTGTGGCTGGGGATGCTGCAGCTGGGAGGAGCGAACACATGACGGCAGAAGGGGCGATAGAACATGCTAAACAGGCACACAACCCCAGGATTATTGCTAGGCAATAAGTGACATGTGTATGGGAGCCAGGAGTGGCTGGTTACCCATGGGTCACTGCCTGAAAATGTGTTAACATTCACCATACATCACGGCCACAGGACGAGTCCCCATAAAGCGGGGCACAGGACACACAGCGTCAGCAGCTGTAGCCTGCACGTTGTGTGTAGCAAGCAACAGAACACATACACAACCATGTACATCATGCACAATATGGTGAATTAGCCATTACGAACAGCATGCTTGTTGTCACTGTACACATAACCACATATGAACAATGATTGTAAACAATGCCATATAGAACGCATGCAGACTGCAAAGATACCGTCGGTGACAGCAATGAGGCACAATGTACTGTGTGAAACACAGTTGCTACACAATAGGATGAACTTATTTCCAAGGCCATGCTGCCTCCGCCAATTTACATGGCCAGTGGCATTGCTCTGACAACAATAACACTCATGCAATTAAGTTACCTGTAATGCTGGTGATACACTCTCCACACAACTGCCAGGGACTGTCCGTACCTGTGATCATTAGAGTGGTGTGATGCTGGAAGGGTTCCATCTCCCAATATCCCCTTGGTCTGACTACTAGTGACAGACACATTAGGGCGATCAGGCAAGGGAAGGTGAGGATGGGAACTGCAGGGAGGGAGATCTGAAACAAAGCAAAGCAAGCATAAGGATTCCATACTTTTTGTTACAGATTCACAGATTACCTTGGCAGCTACACTGTACCACTCACACCTATGTAGTGTCACCACTGCCACTGTGTCCTATTACTGTTCACAGATCTTGCAATGAGACTAGATCAGATCCTTCAACACGGACACATGAGAGTTAGTAGAGGTTGTCACCTAAATGGAGCATGTATGATGCTCACTAGGCTGCTACAATGCAATTACATCCATGCAGCCATGAAGGACGTCACAGTGTATGAATGTTGCTCGCTATCTCTGTAATTGTGACGTATAGCAGTGCAAATGACACAAAGACAACTATCCGTAGTCAGCCCTGTGAATCAGAAAGGGTCATGAAGGGTAAATAGACATCAGGCGCAAGAGCTGTAAGCACCTCCTCAAATGACGAAGGAAAGAACCTAAACACCAGGAAGCTCCATAGGGGCCAGTCATTACCTCTTGCATCTGTGCCTTACTATACTAGAAAGGACAAGCATGTGTAAACAAACTCAACAGCGAGTAAATAGGAACAATGCTAATAGATACAACCCTACCGTGACCAGGATATGCTGCATGGCAGAAGAGATTTCAGGCAATGACCTCACTGGACTGTTGGCACGTAAGTGTGAACAATTGCTAGAGCCCAACATTGTGATGTAATCAGTGCAACATACCTGGCATCATGAGAATGGAAAGTTAACAGCAACTTACTGAGAAGGCAGTGTTCTCCAGCGGCACTGAGGTAACAACATAACAGTGACATGACATACTGCCACAAGGGGCAATGCATCCATGCAAACAGACCCACAGGACAGTTGACAGAACATGTGGGACATACACTTGCCCACAGCGCCACAACATGCTTCACAGGAAATCAAACTGTACTGTCCACAAGGTTGAGTGGATGATTCTGACACATCCTGCTGAACACAGTGAGGCTGCAATTCTCCACAGAGCCTGTGTTTGTGATGTCACACACAATGGTAACCTGTACCATGTGCTATGTGTCAGGGTCAATGTTAACACACATTGATGCTTTCACCAAAGTGAAATCTCTACTACAGATGACTGTCAAGAAAGGTGACTGCCTTGTCATGGGAGTGGCGCAACATGAAATTTGATACATGGTAATGTGACATGTATGTATGGGCCTACAACATGCTCATGAACAGTTTCTACACACTAAAAAACCATACCAACAATAAACTGCCTGTTTGGAATCCTTACCCAAACTGACATTTCCACATGTCTGTGCAGGGTACGCTAATTCATCCGACGTTGCTATCATCAAGAGGAATTGCAGGAGGACCAAGATGGCACAGACAGACAACAGGCAGGGTGACCTGGAAAGGACAGGCACACAAGGGGTCACGTACTGAACATATTCATTCAGACATGGTCATGTACAATACACTAACAATGTAGTACACTTGTACATTCCAACTTCAATCATTGTGGTCATGTGTGTGGCATGACATCATCACTTGTGTGACACTACATCACAAACATAGAGGTGACATTGTGTACAGTGTGCTGGACACACAGTATGCTACACATTTCATTCTATGGTAGTAGCTTGCACACTATTTCACAGCTACTCACCGTAATGAGAAGAAGTTGCGTATGAGCTGACTCCGGATATCATCCTCCTCCTCCTTATCGCTAGCATCCTCGCCAAGGCCTTCGTCCTCAACGGGTGGATGGTCCTCATCATCAGGATCCAGGATGAGTGGCACCTCCCCCTCTACTGCCATGTTGTGCAGCATGCAGCACATGGTGAAGATGTCACACACCTTGCGCGGGGAGTATGGTAGGGATCCACCTGTCTTGTCGAGACACCTGAACCGGCTCTTCAGGAGTCCAAACGTACGCTCTATCACACGCCTGGTCTGGCCGTGTGCATTGTTGTAACGCTGGTCTGCGGCACTTCTGGGGTTGCGTAGTGCAGTCATGAGCCACGGCAAGTTCGGACATCCGGCGTCTCCTACAACAAGACAAACTTAAGACAAACTTAAGACAGACTTAAGACAGACTTAAGACAAAATCCTAACTTCTGTGAATACCAAAAGTAGTAAGTTCATTCTGTGAATGCCAAAAGTAGTAAGTGCATTCTGTGAATACCAAAATAGTAGTAAGTTTAGGAATGAGTCTTTAGTTCATTCTGTGAATCGGGCCCTGAAAGGTCTGTGGCCAAATGCTCTATGATGTCATCACACACATGAGCTGCTGAAATGCCACTGTGGCATGGTTTGCGTACATGTGAGACACTTGCAATCACGACACAGACCCATCATAGATGCACCTAAAGAGGATTACGTTTACCTGATACAAACAGCATGTCCAATATATTACATGGCACACACATTACATTGTCACACAGGATCATGCAGAGCGCCAATTGGTAAAGTGAGACAGTGCCCCTGTCCATGGCCGTAATGAAGAGAGTACCATCACAGTCTTCATGTGAATAACAACATGTTCATGATATTACTCATGTGACAAGTGTCAAGGTAATGCGAACCACATAGTGGCCCGTCACAAATGTCATGTCTCCACAGCCCATCACACATCAACTGTGCCACTAGAACACATGCCCTCTGCTATATAACTGTGTGCCACACCTAGAGCCTGCTCATGTAAGTCTGCCATGCCAAAACATACATGGACATCCTCATAATGACCTCACACCCACACCTCTGCCATGTGTTTTGCTGTTGTCACCATAGTAATGGTGCCATGCGTGAGCTTGTGGAACGCACTGTACACATGCATTCACTAGAGCATGTGAGACGCCCAGTACCCCACTGGTGCGTGTGTGTGTACGGGTCGTCTCACCATAGCATTGTGGCCATACGTGATACAAGTGCGGAGCGTACCCCACTGGTGCGTGCGTGTGTACGGGTCATCTCACCATAGCATTGTGGCCATACACGTGCGGAGCGTACCCCACTGGTGCGTGCGTGTGTACGGGTCATCTCACCATTGCATTGTGGCCATACGTGGTAGAAGCGTACCCCACTGGTGCGTGCGTGTGTACGGGTCATCTCACCATTGCATTGTGGCCATACGCGATACAAGTGTGGAGCGTACCCCACTGGTGCATGCGTGTGTACGGGTCGTCTCACCATTGCATTGTGGCCATACGCGATACAAGTGTGGAGCGTACCCCACTGGTGCGTGCGTGTGTACGGGTCGTCTCACCATTGCAGTGTGGCCATACGCGATACAAGTGTGGAGCGTACCCCACTGGTGCGTGCGTGTGTACGGGTCGTGTCACCATTGCATTGTGGCCATACGTGTGCGGAGCGTACCCCACTGGTGCGTGCGTGTGTACGGTTCGTCTCACCATTGCATTGTGGCCATACGCGATACAAGTGTGGAGCGTACCCCACTGGTGCGTGCATGTGTATGGGTCGTCTCACCATTGCATTGTGGCCATATGCGTGCGGAGCGTACCCCACTGGTGCGTGCGTGTGTACGGGTCGTCTCAACATTGCATTGTGGCCATACGCGATACAAGTGTGGAACGTACCCCACTGGTGCGTGCGTGTGTACGGGTCGTTTCACCATTGCATTGTGGCCATACGCGTGCGGAGCGTACCCCACTGGTGCGTGCGGGTGTACGGGTCGTCTCACCATTGCATTGTGGCCATGCGCGATACAAGTGTGGAGCGTACTCCACTGGTGCGTGCGTGTGTACGGGTCGTCTCACCATTGCATTGTGGCCATATGCGTGCAGAGCGTACCCCACTGGTGCGTGCGTGTGTACGGGTCGTCTCACCATTGCATTGTAGCCATACGCGATACAAGTGTGGAGCGTACCCCACTGGGGCGTGCGTGTGTACGGGTCATCTCACCATTGCATTGTGGCCATACGCGATACAAGTGTGGAGCGTACCCCACTGGTGCGTGCGTGTGTACGGGTCGTCTCACCATTGCATTATGGCCATACGCGATACAAGTGTGGAGAGTACCCTACTGGTGCGTTCATGTGTACGGGTCGTATCACTTACGAAACATGGCGTTAGAAACGAATCACGCACTGTACTTGTGTGTGAATGCCTGAAAATACATAGGGAACACCTAGGGGACGAGTAGTATGCACAGAATGCAGGCTGGTTGTCAAGGAAACAGAGATTTGAGTGTGCTACAGGTGTCCTGCAAAATTCAGTTGGCCAAAAGTATACAATGTTGCAATGTTTGTTGTGTAGCTAGAGCTAAAATTTCAAACCATGCAAATGTGTGTCAGGGCCTTATGTGGAATGGGATTGGATGAAACATAGGATGCAAAGTAATGTGCCCTATCACACTGTCTTCCTGAGAATGACAGCCCCTCAGCAGCACAGATTTAAGGCTGCATGTGGCTGTGAGAGGGCACTTGCCTGCACAGCATTGGAGTGGACAACACTGCTGCTGTCTCTGCATTCCCTGGACCCAGATTTTGCTGAACATGGAGAGGGCACCTGCATTCAGTGAGGAGAACCAGGCACTGCTGGATGCCCTCCTACCCAACTACAGCAAGCTGAATGGGAAACCAGGGGATCAGGTGAGTGCTTCATGTGTGAGTGTCACTGGAGCCATTGTGTTTTCATGACACTGTGAGATGCACTGTACTTTGGAGTCACTGCCTGGTGTGGACATTAAGATATGTACCATGCAATGAAAGGTGTAGGTAAATTGTGTGTACTGCTTACCAGCATTGTGCTAAGTGCATTCACTTGAGCATGTGTGGTCTGCTGAGAGTTGTTAGGTGTAGTGGGATATGTGCCAGCATGTCACGTGCTGTACACCACCCTGCAATTGCATATGTTGTTCAGTGTTAGCCATGCTCAGTGAGTGGGTTGAAAACCTTAGGGCATCGGTTGCCTTTTGAAGGCATGTAGTGCATTTGTGTTTGCTCACAGGCCACATTCACATAGACAATGATGCAAGTCCTGGCAGCATCCTCTGTTGTCATCATCAATGTGGTGCAAGTGTGTGTCTTTGGGACATGGAGCTTGTGTACTGATGTAGTTTCACTTTGTTTTCCTTACAGGTATCTGCCCATGAAAAGTAGGACATCTGGCTGGCCATAGCCAGGGCTGTCAGGGATGTGAGGTCTGAGGGGGGCGCACACCGCAGGATCCGGAATATCCGCAAGAGGTGGCAGGACATCCAGTGCTGGACCCGCCGAATTGCCCGGGTGCAGCTCAAGCTTGAGGCTCCACGCCGGCATGGCGGCACACGTCACCTCACCCCCAACCTGCTCCGGCTCCTAGCCGTCGTTTTCCCTGACCTCCATAGGCAGAATCAGGATGGACAGCAGCAAGGAGGGGGTAGGTGCATGTCTGTTTGCTGTCATGTGTGTCACATGCTGCCTGCAGTGTTTCAAAGCCTGGTAACATTCCCACAGTTGGGGTGTTCTGGTCAGACAGGCCCTTTCAGCATTGTCAATTCAATGCCCCATTTGGAGCTAATGCTCTTTTACATCCCTTTCCCTCCTCAACATTTGTCCCCTGCTTTGTGTATCTCATATTTGTGCATTTCCTCCTATGGATGAAATGTATTAGTATGCATATTGCTTAGAACATCATCATGTTGGAGGGGGGGTCTGTGACACTTGTTGGTACCTTAACGGTTCCACAACCTGTGCACTGTGGTTGCCCTTCATGATATTTTGCCACTGATTCTCATCAAGGAGTTCTACACGGGTCTGCATCAGTGGCCTTTGTCCTGGGTATGCTTTGTATTTCTCATGTGTTAGCTACATGTGCACACTGTGCATGTATAAAGATTTAGGCTTGTGCATACTCACACTGGGCAGTGCGTGTGTGCATAATCACAAGAAATGTTGTTGGTTATTTGGGACTAATATTGATGTGCAGCAAAACAATGTGACCTTGCCTTACTTTATATAGCTTCCCAGTTATTGAGAGCCAGATTCTGATTTTCCACTACTTGGCCAGTATTACTCACTTTGACGGAGTGATTGTGATGTTGTGCATGGGAGGTGTGATGGGACCACCTGTTTTGCCTTGTCAGTGATGTGCTGAGGATGTCAGATCTGAAGTGGACTTGTGACTATGCACTTAGGCTGTGCTGCTGGAGAATGTAGCCTTTGTAGGATTAGAGGGAAGAGAGAAGACCCCACAAGTTCCAGGGAACAGGGTACTACAGACAATCAAGGTCAAAGGAATATCCCTGGACTAGCTCAAGTACAGTAATATTCACTCTATTCTGTCTACACCATATCACATTCACTCGGTCACAGACTAAAATGTAATGTTTACACTATTTTATTTAAAAATCGAACAATATTCTCCTATGCAGAAGGAGACCAAATTTTTGTTAAAATTTCAGAAAAATTGTTTTTCTGAAAACATTTGACGTTGAGACATCTCATACAATACAATAAAATATATTAAAACATCTGATATTACATCAAAATTACACAACAAGTATGTCAGGAAAAAAACACATGTACCATAATCTAATCATCGAATGTAATGACACAATACATTTTCAAAAAATACGAGAAAGACAAAGAAACCCCCTATATTAGATAGAGCAAATGATGTTGCTACAGATTAATCAGATCCAAAAGCCTTTACACAAATTATATGTGACTTCCAGTGTCCAAAATTGGAGTATATCTGGAGCCCCCTAGGCTATACTTGAATTCTATATTGCGTAGTGCGTCGACGCGTTTCGGTGTTTAAGGCCGTAGATGTGGTCACACCTTCTTCAGGACAATTTAAATTCACATGGGGTCATCATGCTCTTGTTACTGGTATCCTTCTCTATTATTGGTATTAGATGTTAAGGATACGCTGTGGGGAGATGTATTTTCTTTGATTTCCCACATTTAATATAGCTATTGGTAAGAGGGTTTTCGAGTAATGTGTTGTTAGTCACCAAACTACCAAAGTAGCATAAACTGAGCACGCCTTGTATTACTTTCCTTGCAGGAGTGCAACAAAAAAGTTTTTTTGACGTTAGTGCTTCACCACCCATTTACTTTGGTAAGCATCTCGTGTTGATTTACAATTCCAAATAACTAATTGCCACGCATGTATATTTTTCTGGTCCTACAGCCTTGCTCTTATGTCCTTTTAGATCCAAACTGGTCACCCTCGCCTAAAATAGAATTAGGAGAGTGAGATACAACTAGAGGTATGTGGTGCTTAATTACTTTATGCTCTAAAGGTGCGGTCTAGAACTACTCTGTGCCCTACTCAAGCGGTTAATTCCATACTAAAATACCATAATACAGTTATTGAATTCCCTCCCCCTATGTAGATACTCTGCAGGAGCCTTGATATTTAACTTTTCATGTATGGTTGCTTATATAGCCATAAAATCTGAGATGCATAGATTTTAGTTTACAGTGGTAGTGTAACTGTTCATATTCTGAGTTGTATAGACTTTAGCGCACATTGATTGTTTTCTCTCTCCCTTTTTTAAAATGAATTGATCTCTATTGGTAATTTAGAAATGTGTTAATCTGTTAATTTTTCTTTCTCCTTTTTTCATTTTGGTTCACACTGTTTTTTTCTTTCAATGTATGTCTTGGTATTTATGTATGGCAAATGTTTTTAAATATTCAGTAAAGGCATGTATTGATATGTCCTGATGATGGTCCTGAATTAAATAAGGATCGAAACGTCGTTGACACTCTACACTTGATGATTTGTATACTATTTTATTGTGAAATCACACAAAGTGTATCTAATTAATAATTGTCTGTTCTAATTTTTTGATGAATTTACAGACTTTTTTCTTGCCTTGTATTTGTTTGTTTGTCTGTGGTTATGTATCTGTGGTAGCTGGACACAGGCTTGTGTCCCACTTGGAAATTGTCAGATATTTTGCCACATCAGATTGTATTTATTATTAAAACATGTCCGGCTGGACATTGAACAAAGATTCCAATTTTGGTCTTTTTGTATCTCTGTTTTTAAATTCAGATTGAAGTTTGGGACCATTGTTTTGTGAAATAGTGTATACTCCCAAGGTCCCAAGCCTACTGCTACTTTGGGTTCCCCTTGTTATATATAGTAAAATGAAAATCATGACACGGTTGTTGTCATTCATGGAGGGCATGTCAGCTGACATGTCTGATGAACGCCGGAGTATGGCGTCCATGGACTCAACACTGACGGCAGCACTTGCCATCCTGCAGCATCAATCCCCCCACTCCTTCTGAAACATCCACATCCCCCTCTCCCATACCTGTCCACCACACACGCAGACGCACAAGATCACACACCCCAACAGAGACTCCCAGCACACCCACACGTAAGTCTAAGCGCAGACCTACATTCACCCAATCTCAGGGGGATGTGCGCACACTCACAGGGACAGGGGGCAGGCATCACACACCCACCCACAGACACACTACAACTGACTCACAGCCCTCTACCTCCACTCCCATTGTGTCCCCGGGTTCAGGTGGTAGCCTGTCAGAACTGGCTGCAGTGTGCAGCGCAGAATATGTTGCTTCCTTTTGCACTACACCTGCCACTGTGGAGGAATCCTCGCCACCTGCACCCACTACACATACCCTTCCCTCTCCTGTCCCTGCGGTACCGGACACTGACTGCGATGATGCCCCCCATGGGTCTACAGACCTCTAAGTCCACCATGTGCAGGCAAGTTTTGGGGTGACAACCTCCACGAAGTCACCACTGTTATGGACAGTATTTTGGACGGGCCATTTGCCTTCTGTGAGCATCGACTCATTCATTTGTTATTTTACATATCTCCGCTGAATAAAGCATTTTATTTTTCATTCTGAACTATTGCGTTTCAGGGAATTGCTTTAGGTGCTGTGTGCCTACAAGTTGGTGTAATGTTAATGTTTTGGTATTGTGAAAGATGTCTACTTTTCAGATGGGAATGGTGTGGACCATGGTATCTCTGTGCTACCCCAAGCTTTCTGATGATTATCAAGATTTGTGTGTTTGCAGTTTGCATACAGACATTATCCAAATGAGTGTCCCTTCCTCATTGACACATGAGATCTTCTCTACAGACAGTTGCACTATTGTTGTGGTGACTTCAGTATGGATTTCACATTGATTAGTGCTTTCACTTCCGCAAGGGCCATTCCTGCTCTCATATGCTATCTGACAATTGGTCAGTGCCATCCATGCTACTCACTGTCCTTGGGTTTGTCGTGTGTTGTTATGCCTTCAGGGAGTCCATCCTAATGTTTCATACTATGCATGACAATGTTATCCACCTTGGCCTCATCATTCTGATTGTCATATTTGAAAGTTGTGCCAAACAAACATATTTGGGTGCTTTGTATCTAGGGCTTACCTACCCTGTTCCTTCCATGAGGGAGTACATGTTTCACCACCTTGACAGTCACATCATGTCCGGTATATACATGACTCTTCATAATTCAATTTGTGCTTCTTTGTTGAGTGGTCTGTTGCATGACTGCACACTATTGAGTCATGCTGGAGGGGGGGGGGGGTGTTCCAGCAAACTACATGTGTGGATATGCCTGTGTGATCAGACAAAACAACCACATGTGGTGTATTACTCAGTGTGTGACAGGAGACCATACTCCGTGGAGTAGGTCACTGCTGTGAGTGATGTGTTGACATGCAACTATCATGAGTGTCACAAGTTAGGGATGTACACATACAGGCAGGTACTTGTTGTATGCTGTGGGAAATGCACACCCCTATGTCTGGGCACTGCTGGGAATTCTATCCAAATGCGAAAAAGAGAACAAGGGAGACCCTACTCACACGGAACCAGGGTAATGTGTATATCCAGAACAACAAGAGGTTCCTGTGGCATATTACTTCGTAAATATTCAATAATTGGGGACTTAATACCAATCTAAGTATTGGAGAAAGAATGGCAATTGCATGAGAGAGACACAATCAGCACAGTTTCAAAACATTTTATATATATATTTCAGATGACAAAAAGTAGTTGAAATAGTTTAGACTACAGCATATCATACAGTATGTACAGTGCAATGTGTCCCAAGTGATTAGTGAAGTAACCAAAAATCGACACGTGTACAGTGAGGTGAACTATACAGGTTACAGTGGTAGCTATTTACAAAACAGGAGACATGACTCAAGGACAATTCTTGAAACCAATCGTGGAACAGCTGCTATACAATCATAGGAACTGTGTGAGTCTTATTCGCCTCCAAGTACGTCGACGGCGTTTCGACCCTTAGAATGAGGGTCTCATCAGGACTGGGAGTGAGGGACGTCTTATAGTGGGCTAGTCATAACCCATGCGTTTAGAAGCAAAATGAATTTACTTACAGTGAACCCAGCTGGGCACACTGTCAAAGACACCCTGGTAGTTGTCAGTCTGTAACGGGCAGTGCCGTCGCCGCGCGAAATGACCAGAAGTTCTCTGGGCGCGTTGTCCACTAGCTCGATCGCTACCTTCTGGAGAATGTGTGGTCACATTCTAAGGGTCGAAACGCCGTCGACGTACTTGGAGGCGAATAAGACTCACACAGTTCCTATGATTGTATAGCAGCTGTTCCACGATTGGTTTCAAGAATTGTCCTTGAGTCATGTCTCCTGTTTTGTAAATAGCTACCACTGTAACCTGTATAGTTCACCTCACTGTACACGTGTCGATTTTTGGTTACTTCACTAATCACTTGGGACACATTGCACTGTACATACTGTATGATATGCTGTAGTCTAAACTATTTCAACTACTTTTTGTCATCTGAAATATATATATAAAATGTTTTGAAACTGTGCTGATTGTGTCTCTCTCATGCAATTGCCATTCTTTCTCCAATACTTAGATTGGTATTAAGTCCCCAATTATTGAATATTTACGAAGTAATATGCCACGGGAATTCTATCCACACACCCCTCATATGTCTGGGCACTGCTGGGGGTCCTCTGCACCCACCCCTATACTATTGGGCACTGCTGGGGGTCCTCTGCACCTACCCCTATACTGTTGGGCACTGATGGGCACTGCTGGGGGTCCTCTGCACCCACTCCCTATACTGTTGGGCACTGCTGGGGGTCCTCTGCACACACACCCTATACTGTTGGGCACTGCTGGGGGTCCTCTGCACACACACCCTATACTGTTGGGCACTGCTAGGCACTGCTGGGAGTCCTCTGCACCCACCCCCTATACTGTTGGGCAATGCTGGGCACTGCTGGGGGTCCTCTGCACCCACCCCCTATGCTGTTGGGCACTGTTGGGCACTGCTGGGTGTCCTCTGCACCTACCCCCTATACTGTTGGGCACTGCTGGGCACTGCTGGGGGTCCTCTGCACCCACCCCCTATACTGTTGGGCACTGCCGGGGGTCCTCTGTACCCACCTCCTATACTGTTGGGCACTGTTGGGGGTCCTCTGCACCCACCCCCTATACTGTTGGGCCCTGCAGGGGGTCCTCTGCACCCACCCCCTATACTGTTGGGCACTGCTGGGGGTCCTCTGCACACACACCCTATACTGCTGGGCACTGCTGGGGGGTCATCTGCACCCACCCCCTATACTGTTGGGCACTTCTGGGGGTCCTCAGCACCCACCCCCTATACTGTTGGGCACTGCTGGGAGTCCTCTGCACCTACCCCGTATACTGTTGGGCACTGCTGGGCACTGCTGGGGGTCCTGTGCACCCACCCCCTATACTGTTGGGCACTGCTGGGGGTCCTCTGCACCCACCCCCTATACTGTTGTGCACTGCTGGGGGTCCTCTGCACACACACCCTATACTGTTGGGCACTGCTGGGGGTCCTCTGCACACACACCCTATACTGTTGGGCAGTGCTAGGCACTGCTGGGAGTCCTCTGCACCCACCCCCTATACTGTTGGGCACTGCTGGGCACTACTGGGGGTCCTGTGCACCCACCCCCTATACTGTTGGGCACTGCTGGACACGGCTGGGGGTCCTCTGAACCCACCCCCTATACTGTTGGGCACTGCTGGGGGTCCTCTGCACCCACCCCCTATACTCTTGGGCACTGCTGGGCACTGCTGGGGGTCCTCTGCACCCACCCCCTATACTGTTGTGCACTGCTGGGGGTCCTCTGCACACACACCCTATACTGTTGGGCACTGCTGGGGGTCCTCTGCACACGCACCCTATACTGTTGGGCACTGCTAGGCACTGCTGGGAGTCCTCTGCACCCACCCCTATACTGTTGGGCACTGCTGGGCACTACTGGGGGTCCTGTGCTCCCACCCCTATACTGTTGGGCACTGCTGGACACTGCTGGGGGTCCTCTGCTCCCACCCTGTATACTGTTTGGCACTGCTGGGGGACCTCTGCACCCACCCCTATACTGTTGGGCACTGCTGGGGGTCCTCTGCACACACACCCTATACTGTTAGGCACTGCTGGGGGTCCTGTGCTGGGGGTCCTGTTGGGCACTGCTGGGCACGGCTGGGGGCCCTCTGCACCCACCCCCTATACTGTTGGGCACTGCTGGGGGTCCTCTGCACCCACCCCCAATACTGTTGGGCACTGCTGGGCACTGCTGGGAGTCTGCTGCACCCACCCCCTGTACTGTTGGGCACTGCTGGGCACTGCTGGGGGTCCTCTGCACCCACCCCCTATACTGTTGGGCACTGCTGGGGGTCCTCTGCATCCACCCCCTACACTGTTGGGCACTGCTGGGGGTCCTCTGCACCCACACCCTATACTGTTGGGCACTGCTGGGGGTCCTCTGCACACACACCCTATACTGTTGGGCACTGCTAGGCACTGCTGGGAGTCCTCTGCACCCACCCCCTATACTGTTGGGCACTGCTGGGCACTGCTCGGGGTTCTGTGCACCCACCCCCTATACTGTTGGGCACTGCTGGCCACTGCTGGGGGTCCTCTGCACCCACCTCCTATACTGTTGGGCACTGCTGGGGGACCTCTGCACCCACCCCCTATACTGTTGGGCACTGCTGGGGGTCCTCTGCACACACACCCTATACTATTGGGCACTGCTGGGGGTCCTGTGCTGGGGGTCCTGTTGGGCACTGCTGGGCACTGCTGGGGGTCCTCTGCACCCACCCCCTATACTGTTGGGCACTGCTGGGGGTCCTCTGCACTCACCCCAATACTGTTGGGCACTGCTGGGAGTCCGCTGCACCCACCCCCTATACTGTTGGGCACTGCTGGGTACTGCTGGGGGTCCTCTGCACCCACCCCCTATACTGTTGGGCACTGCTGGGGGTCCTCTGCACCCACCCCCTATACTGTTGGGCACTGCTGGGGTTCCTCTGCACCCACACCCTATACTGTTGGGCACTGCTCGGGGTCCTCTGCACACACACCCTATACTGTTGGGCACTGCTAGGCACTGCTGGGAGTCCTCTGCACCCACCCCCTGTACTGTTGGGCACTGCTGAGCACTGCTGGGGGTCCTGTGCACCCACCCCCTATACTGTTGTGCACTGCTGGGGGTCCTCTGCACACGCCCTATACTGTTGGGCACTGCTGGGGGTCCTCTGCACACGCACCCTATACTGTTGGGCACTGCTAGGCACTGCTGGGAGTCCTCTGCACCCACCCCTATACTGTTGGGCACTGCTGGGCACTACTGGGGGTCCTGTGCTCCCACCCCTATACTGTTGGGCACTGCTGGACACTGCTGGGGGTCCTCTGCTCCCACCCTGTATACTGTTTGGCACTGCTGGGGGACCTCTGCACCCACCCCTATACTGTTGGGCACTGCTGGGGGTCCTCTGCACACACACCCTATACTGTTAGGCACTGCTGGGGGTCCTGTGCTGGGGGTCCTGTTGGGCACTGCTGGGCACGGCTGGGGGCCCTCTGCACCCACCCCCTATACTGTTGGGCACTGCTGGGGGTCCTCTGCACCCACCCCCAATACTGTTGGGCACTGCTGGGCACTGCTGGGAGTCTGCTGCACCCACCCCCTATACTGTTGGGCACTGCTGGGCACTGCTGGGGGTCCTCTGCACCCACCCCCTATACTGTTGGGCACTGCTGGGGGTCCTCTGCATCCACCCCCTACACTGTTGGGCACTGCTGGGGGTCCTCTGCACCCACACCCTATACTGTTGGGCACTGCTGGGGGTCCTCTGCACACACCCCCTATACTGTTGGGCACTGCTAGACACTGCTGGGAGTCCTCTGCACCCACCCCCTATACTGTTGGGCACTGCTGGGCACTGCTCGGGGTCCTGTGCACCCACCCCCTATACTGTTGGGCACTGCTGGCCACTGCTGGGGGTCCTCTGCACCCACCTCCTATACTGTTGGGCACTGCTGGGGGACCTCTGCACCCACCCCCTATACTGTTGGGCACTGCTGGGGGTCCTCTGCACACACACCCTATACTGTTGGGCACTGCTGGGTGTCCTGTGCTGGGGGTCCTGTTGGGCACTGCTGGGCACTGCTGGGGGTCCTCTGCACCCACCCCCTATACTGTTGGGCACTGCTGGGGGTCCTCTGCACCCACCCCCAATACTGTTGGGCACTGCTGGGCACTGCTGGGAGTCCGCTGCACCCACCCCCTATACTGTTGGGCACTGCTGGGTACTGCTGGGGGTCCTCTGCACCCACCCCCTATACTGTTGGGCACTGCTGGGGGTCCTCTGCACCCACCCCCTATACTGTTGGGCACTGCTGGGGTTCCTCTGCACCCACACCCTATACTGTTGGGCACTGCTCGGGGTCCTCTGCACACACACCCTATACTGTTGGGCACTGCTAGGCACTGCTGGGAGTCCTCTGCACCCACCCCCTGTACTGTTGGGCACTGCTGGGCACTGCTGGGGGTCCTGTGCACCCACCCCCTATACTGTTGGGCACTGCTGGTCACTTCTGGGGGTCCTCTGCACCCACCCCCTATACTGTTGGGTACTGCTGGGGGTCCTCTGCACACACACCCTATACTATTGGACACTGCTGGGGGTCCTCTGCACCCACACCGTATACTGTTGGGCACTGCTAGGCACTGCTGGGAGTCCTCTGCACCCACCCCCTATACTGTTGGGCATTTCTGGGCACTGCTGGGGGTCCTCTGCACCCACCCCCTATACTGCTGGGCACTGCTGGGCACTGCTGGGGGTCCTCTGCACCCACCCCTATACTGTTGGGCACTGCTGGGGGTCCTCTGCACCCACCCCCTATATTGCTGGGCACTGCTGGGCACTGCTGGGGGTCCTCTGCACCCACCCCCTATACTGTTGGGCACTGCTGGGGGTCCTCTGCACCCACCCCCTATACTGTTGGGAACTGCTGGGCACTGCTGGGGGTCCTCTGCACCCACACCCTATACTGTTGGGCACTGGTAGGCACTGCTGGGGGTCCTCTGCACCCACCCCCTATACTGTTGGGCAATGCTGGGCACTGCTGGGGGTCCTCTGCACCCACCCACTATACTGTTGGGCACTGCTGGGGGTCCTCTGCACCCACACCCTATACTGTTGGGCACTGCTAGGCACTGCTGGGAGTCCTATGCACCCACCCCCTATAGTGTTGGGCACTGCTGGACACTTCTGGGGGTCCTCTGCACCCACCCCCTATACTGTTGGGCACTGCTGGGCACTGCTGGGGGTCCTCTGCACCCACCCCCTATACTGTTGGGCACTGCTGGGGGTCCTCTGCACCCACCTCCTATATTGTTGGGCACTGCTGGGGGTCCTCTGCACCCACCCCATATACTGTTGGGCGCTGCTGGGGGTCCTGTGCACTCAGCCCCTATACTGTTGGGCACCACTGGGCATGCTGGGGGGTCCTCTGCACCCTCCCCCTATACTGTTGGGCACAGCTGGGGGTCCTCTGCACCCAACCCCTATACTGTTGGGCACTGCTGGGCGTCCTGTGCACCCACCCCCTATACTGTTGGGCACTGCTGGGCACTGCTGGGGGTCTTTTCCACCCACCACTCAGATGTGACGAACCGTACCCACAGATTTCGCTGTGTGTGCGGCACGTATCCCTATTGCAATGGTGATATGCGCTAGTGTGTGATGCACCGTACCACGAGATTTGTGACATGTGTGCGGCGCGTAACACTATTGCAATGGTGATATGCGCTGGCGTGTGGCGCACCGTACAGGTATACTTCCGTTGTTGCGGTGGGTTGAACTCACCGTCTGCGCCGTCGTCGGTTTCTATGTACGAGGTCGTAGGCGCACAGGGCTCGGATGACACGGTCGATGGGGTTCATGTCGTGTATGTCGCGTACTGGGGTGCAGTTCGTGGTGGACTCTGGTTTTACGGCAGTTTCCAGCTCTCGTAGCAAAAGGGCTGTACGGAGTGGCGTCAACACGGATCATACTTCCTGGTCTGGAAATGGCTGCCAATTTACGTACGGACGTGCCGTACAGCATCGGCCGGAGTGAATCCGTATGTGTACTTTGTATTTGTACGGTGTTTGGTATGAGTCGTACGGAGTGGCGCTTTGGGTTAGGATCGTACTTGCTGGTTCGTACGGGGACGTTGTAAGTGTACGAATCATACGGGAAAAACGCTCCGTACAGGTAATCGGAGCGCTTTTTACCAGATCGGAATCGATCCCTTTATGTTATAAACAATGACATCATAAGATGCAGTCTATTGCCATAGTTTCTTCATGACCTAAATGTTTAGTACCTTTTCACAGACTTTCACTTACTCAGCTTTTCCCTTTAATCTCCTCTCCTTCTTGTCTCATGAAAGTGAAGGTATAATTCACAAACAGATTCATGTTAAGGACATAACCGTACGAACCTGAAACATGAAAGTATTTTACTCAGCCTCTTTTATGCAAATAATATGATAATAATATTTACTTTGTGGTTAGACTAATTTTAGATTTTATTTTTACTTACCAATCACATTTTTGTTATAGTTATTGTTTTGACTTTTATAGGTACACAAGAGAAGGCGGGCATACCACCCAAAATACCGCAAAAAGTCCCTCTCCTCCCCATCTTTTTAGATATCTAGTTCACGCAAACCCACACAGCCATGCAAGCAGGCACGCGCACACACATACAAGCAAGCATGTCACACAGTCACACAGGCACACACTGGTATGCATACCCCTCCTCCTTATGCATGAAAATATGTGAGAAATCGTTGTCCATAATCACAGCGAGTCCCTCCCCTCTTCTGCATACTAAAGAACTGGAGCTTTGCAATAATTAACAAGGCTGCAACAAGGTGTTATCAAGCAGGGAACATATTGAAGGCTATGGAAGCATGACCCCCTAAAGCGAGCTGACTTCAACATTATGCTGTTTGCTGTTAACTCTTCACAAGTCAATATATTTAAACACTGCGATATTGGTCATTACAGGATATTTCCATCCAAACTCAGTGGTGGCTGGTGAAATTTGAAAGTGGTGGGGGAGAACCGTACGTACTATAAATGGAAAATGTAATATCTTTACAGATCTTATTTTCATATGTACTCGGATTTCCCAGTAAAGACTGAAAAACAGAAGTGCAGCTGTACTTTTGGTTTCACATTTCCTTATCAGCCTAACTTGTAAAAACAGTTACACCCTATTTTTTTAATGTGAGCACAGCTGAAAAATGAAAACAGAATGACCAAGAGAGCTGTGTGCATGTTTATTTCATTTAAAGTACGGGACTGCAAAAACAACAAAACATCAATCAGCTGGTGTTTGTTGCTGAAGTCACAGGTGTTTTTTTTAAACTAACAGTGCATGACAAAGGTAAAACCTTTTCAGGGGTGACAGTTTTAAACGTAAATAACATTGTAATAAAACCACCCGCTAGGGACAGCTGAGCTGGAGAAAGAAGAAGATCTGTTTCTCAGCACACAAGACAACGTGCTTGCTCTTCAATGCTTCTGACTCGATAGAGACTGAAAGCAGCCACGGCCGGTAGTAGGTGTAACTGCAGGGCGGTGACGTGGGGAGGGGGAGGGGCATGGTGGGGGTAGTAATGTATGGATTACGAACTTTAACAGGTAAGTAAACATATAAATAAATAAAAACAAATTTAGTTGCGCGCACTGCATCACATTTGGTGATGCAGTGCACACAATGAAATTCGTTTTATTTATTTATATGTTTAGTTACCTGTTAATGTCCGTAATCCATACATTACTACCTCCTACCCTGCCCCTCCCCCTCCCCAGGTCACTGCCCTGCAGTTACATCTACTACCGGACGTGGTTGACCGAAAGTCAGAATGCCATCTCTTTCTGAAGCCAGACCCTTAGCTTTGTGAATTAAACGAACAGTGGCTGATACTGGAGGAGGTGGAGCCATCACTTCCTTCAATGGGTCTGCTCCACTCGGTCCTTTGCATGAAAGAAGTCCTGCTGATCCTGCCCTGGGCTACAGCAGGAAATGCCCAAATGGAAACCTATTCATTACAGAGGAAAGACTTTTTGGAGGTGTCTCACTAACACGCAAGTGAAAGAGTTAACCGCACTCCCAGGGAAGGCGATATTGGCTGACTGATTACTACCATGGTAACCCAGCAGCAGCTTACCTTGTGCACAATAATAAACAGCAATAACAAATCACTGAAAGCTCGGAATTGTTCACTACCAGCAAAAACTCTGACCTTGGGTGAAAGCTTGAAGTGATAAATCCTCGCAGGTGGCTCCTAGGAGGCTGCAGCTCTTGTAACATGGTGGTAGGGGTGAGGGACGGGATGGGAGCACAAGGAGAGGTGGGAAGAGCTGCAAGGCCTCATGCCGTCTTACGAACAAGACTTGAACAAGCCCAATCGCCCTAAAAAGGAAGCCCAAAACCAACCAACCTCCCACCAAAAAGAAGCCCAAGTTCTGGTGGTCATCAGAAAGTGCAAAAAGGCTAAATAAATGCAAGCAAGGGAGCGGGAGGTACAGAGTGGGAGGCAGTAAAAACACAACTGTGGCAATAGGAGGAGGTAGGAGGGAGGAATGCTATATTTACTTGGAGGCAGCTATGGCACAGAAGCTGAAATCCGGCAAACAGTAACAGAGCAGGAAACCAAGAAAAAAAATGCCCACCAAAGAACAGATAAAGAACCATAGCGAAATGAAACAGTACTTAGTCCCTGCTGCTTGGGAGGAACAGAAGAGAAAAGAAGGGACCAAGAAGCAGAATTGACCACTAGCAAGCAATGATTTTTAAAGGACACTGAAACAAACAAATCAAAGGCATGAGGATGGCTTTAATTGCACAAGAGAAAAATACCAAAGTATGAAAGAGGTCGTACACTTACGATCGACCTAATAAGTAAAATAAAGCACAAACAAAATTAAGATGCCGTGGTTTCTATGTTCAAACTAAGTCTCTATTTTTTAAGTTAAAAATCTCCAGCAGGACGAAGCCGAGTGCTAAAGGTGAAGACAGTGCCACGAAGCCTGATACCCCTTTGGTGAAGGACCGCTGAACAGTATTTCCTGCTGCAGAGAAGTATGTAGAGGAGAAGCCATAATGTCACTCAAATCAGCGATGCATCTCGGGCACGTAGGCGAGCAAGTTTGACCCGGTCTCTTACTGGTTCTCAGAGTACTTGTGGCCAGTTTTGGGATTTAGTCAACTGGGCACCTTTAGCAGCACAACGCAAGGGTCCAGGCCTGGGAGGACAGCACTTAGGGGCTTAGGACTCTCTCAGGCTGGAGAGGTGCAGTTTCAACATGGAGGGAGTCGTGTTCGTCAATGTGGCTCTTAACAGGAGGCCATTAAACTAGACCATGGGTTACTCTGGTAGTCCTGAGTTCATGTGAAAATGCAGGACTCAAAGGACTCAACAGCAGGGCTGACCTCTGAGGGATCAAGGCAACAAGTCACAGCAGCAGGCAGTCCTCTGAGAGTACGTCTGCAGGTCCAGGAGTCTGAAGAGTTAATGTCTTTGAAGTGCATGGAATTTCCTGACTCCCCTGCCCTGGATGCTGGCTACAGTGGCAATGTGGAGTTCAAATAACATTTGTATGTAGGCAGAGGACACTCTATTAAGTTGCAAGTGGGCTGTGCTTATCTCCGCCCCCATCCTTCCAGAATATGGCCGGTTCAGGTACACCTAATCCTGATTTTTCTGGGCGGCGAGAGTCGTTTCTGTTGACATCGACTACCACCATCCCCTGCCCCTAGAACAAGTAGCCCTTCGGCCGCCACCGCCGAACACCCACTCAGGACAAGTTGCCTGTCGGCCGAAACACCCCCTGCTCTTACCTGAACCTAGGCAGCAATCTTAGGGGCTCCCCAGGTGGCAGTATGGCTAGCTACACCACTGGTGCAAATCCGTTTTCCGCACGTTTGATATGCAGGATAGTGTTAAAATAGCAAGGCAGAATTTTATTGTGGGTGCGATAATAGGTGGTTTGGCCTATTCCCCTACCTGAAGTTTGTATGCTGAGAACAAGAAGGAGACACATAAGTCATCGTGGCATGCAGATTATATTTAGATGCTGTGTCACAGTACAAATTAATTATGGGAATGCTCACACTAAAAGCATGTTGTTCATCCGCATATGCACCATGTTTAATGTTTGCACTCTTTGCAGTAACAAATGTATAGGTAACAAGTTAGGTCATATGTGCTGTGCATCACTTCACAATTGTGTCTTGTATTGTCTGAAAAGACGTTGCATCGTACTTTACTTACTTAGGACATTTCCTGTCGGGATACAGCTAAACTTCAGGAGGCACCTTATGGACTGTTAGAAACTTCAATTGTACTGTCAATTATGTACATTCATATTTGGAGGCAAGTTATAAATTGAGGACTGCCACTGCTAATTGGACTCGCCTTTACTTACATTAGTGTGGACATAGACAGGAATATAACTTTTTGGTTCCTATTTACGCAGCTACCACCAACAAAGCTATTTGTAAGTTGATGAGGAGAGAGGGAGATGAGTTGGCCTAATGGCTAGGGCACTCGACCTCAAATCTGGGGAACTGGGTTCGAGACTCGGCAAAGACGCTGAACATCCTGGGCAAATCACTTAATCTCCACATGCCTAATTAAAATGAATATGTCCTCATGTAATGCAACTGGTGCTATGTAAAGCGCTCTGATAGTCTATTCGGGTCAAGTTTGCGCTAAATAAAACTCTGTAAAATAACATTAAAAAAATTAGATGGAGGGCCTGCTATGTATGTTTATTCGCGATTTATAGTTATTTGTCAGCAATTTCACATTGGTGTGACATGTGTTACTCCATTTATGAGATATAAATGATATCGTATACTAGCACATGGACCACTCCATGGTAGGGTGGATGCTGGAAGGTGAAAGTGACCTAGGACACATCTATTTCTGCTGGACATGGTGTTTGTTCTGTGGGGGTCAATGAAGTGGGCAATACCTTCTGAACCAGATATTAAATGAGTCACAAACATAGACTGGTTATACTAATGATTGCTGCAATGTGCTCATCTACTGCCTTGGTATATGTTTAAGTTGATGGGTGTTTAGTTTATGCAGGTACATATGATTTGCATAAACTGTTACAATTCTTTACATTATTAAATATTCTGCTGTAGTATGTATATGCAAAAACAATTGATGGACAGAATGCAGAACAATGTCATACATTGACCGCCGTACAGAGATCTGGGCCTAAATCCATCGTTTGTTTTGCTCACCATGCCATTCCAGTTTTGAACAATGCCATATGCAAATCAGTCTTGACCCTGTGCCCAATGGGAACAGTCGAGCCCGAACTGCCAGGCCAGGTCCTCCCTGGACTGGAAACACGTATCCTAGGACCGTTTTTGGAGTTTCAGCCCTCATCAGCGAAGGATAGCTTGACTCCAGTGGCTTGGAGAGCACAGGACCCACGTCTGGGCATACCCGTCCCACTCGGGGTGACAATGCAAAAACAATTGATGGACAGAATGCAGAACAATGTCATACATTCACCTCAGTACAGAGATCTGGGACAAAACCCATTGTTTCTTTGCTCACCATACCATTCCAGTTTGAGCCCAGCCATATGCAAATCAGTCTTGACGCTGTGCCCAATAGGAACAGTCATGACCGAACTGCCAGGCCATGTCTTCCCTGGAGTGGAAACAAGCATCCTAGGACTGGTTTCAGGGTTTTACCCCTCATCAGCCAGGATAGCTTGACTCCAGTGGTATGGAGAGCACAGGACTCACGTCTGGGCATACCTGTCCCACTCGGGGTGCCAAATGCAAAAACAACAATTGACGGACAGAATGCAGAACAATGTCATACATTCACCCCAGTACAAAGATCTGGGCCTAAATCCATCGCTTTTTGGCCCACCATGCCATTTCAGTTTGAACCCAGCCATATGCAAATCAGTCTTGATCCTGTGCCCAATGGGAGCAGTCCAGTCCGAAAATCCAGTCCAGTTATATAAACCGGTCTCTCTGGGGTGTTCCCATTGTAACTGCAGGTGACAGAATGTGCTTATTTGTTACACTGCTTGAAAGTAATGCGGTCTCAACAAGCACTAGTCTTCCTTTTCACTGTTATCTGTGACCCCACTTAACTGCCTCTAGAAAGATTGTACAAGCTACATTTCTTAGGAGCAGAATTTAAGTGTTTTTTTTCAACAGGTTTACATCCTCAAATTGCATGCAAAAATTCGCCACCTCTAGATTCCTTACAATCATGCATTAAAAATTGACATTCTATCTAACTTTTGTTATTGTTACTTAGTTCCATACCAGTTTCGTATTTAAACTGCACCACTGTTACCCTTCTTATTTCTGACTGCCGCCTTTGTATATCCGTCTTAAAGTCTTCAGCAACCCATAACTATCTTATTAATTCCAGCATGCAATTGCTTCTCACATAGCTCACTCTAATGTTCACACCTTTATCAATAACATATCAAAAAGAAACTAGCATGAATGCTTGGAATGAGCATACAAAACTAACCCCAACAACTAACGGACTGACCACTAGCTTTGGGCTCACGGGTAGCGTGCTACTCGCTATGAAGTGTTTCAAAGCCTCGTCAGGGGGTCCTGTGCTCCCACCCCTATACTGTTGGGCACTGCTGGACACTGCTGGGGGTCCTCTGCTCCCACCCTGTATACTGTTTGGCACTGCTGGGGGACCTCTGCACCCACCCCTATACTGTTGGGCACTGCTGGGGGTCCTCTGCACACACACCCTATACTGTTAGGCACTGCTGGGGGTCCTGTGCTGGGGGTCCTGTTGGGCACTGCTGGGCACGGCTGGGGGCCCTCTGCACCCACCCCCTATACTGTTGGGCACTGCTGGGGGTCCTCTGCACCCACCCCCAATACTGTTGGGCACTGCTGGGCACTGCTGGGAGTCTGCTGCACCCACCCCCTGTACTGTTGGGCACTGCTGGGCACTGCTGGGGGTCCTCTGCACCCACCCCCTATACTGTTGGGCACTGCTGGGGGTCCTCTGCATCCACCCCCTACACTGTTGGGCACTGCTGGGGGTCCTCTGCACCCACACCCTATACTGTTGGGCACTGCTGGGGGTCCTCTGCACACACACCCTATACTGTTGGGCACTGCTAGGCACTGCTGGGAGTCCTCTGCACCCACCCCCTATACTGTTGGGCACTGCTGGGCACTGCTCGGGGTTCTGTGCACCCACCCCCTATACTGTTGGGCACTGCTGGCCACTGCTGGGGGTCCTCTGCACCCACCTCCTATACTGTTGGGCACTGCTGGGGGACCTCTGCACCCACCCCCTATACTGTTGGGCACTGCTGGGGGTCCTCTGCACACACACCCTATACTATTGGGCACTGCTGGGGGTCCTGTGCTGGGGGTCCTGTTGGGCACTGCTGGGCACTGCTGGGGGTCCTCTGCACCCACCCCCTATACTGTTGGGCACTGCTGGGGGTCCTCTGCACTCACCCCAATACTGTTGGGCACTGCTGGGAGTCCGCTGCACCCACCCCCTATACTGTTGGGCACTGCTGGGTACTGCTGGGGGTCCTCTGCACCCACCCCCTATACTGTTGGGCACTGCTGGGGGTCCTCTGCACCCACCCCCTATACTGTTGGGCACTGCTGGGGTTCCTCTGCACCCACACCCTATACTGTTGGGCACTGCTCGGGGTCCTCTGCACACACACCCTATACTGTTGGGCACTGCTAGGCACTGCTGGGAGTCCTCTGCACCCACCCCCTGTACTGTTGGGCACTGCTGAGCACTGCTGGGGGTCCTGTGCACCCACCCCCTATACTGTTGTGCACTGCTGGGGGTCCTCTGCACACGCCCTATACTGTTGGGCACTGCTGGGGGTCCTCTGCACACGCACCCTATACTGTTGGGCACTGCTAGGCACTGCTGGGAGTCCTCTGCACCCACCCCTATACTGTTGGGCACTGCTGGGCACTACTGGGGGTCCTGTGCTCCCACCCCTATACTGTTGGGCACTGCTGGACACTGCTGGGGGTCCTCTGCTCCCACCCTGTATACTGTTTGGCACTGCTGGGGGACCTCTGCACCCACCCCTATACTGTTGGGCACTGCTGGGGGTCCTCTGCACACACACCCTATACTGTTAGGCACTGCTGGGGGTCCTGTGCTGGGGGTCCTGTTGGGCACTGCTGGGCACGGCTGGGGGCCCTCTGCACCCACCCCCTATACTGTTGGGCACTGCTGGGGGTCCTCTGCACCCACCCCCAATACTGTTGGGCACTGCTGGGCACTGCTGGGAGTCTGCTGCACCCACCCCCTATACTGTTGGGCACTGCTGGGCACTGCTGGGGGTCCTCTGCACCCACCCCCTATACTGTTGGGCACTGCTGGGGGTCCTCTGCATCCACCCCCTACACTGTTGGGCACTGCTGGGGGTCCTCTGCACCCACACCCTATACTGTTGGGCACTGCTGGGGGTCCTCTGCACACACCCCCTATACTGTTGGGCACTGCTAGACACTGCTGGGAGTCCTCTGCACCCACCCCCTATACTGTTGGGCACTGCTGGGCACTGCTCGGGGTCCTGTGCACCCACCCCCTATACTGTTGGGCACTGCTGGCCACTGCTGGGGGTCCTCTGCACCCACCTCCTATACTGTTGGGCACTGCTGGGGGACCTCTGCACCCACCCCCTATACTGTTGGGCACTGCTGGGGGTCCTCTGCACACACACCCTATACTGTTGGGCACTGCTGGGTGTCCTGTGCTGGGGGTCCTGTTGGGCACTGCTGGGCACTGCTGGGGGTCCTCTGCACCCACCCCCTATACTGTTGGGCACTGCTGGGGGTCCTCTGCACCCACCCCCAATACTGTTGGGCACTGCTGGGCACTGCTGGGAGTCCGCTGCACCCACCCCCTATACTGTTGGGCACTGCTGGGTACTGCTGGGGGTCCTCTGCACCCACCCCCTATACTGTTGGGCACTGCTGGGGGTCCTCTGCACCCACCCCCTATACTGTTGGGCACTGCTGGGGTTCCTCTGCACCCACACCCTATACTGTTGGGCACTGCTCGGGGTCCTCTGCACACACACCCTATACTGTTGGGCACTGCTAGGCACTGCTGGGAGTCCTCTGCACCCACCCCCTGTACTGTTGGGCACTGCTGGGCACTGCTGGGGGTCCTGTGCACCCACCCCCTATACTGTTGGGCACTGCTGGTCACTTCTGGGGGTCCTCTGCACCCACCCCCTATACTGTTGGGTACTGCTGGGGGTCCTCTGCACACACACCCTATACTATTGGACACTGCTGGGGGTCCTCTGCACCCACACCGTATACTGTTGGGCACTGCTAGGCACTGCTGGGAGTCCTCTGCACCCACCCCCTATACTGTTGGGCATTTCTGGGCACTGCTGGGGGTCCTCTGCACCCACCCCCTATACTGCTGGGCACTGCTGGGCACTGCTGGGGGTCCTCTGCACCCACCCCTATACTGTTGGGCACTGCTGGGGGTCCTCTGCACCCACCCCCTATATTGCTGGGCACTGCTGGGCACTGCTGGGGGTCCTCTGCACCCACCCCCTATACTGTTGGGCACTGCTGGGGGTCCTCTGCACCCACCCCCTATACTGTTGGGAACTGCTGGGCACTGCTGGGGGTCCTCTGCACCCACACCCTATACTGTTGGGCACTGGTAGGCACTGCTGGGGGTCCTCTGCACCCACCCCCTATACTGTTGGGCAATGCTGGGCACTGCTGGGGGTCCTCTGCACCCACCCACTATACTGTTGGGCACTGCTGGGGGTCCTCTGCACCCACACCCTATACTGTTGGGCACTGCTAGGCACTGCTGGGAGTCCTATGCACCCACCCCCTATAGTGTTGGGCACTGCTGGACACTTCTGGGGGTCCTCTGCACCCACCCCCTATACTGTTGGGCACTGCTGGGCACTGCTGGGGGTCCTCTGCACCCACCCCCTATACTGTTGGGCACTGCTGGGGGTCCTCTGCACCCACCTCCTATATTGTTGGGCACTGCTGGGGGTCCTCTGCACCCACCCCATATACTGTTGGGCGCTGCTGGGGGTCCTGTGCACTCAGCCCCTATACTGTTGGGCACCACTGGGCATGCTGGGGGGTCCTCTGCACCCTCCCCCTATACTGTTGGGCACAGCTGGGGGTCCTCTGCACCCAACCCCTATACTGTTGGGCACTGCTGGGCGTCCTGTGCACCCACCCCCTATACTGTTGGGCACTGCTGGGCACTGCTGGGGGTCTTTTCCACCCACCACTCAGATGTGACGAACCGTACCCACAGATTTCGCTGTGTGTGCGGCACGTATCCCTATTGCAATGGTGATATGCGCTAGTGTGTGATGCACCGTACCACGAGATTTGTGACATGTGTGCGGCGCGTAACACTATTGCAATGGTGATATGCGCTGGCGTGTGGCGCACCGTACAGGTATACTTCCGTTGTTGCGGTGGGTTGAACTCACCGTCTGCGCCGTCGTCGGTTTCTATGTACGAGGTCGTAGGCGCACAGGGCTCGGATGACACGGTCGATGGGGTTCATGTCGTGTATGTCGCGTACTGGGGTGCAGTTCGTGGTGGACTCTGGTTTTACGGCAGTTTCCAGCTCTCGTAGCAAAAGGGCTGTACGGAGTGGCGTCAACACGGATCATACTTCCTGGTCTGGAAATGGCTGCCAATTTACGTACGGACGTGCCGTACAGCATCGGCCGGAGTGAATCCGTATGTGTACTTTGTATTTGTACGGTGTTTGGTATGAGTCGTACGGAGTGGCGCTTTGGGTTAGGATCGTACTTGCTGGTTCGTACGGGGACGTTGTAAGTGTACGAATCATACGGGAAAAACGCTCCGTACAGGTAATCGGAGCGCTTTTTACCAGATCGGAATCGATCCCTTTATGTTATAAACAATGACATCATAAGATGCAGTCTATTGCCATAGTTTCTTCATGACCTAAATGTTTAGTACCTTTTCACAGACTTTCACTTACTCAGCTTTTCCCTTTAATCTCCTCTCCTTCTTGTCTCATGAAAGTGAAGGTATAATTCACAAACAGATTCATGTTAAGGACATAACCGTACGAACCTGAAACATGAAAGTATTTTACTCAGCCTCTTTTATGCAAATAATATGATAATAATATTTACTTTGTGGTTAGACTAATTTTAGATTTTATTTTTACTTACCAATCACATTTTTGTTATAGTTATTGTTTTGACTTTTATAGGTACACAAGAGAAGGCGGGCATACCACCCAAAATACCGCAAAAAGTCCCTCTCCTCCCCATCTTTTTAGATATCTAGTTCACGCAAACCCACACAGCCATGCAAGCAGGCACGCGCACACACATACAAGCAAGCATGTCACACAGTCACACAGGCACACACTGGTATGCATACCCCTCCTCCTTATGCATGAAAATATGTGAGAAATCGTTGTCCATAATCACAGCGAGTCCCTCCCCTCTTCTGCATACTAAAGAACTGGAGCTTTGCAATAATTAACAAGGCTGCAACAAGGTGTTATCAAGCAGGGAACATATTGAAGGCTATGGAAGCATGACCCCCTAAAGCGAGCTGACTTCAACATTATGCTGTTTGCTGTTAACTCTTCACAAGTCAATATATTTAAACACTGCGATATTGGTCATTACAGGATATTTCCATCCAAACTCAGTGGTGGCTGGTGAAATTTGAAAGTGGTGGGGGAGAACCGTACGTACTATAAATGGAAAATGTAATATCTTTACAGATCTTATTTTCATATGTACTCGGATTTCCCAGTAAAGACTGAAAAACAGAAGTGCAGCTGTACTTTTGGTTTCACATTTCCTTATCAGCCTAACTTGTAAAAACAGTTACACCCTATTTTTTTAATGTGAGCACAGCTGAAAAATGAAAACAGAATGACCAAGAGAGCTGTGTGCATGTTTATTTCATTTAAAGTACGGGACTGCAAAAACAACAAAACATCAATCAGCTGGTGTTTGTTGCTGAAGTCACAGGTGTTTTTTTTAAACTAACAGTGCATGACAAAGGTAAAACCTTTTCAGGGGTGACAGTTTTAAACGTAAATAACATTGTAATAAAACCACCCGCTAGGGACAGCTGAGCTGGAGAAAGAAGAAGATCTGTTTCTCAGCACACAAGACAACGTGCTTGCTCTTCAATGCTTCTGACTCGATAGAGACTGAAAGCAGCCACGGCCGGTAGTAGGTGTAACTGCAGGGCGGTGACGTGGGGAGGGGGAGGGGCATGGTGGGGGTAGTAATGTATGGATTACGAACTTTAACAGGTAAGTAAACATATAAATAAATAAAAACAAATTTAGTTGCGCGCACTGCATCACATTTGGTGATGCAGTGCACACAATGAAATTCGTTTTATTTATTTATATGTTTAGTTACCTGTTAATGTCCGTAATCCATACATTACTACCTCCTACCCTGCCCCTCCCCCTCCCCAGGTCACTGCCCTGCAGTTACATCTACTACCGGACGTGGTTGACCGAAAGTCAGAATGCCATCTCTTTCTGAAGCCAGACCCTTAGCTTTGTGAATTAAACGAACAGTGGCTGATACTGGAGGAGGTGGAGCCATCACTTCCTTCAATGGGTCTGCTCCACTCGGTCCTTTGCATGAAAGAAGTCCTGCTGATCCTGCCCTGGGCTACAGCAGGAAATGCCCAAATGGAAACCTATTCATTACAGAGGAAAGACTTTTTGGAGGTGTCTCACTAACACGCAAGTGAAAGAGTTAACCGCACTCCCAGGGAAGGCGATATTGGCTGACTGATTACTACCATGGTAACCCAGCAGCAGCTTACCTTGTGCACAATAATAAACAGCAATAACAAATCACTGAAAGCTCGGAATTGTTCACTACCAGCAAAAACTCTGACCTTGGGTGAAAGCTTGAAGTGATAAATCCTCGCAGGTGGCTCCTAGGAGGCTGCAGCTCTTGTAACATGGTGGTAGGGGTGAGGGACGGGATGGGAGCACAAGGAGAGGTGGGAAGAGCTGCAAGGCCTCATGCCGTCTTACGAACAAGACTTGAACAAGCCCAATCGCCCTAAAAAGGAAGCCCAAAACCAACCAACCTCCCACCAAAAAGAAGCCCAAGTTCTGGTGGTCATCAGAAAGTGCAAAAAGGCTAAATAAATGCAAGCAAGGGAGCGGGAGGTACAGAGTGGGAGGCAGTAAAAACACAACTGTGGCAATAGGAGGAGGTAGGAGGGAGGAATGCTATATTTACTTGGAGGCAGCTATGGCACAGAAGCTGAAATCCGGCAAACAGTAACAGAGCAGGAAACCAAGAAAAAAAATGCCCACCAAAGAACAGATAAAGAACCATAGCGAAATGAAACAGTACTTAGTCCCTGCTGCTTGGGAGGAACAGAAGAGAAAAGAAGGGACCAAGAAGCAGAATTGACCACTAGCAAGCAATGATTTTTAAAGGACACTGAAACAAACAAATCAAAGGCATGAGGATGGCTTTAATTGCACAAGAGAAAAATACCAAAGTATGAAAGAGGTCGTACACTTACGATCGACCTAATAAGTAAAATAAAGCACAAACAAAATTAAGATGCCGTGGTTTCTATGTTCAAACTAAGTCTCTATTTTTTAAGTTAAAAATCTCCAGCAGGACGAAGCCGAGTGCTAAAGGTGAAGACAGTGCCACGAAGCCTGATACCCCTTTGGTGAAGGACCGCTGAACAGTATTTCCTGCTGCAGAGAAGTATGTAGAGGAGAAGCCATAATGTCACTCAAATCAGCGATGCATCTCGGGCACGTAGGCGAGCAAGTTTGACCCGGTCTCTTACTGGTTCTCAGAGTACTTGTGGCCAGTTTTGGGATTTAGTCAACTGGGCACCTTTAGCAGCACAACGCAAGGGTCCAGGCCTGGGAGGACAGCACTTAGGGGCTTAGGACTCTCTCAGGCTGGAGAGGTGCAGTTTCAACATGGAGGGAGTCGTGTTCGTCAATGTGGCTCTTAACAGGAGGCCATTAAACTAGACCATGGGTTACTCTGGTAGTCCTGAGTTCATGTGAAAATGCAGGACTCAAAGGACTCAACAGCAGGGCTGACCTCTGAGGGATCAAGGCAACAAGTCACAGCAGCAGGCAGTCCTCTGAGAGTACGTCTGCAGGTCCAGGAGTCTGAAGAGTTAATGTCTTTGAAGTGCATGGAATTTCCTGACTCCCCTGCCCTGGATGCTGGCTACAGTGGCAATGTGGAGTTCAAATAACATTTGTATGTAGGCAGAGGACACTCTATTAAGTTGCAAGTGGGCTGTGCTTATCTCCGCCCCCATCCTTCCAGAATATGGCCGGTTCAGGTACACCTAATCCTGATTTTTCTGGGCGGCGAGAGTCGTTTCTGTTGACATCGACTACCACCATCCCCTGCCCCTAGAACAAGTAGCCCTTCGGCCGCCACCGCCGAACACCCACTCAGGACAAGTTGCCTGTCGGCCGAAACACCCCCTGCTCTTACCTGAACCTAGGCAGCAATCTTAGGGGCTCCCCAGGTGGCAGTATGGCTAGCTACACCACTGGTGCAAATCCGTTTTCCGCACGTTTGATATGCAGGATAGTGTTAAAATAGCAAGGCAGAATTTTATTGTGGGTGCGATAATAGGTGGTTTGGCCTATTCCCCTACCTGAAGTTTGTATGCTGAGAACAAGAAGGAGACACATAAGTCATCGTGGCATGCAGATTATATTTAGATGCTGTGTCACAGTACAAATTAATTATGGGAATGCTCACACTAAAAGCATGTTGTTCATCCGCATATGCACCATGTTTAATGTTTGCACTCTTTGCAGTAACAAATGTATAGGTAACAAGTTAGGTCATATGTGCTGTGCATCACTTCACAATTGTGTCTTGTATTGTCTGAAAAGACGTTGCATCGTACTTTACTTACTTAGGACATTTCCTGTCGGGATACAGCTAAACTTCAGGAGGCACCTTATGGACTGTTAGAAACTTCAATTGTACTGTCAATTATGTACATTCATATTTGGAGGCAAGTTATAAATTGAGGACTGCCACTGCTAATTGGACTCGCCTTTACTTACATTAGTGTGGACATAGACAGGAATATAACTTTTTGGTTCCTATTTACGCAGCTACCACCAACAAAGCTATTTGTAAGTTGATGAGGAGAGAGGGAGATGAGTTGGCCTAATGGCTAGGGCACTCGACCTCAAATCTGGGGAACTGGGTTCGAGACTCGGCAAAGACGCTGAACATCCTGGGCAAATCACTTAATCTCCACATGCCTAATTAAAATGAATATGTCCTCATGTAATGCAACTGGTGCTATGTAAAGCGCTCTGATAGTCTATTCGGGTCAAGTTTGCGCTAAATAAAACTCTGTAAAATAACATTAAAAAAATTAGATGGAGGGCCTGCTATGTATGTTTATTCGCGATTTATAGTTATTTGTCAGCAATTTCACATTGGTGTGACATGTGTTACTCCATTTATGAGATATAAATGATATCGTATACTAGCACATGGACCACTCCATGGTAGGGTGGATGCTGGAAGGTGAAAGTGACCTAGGACACATCTATTTCTGCTGGACATGGTGTTTGTTCTGTGGGGGTCAATGAAGTGGGCAATACCTTCTGAACCAGATATTAAATGAGTCACAAACATAGACTGGTTATACTAATGATTGCTGCAATGTGCTCATCTACTGCCTTGGTATATGTTTAAGTTGATGGGTGTTTAGTTTATGCAGGTACATATGATTTGCATAAACTGTTACAATTCTTTACATTATTAAATATTCTGCTGTAGTATGTATATGCAAAAACAATTGATGGACAGAATGCAGAACAATGTCATACATTGACCGCCGTACAGAGATCTGGGCCTAAATCCATCGTTTGTTTTGCTCACCATGCCATTCCAGTTTTGAACAATGCCATATGCAAATCAGTCTTGACCCTGTGCCCAATGGGAACAGTCGAGCCCGAACTGCCAGGCCAGGTCCTCCCTGGACTGGAAACACGTATCCTAGGACCGTTTTTGGAGTTTCAGCCCTCATCAGCGAAGGATAGCTTGACTCCAGTGGCTTGGAGAGCACAGGACCCACGTCTGGGCATACCCGTCCCACTCGGGGTGACAATGCAAAAACAATTGATGGACAGAATGCAGAACAATGTCATACATTCACCTCAGTACAGAGATCTGGGACAAAACCCATTGTTTCTTTGCTCACCATACCATTCCAGTTTGAGCCCAGCCATATGCAAATCAGTCTTGACGCTGTGCCCAATAGGAACAGTCATGACCGAACTGCCAGGCCATGTCTTCCCTGGAGTGGAAACAAGCATCCTAGGACTGGTTTCAGGGTTTTACCCCTCATCAGCCAGGATAGCTTGACTCCAGTGGTATGGAGAGCACAGGACTCACGTCTGGGCATACCTGTCCCACTCGGGGTGCCAAATGCAAAAACAACAATTGACGGACAGAATGCAGAACAATGTCATACATTCACCCCAGTACAAAGATCTGGGCCTAAATCCATCGCTTTTTGGCCCACCATGCCATTTCAGTTTGAACCCAGCCATATGCAAATCAGTCTTGATCCTGTGCCCAATGGGAGCAGTCCAGTCCGAAAATCCAGTCCAGTTATATAAACCGGTCTCTCTGGGGTGTTCCCATTGTAACTGCAGGTGACAGAATGTGCTTATTTGTTACACTGCTTGAAAGTAATGCGGTCTCAACAAGCACTAGTCTTCCTTTTCACTGTTATCTGTGACCCCACTTAACTGCCTCTAGAAAGATTGTACAAGCTACATTTCTTAGGAGCAGAATTTAAGTGTTTTTTTTCAACAGGTTTACATCCTCAAATTGCATGCAAAAATTCGCCACCTCTAGATTCCTTACAATCATGCATTAAAAATTGACATTCTATCTAACTTTTGTTATTGTTACTTAGTTCCATACCAGTTTCGTATTTAAACTGCACCACTGTTACCCTTCTTATTTCTGACTGCCGCCTTTGTATATCCGTCTTAAAGTCTTCAGCAACCCATAACTATCTTATTAATTCCAGCATGCAATTGCTTCTCACATAGCTCACTCTAATGTTCACACCTTTATCAATAACATATCAAAAAGAAACTAGCATGAATGCTTGGAATGAGCATACAAAACTAACCCCAACAACTAACGGACTGACCACTAGCTTTGGGCTCACGGGTAGCGTGCTACTCGCTATGAAGTGTTTCAAAGCCTCGTCAGGGGTAGTAAGTGCTATATAAATGCAATTTAAATCTAAACTCCTGGATGGGCACATTTTCCTGAAAGAAGAATGCACAAATGCAATGTCATTAATCTGGACATCATGAAATTCTAAATTAGCCAACAGTGTTCATTTGCACTGTGGCATTCTTCACATTTGTAGCTGCAGAAATGGGGAAATACAACGTTTAAAAGTGTATTCTGTATGTTGCAATACTGGCATAACATTACTAATACAGTTAGCTCACTGCTTGTTAAATTATATGCTCACACAACTATGTCATTTATGCCTTAAATTACACAACTGAAAACATTTATTTTGGGATGTATATGACAAGTTGAAAACAAGAATTAATAAGAATGACTCTAATATTTGTATATGACTGATATGTGATCGAGTGTTGCAAGGCACTTTGTGGAAAAACATAAGGTGCTATCATCATTAAGGTTGTAAGCATGTGAAATAAACAATAAACAACACAGTGGTAGCGATATCACATCTTTACTCATGAAAAGGGAATATTGTTGACAAATTATTTTAAAACAATAATCCAACAAGCATTGAATGAACGCCAACCTAGCATTTGTTTTTTGGAAATGGATTACAAGGCACACAGGTTATGGGTGGATTGATATAGAGACAAAAAAGAGACTGCCAGAAGCTTTGCCAGCAGAAAAAAAAGGAAAACAAAGAACCGACATCCATGTGGGTCTTAAGTTAGTGATGGTAGCAAGGACGCTATGCACAGAGAATTTTATGACTGGCAGTTGTGTATGAACTTACATAAGGATTAGAGGTATGGATCTAGAAGGACATAAAAAAGAGACAAAAACATTTACATTTTTGTATACCATAGGTTTCTATATACATATATTTTAATTTTCTCCTGAAAATAATACAAATACTAGTCCCACAACACATAATGCCTGATTCACAGTGGGCCTCTGCACTCATTGCGGAGGCCCGCAGCCGTCGGGTAATCTCTGCACTTGGGGCAGAATTTCTGCAATAAGAACTCTCATTGCGAAGATTCCACCCGGAGTGTGAAGACTTCCCCATGAACGTGGGGGCTTCGCCATGAGTACGGAGGCCTGATTCACAAAGGACCTCCGCACTCATGGCAGAGGCCCCACACTCAGGGGAGTCTACGCACTTGGGCGGAATCTCTGCAATAAGATCTCTCATTGCGAAGATTCCACCAGAGTGTGGAGACTTCCCGATGAACGCGGGGGCTCCGCCATGAGTACAGAGACCTGATTCACAAAGGACTTCTGCACTCATGCAGAGGCGCCACAGTCAGGGGAGTCTCCGCACTCGGCGGAATCTCTGCAATAAGAGCTCTCATTGCAAAAATTCCGCCCAGAGTGTGGAGACTTCCCCATAAACGCGGGGGTTCCACCATGAGTACGGAGGCTTGATTCACAAAGGACCTCTGCACTCATAGCAGAGGCCCCACAGTTATGGGGGAGTCTCCGCACGCAGGTGGAATCTCTGCAATGAGAACTCTTATTGTGGAGATTCGGCCCGAGTGCGGAGATTTTCCATGCCTGCGAGGCCTCAGCCACAAGTGTGGAGCTCCTTTGTGAATCAGGTCCATAGAGATGTAGAAAAAACATTACAATAATAAAATATTCATAAAATAGGAAATCTATCATTAAAATAAAAACCCATGAATTGTCTGCATGCTATACTAGAAGCATTCAGCGAAGTGAGGTCAGATGTGACTCCTAAGTTGTGCCAGAGTTTCTCGTATTTGTACGAGTACCTTTTGATGGCCTGGGTTTGATTTGTAAGGGAGTGTTGGTGTTTGCAAAAACAGAAACGCAAGAGTTTAAATAGTTGAGTCCATCTATCATCAGAAGGTCTGTTATAAGATCGGCAGGGAAACAGTGCTTGATTTATGGGAACGATTTTTCATTAGAAAGTGGCAACTTTGCAGTGCTTTCTTTGATATGTATTTGTTTTGGAGCAGAGTGCACTAGAAGGGGCAACCAAGTGATCAGACCATTGAAAGTGGAATGACTTGGTGAATACCTTCTTATTGTGAAAGTGCAGCCATGCTGCATCACCTGCTCACATTACTTTGGGAAATCCCTGGCATATAACTAAATAGTTAAATAATATGTGCTCCGATATAGATTACATGAGAGGTACCAAAGGAATTATGAAAGAATCCAAGCATAGGGAGCAAAGCAGGAATCCTTAAAATGTGTACAATTCTGGCAATTAACATCTGGCTTTTATAAATAGTGACAGACTGGGAAAGACACTCATAGTAATAAACGTAACGACGTGATCCATTGAAAAACATGCACACACCATGTTGCTGCTTCTCTGAAAAACCACGAATCATAATCCTTCTGATCCTTTACAATCCATTGTTTGTTTAAGTTTGCTTGCAACTACTTTACCTTCCGCGAGGGATTTTGCATGAAGTCACAAAACTAGATTTTGAGCAAATATCAGCCAAAGATGTTATAAGATGTTACCCCATCGTAGTTCTGATCTGTTCATCTTGATTCACACCAGCAGGTATACATTTAGTTCTTCTGCTAATATAGTGCATGCGCGCCTACTAAATGGATCTTCATGACCTATGCAATTTTAGATCAGTAACATTTAGCTGTACAAATATTAAAGTTGATTAGGTTTAGTTTTACATATGAAAGTGTTAGACCTGTCAGCAATAGGGTGGCCTTCCCGCAAACTATTTGCCTTTACCCTCCACTTTTTGCACAAATTGGTTTTAATTGACTTTATGACACTGTGCACTTTACCACAGCTAATCAGTGCTAGCATGGTGGTGCTCTCTCCTACAGATATGGTAAAATCGGCTCACACCTGATTGACATATTTAATTTACTTATACGTCCCTTGTAGAGTGGTATGCCATATACCTAGAGCCTTTAAGTTATATGCTACTAGTGGTCGTACCACATATGACTACACAAGGCTTATGATCACAGTTTAATTTGCCAATGGATCCTGAATCATATGTGTTGAAATAATAAGGACAAACAAAAAATCTATTTTTCCCTCTTTTTGACTGCACGCTTATTTGTTTTGTATATAGTGTACTGTCTTCATCACCAATCATCACATGTCACTTTTTCACCACAGTCACATATTCCATATTGCAATTGAAATTGTGAATTGCGACAGCCATGGTTATTTGATACTCTTTTCTGAATATATTATTGAATTCTAATTTTGGTGGGTGTTATATTATTTCTCTTTTCCTGCTCAAATCATTGATATGTGTAAAAAGTAAGCTGTTGCTACTTGCTCACTCTAAGCAACTGAAAAACACAACAGAACCATTTTTTACTTTAATAACTAGTGGGCCCGCAGCACGTAATGTTCCACCCACTTAAATAGTCCCTTAAGGCATGCCCTAGTTCCTCCACTGCAGCCTGAACGCAGTTCATTACCGCCAATTTGAATTTGCAATATAACCCCCTGCCAAGCTCTAACCTCCTATTTTATAGCATATAGGTCACCCATAATGTAGGCCCTAGGGTGCCTTGTAAATAAAAGGGTGGGCATGTGCATTTAAGTTATGTATGTCCTAGTAGTGGAAAAACTCCTATATTAGATTTTCACTACTGTGATGACTACCTCTCCCATAGGATACCATTAGGTTGCCTTATCACATTTAATATGTGCTATCCTTTGATTGGGAACAAGTAAATATTTTGTTGCAGGGATTCTGCACATACTCAGAACTATGAACAAGAATACGGTACCTTGGTGTATAGGGGCTAAGCCTTCCTACCGCCTCAGTACCCACAATCTCAGGACCGACTAACTATAGTGTCACGCTCGCTCTCATAAACAATCACAAAGATGCAAATGCTTAAACACTCCAGAATACTACACTACCGACTCTCTATCCGGAATCGCAGTAACAAGACATGCCCTTTCACTCACTCACTCGTACTTGTCCACAATAAGATAGGAATTGTCTAAGACATGAGTGCAGTTTAAAATGTTTATTTTAACTATCGTGCTCTATAACGCAGTATGCGAGCCACTACCAACAGCAAAATGCATATACTAAACACAGTTAGCATTGTAGCAGGTCCATATATCATAAAGGGAGATGTCATCTTCTAAAGACAGTGGATAAGTGGCTTTAACCCCTTCCATGCTCATGATGAGCTGAGCTCGTCATGCAGTACACTGCTCGTGTGCTCATGACGAGCTGAGCTCGTCATGAACAATGGGAAACAAGGGTCTGCAGCACAGCAGGATAATCTCCCTAGCAGCCAAGGTGTTAAGGCCTAACCACCCTCCCATTGGTAAAAAGAAGTGTTATTTTATAATAGAAGATCTCTGGGCTTTGTCAGCAGACATAATACCTTAGTGCCTCGATGGTATATCTAAATCATAGGAACAGCATGGCTCTTCTCCCTGGAAAGGACCCTCTCCAAGTGTGTTTTAACAAAACATGCATTCCCATCATAACAAAGCACGAGTCTTCAGCAGCCGCAGCTGTGTTAGCATGTTTTGTCTAAGTGCTAGGGACTGATCAGAACAGAATAACAAGGGGCATTGTTTATCGACTTTGCTCACTGTGTTCATTCTAAACCTCAGGAACAGGCAGAGAACGCACAAAGCAGACGGTTCTCAGGTAAAAGGCACAAACAGAGACTTGGAAAAATAATGTCATGTAGTAATGTGTGCAAAAATGGGATCATGGCAGCAGAGCTCATGCAAACTTAACGATGTCGACAATGCCCCTATCCGTAATATGGCACCCTCTCCTTGGACAGCTCGTAGCATATAGATAAGAAAAAAACAGACTTTGAAGATAAGCAGCATCAGGAAAGTCTTGTAAAATGTTATATAATAGAAGTTTCCAAAAAAACAAAAATGTTTTTGTTTAAAATGTGATTTAAGTCGATTATGGATAATTCATTAAATTATGCGAACTGAAGAATGCCATTTGTTCCAAAAGGCCATCCCTATCATTCGTAGCACAAAGAGATGCCAACCAGTTAGGCAGTTCAAAGGAACACATGTGGTCCTCGTAGTCCGATGCTTCCAAGATAATATCACGGCAACTTATGTTATATTTGATGAAACTCTATGGTAAGAAGCTCTGTGCATCCGCACAGGTATTCCATTCAGCCAATACTCCAAGTGCAGCATCACACATCAAACGGCCATCCCAAGAACAGGCTTGGTCACGGGCCAGTAATTGACCCACCAACAGATCATAAGCCGGGTCTGTGCCGGACGCATTGGAGAGGCATAACTCCAATGCCCAATGAAAGGGCACCTTCGGCAGTAGAACACAGGTTGCACGCAAGTGAAGTAGGTGAAGCGAAAAGTTAGACCATAACTTATGCCAAGCGTCGCCAATGGCAAGTACACAAAAAGTTGTTGTATTTGGTCACGGTACAGTTGCAATTGGCTGGCTCTATGCAGTACCACCAGATGGGCAGCTATTGCGTAACAGGAGCTGAAGTACCAGCACGCCACCCGCCAGCGCTAATATTAAGGGAAAACCTCACAAGGCACTGGAAAAATTAGAATGGATAAAAGCTGGTATTTCTCAAAAAATCATCTGAAAAGAGGTCACATGGCCGGATCCCACAAGTTTAAAAAAATGTGCAAGGCCTTCAGTATCAGACGCATTAAATATTTGGTGTATTAATTCTCCAAAATGAAGTGGGAAATTGGTATTCAGCAGTGAGTGTATCTCACTTCCGGTTCTCACCACCTGTAATTCGAAGGCCTCTCAAGCTGATGTGAGAGCCACTTCTTGTTGAAACAATAGTGCTTTGAGTCTGCTTAGTTTATTGAAATCTGTTTTCAAAGTCGGAAGGGAAGGCCAAAGCGAACTATCTACAATCCCATGCGGGGGTGGAAAAAGAACATTGCTGTAACAACTAAAACATTGCGAAACTGTTACTATATACGGGGTGCCGGCCCGTAAGCCACAGCAGTCGTGGTTATTCAATATAAGATAACTACCATTTGAAAGCAATGTGAGTGTGGGAATAATGGCAGGGACGGGCGTACCTTTTAAAAAACAAGCCCAATAAGGGGCAAAAACATTACAAGCACTGTGAAATTTAACTTGTTTGCAAACTAGGGAATGTCCTACTGTGGAATTGCATTTCTCTTCTGTTAGGAAAACTTCCTTACCCTCCCGCAGACATATGTAGGTAAAAGGCAAGGACCACATTTTATGAATAAATGCACTACCCAGGGGTTCAAAGATGCCTATCAGGAAGTGTTTTGTGCAAGAGTTGAACTGAAACAGAGAAAATGGCTGAGAAATGAAGCCATAAATTGACAACAAGGCTGTATCAGTCTCGCCTACAGAAAATGTAAATGTTCTAATTGTTCTCTGTGTAACAGGGTATATGTTGCATCTTTCATAGACAGGGACCTTTGTTTGTCAGTTAAATTAAACGGCAAAAACAAAGCAGAAGCATTCCAATAATCCCATGGTACTTTTCCCATTTTGAGAGTTTGCAAGGTCCATGCAAACTGCATTACAGATTGCAATTGATTTTTGACCATTGTACAATACAGATACATCATTCTGAGCAATATCAACAACAGAAACAATATTATCAAGAGTATAAATACGGCACAACAATGTTTTTATGCTATTGTCGACAACTACAAGAACTTTTTCTAAATTACCTTTATCAATTTGGTGCTGATGGAACCCTGCTTCCATCTGTGAATATTTCCATAATTCATTATAAGCCTTATAGATAAAAACGTTTTGAACTAGGTGATTTAGGACCCAATATACAATCAGCCAAATTGATGTCGCTCGACAAGAGTGACAGGTGTTGTTTTACTGATGACAGTGTGGAGTGTCCCAACCATTGTTGACACAATTTCCCCACCGAATAGGTAGTGACTGAATGAGAATGCAGGAAACGTGGATCAGGTCTAGTCTGTGTGTCGTTGCATTATGAAAACACAGTTGACATGCATTGGAATTGGTTTGCCACAATAACCGACCTGAGGGGTCAACATCAGAGGCATTTAAAGTGCCATTTCTAAACAGGGCTTGCAGGACATCGAGTGTATTATTGGTGTGCTTATGCCAAGTATCATACTCTGCCAATAAAGGAATGGATGGAATATTTAAATTTTTGGCTGTAGCCAAGCCAAAACAAGTAGTTTGTTGTACCATGTCACTCAAAAACAATATTTGAGATGGAATGAGACAGGCACAATGCAAATCCTCAGTTTCCTGGACCTGCCAAGGTTTAGTGCCGCAAATTGTTTTTAAATCAATTGTATCCTTCCAGTGTTCCTAACCATTTGAGGCCAAATCAGACCTAAATGAATTAGAATAAATTAATTTTGTGTGAGACAACATAAATTTGGATTGAGCAGCCATTGTTATCTTATAGAAGAAGGACTCTGGTTTGGACATGTTGTAAACTAAAAAGTAGGTGAACTTATCCCAGAGCGTTTTCGAACTTCCCTTTAAGGGAGTTGGACAATGTTCCCATTGGGTAAAATTAAAAACAGGTCTTAACATGTTTGATTTATGCAAGAAATGATCGCGATAATGTTGATAACAGAATAAATCTGCATAATTGGCCGAATTCAAATACAAATCTTCAGCATCAAATGCAGCATAATACTTTAAATCAGAAAACATTGAACATTGAATGTACTGCTTGTACATCCCAATCATTTGAATGTATGTCCTTGTTGGACTTGGGCCTTAGGGCAGGTTCACCCCTAATCTTTTTGCTTTTGTTTGTGACCCAGAGTTAGTGATTTTTGGGTCTCTGCGCACTTTTTCCCTGTGTCCCAGAGTAAAGTGCGTGCGTGTAGTATGGCTGGCCTGCCCTCCCATAGGAATGCATGGGGAATGTGTGTGTCCATGTTAGTTCCTGATGCGTGGGGAGTGCAGGCTCGAGTTTAGTATGTGTGAACTCGTGAGAATGAATGCTGCGCGATGGTATATGCGGCATGTATGTGTCTAGAAGGGAAGTGCTACTTCTGGACATTGATGTATGTGTGCAGTGAGGGTGCTGGAGGGTGATTGGCTGGAGCTGGCTGGCATGCCAGGCTCCAGGAAGTCTGGATGGGTCTGCCCGGTGGTGAGTGTGAGATCAGCATGAGTGATGTGTGGGAGGAGTGCACCTGGGTCCTTGATGGGCTGGGGTTTTCCCCACACAATGCTGGCTCCGCCCCCCTGTGGTTTGTCTAATGACCCAAGCCTCCCCAGTGAATGAAAGGGATGGTTGGGCCATCAAGGGTACTCCCAAGCCAGCTGCAACTGGTTTCCCCCCACCCTGCACCCTGGAAACAAAGGATTTCGCTGTATAAAAATGGGGCTGTGTCCCCACAGAAATGGTTCTACTTTTGGGTCCTTGCCAGAGGGGGCTGTTGCTGCTGCTGGGGCCAGGAGGACCACCACTTGGCTTGTCTCCCTGCCTGGAGACCCAGTGTGCTGGCTCTGGCCCTGCCTTGCCCCCCTGCAATGTGGGATTGGCTGAGGGCTAACTCGGACAATGAGGTGGACGAAGTGGTGAATATGTTCCTCAAAGAGCAGTTGCTCAGTGTTGTTTGTCCAGAGTTGCGCCAGCACCTGCTGAAGTTGAAATGTTTTGTCCTTGGGACCTTGCAAAGGAAGCAGAGCGCTGGGACAGTGCGAGAGGTTCTTTAGAGTCACTAGTGAGTGATTCCAACAATAGTGGGTCAGGTGTCTTCCAGCCCAGTGTGGTGGAGGAGGGTGAGAGTAGCCCAGCTGGGTCCCTGGTTAGTGAGAAGGGTGTAGGGGCTGACTGCCTGTCTCAGTGGAGCGGGAGTGAGTGTGTGACCGAGCGTCCCCAGATGCCCGAAGCCCAGTCACAGAGCCTGGATGGTTTCTTTAGGGAACACCAGGGTGGGAACCTAGACTTGCCTGTTAGTTCACTTGAGGGAGATCTCCTAGTGTGTAGAGGACCTGGAGCATCTGTAAGCGGAGCTTCTATGGTTCTAGAGTCTGGCAGTACCGCTCCAGTAGGGAGGGTACAGGAGTCCAGCGAAAGGAGTGATTGGGGAATAGTATGTGAGTCCCCAGAAGTCCTGGAGTGCCAGACATTGGTTCCACCAAAGGTTCTAGACCGGAGGTTGGAAGGCCAGGTTCAGGATCCGCCTGACCTGAAGGGTGGGACTACTGTAATCAGTGTCCTGACCAGTTCTTTTTCCAGAGGTACCGCCCCAGTTGGCAGGGAGCAGGACTCTGGAAGGGGGTGCAGAGGGTGGGAGAGCCCACCTCTGACCCCGGTGCAACCTGAGGGGTTAAACCCTAGGTTGGGAGAATGGTGTTTAGAGGGTACCCCTCGCAGGAGGAGGAGGAACCCTAGAAGAAGAGGCAGGGGGAGGAGAGCCTTCCCTGAGACTCCTGGTCCACCTGAGGTTGTAGACCCTAGGCTGGAGAACCAGTGGCAGTCTAGCCCTGTCTTGCAGACAGGAAGGGTGGAGAATGGCTATTATGTGCCAGGGGTTACTACCCCCCACTTTGTGAGTAGGCAGGATCCAGTGGTACCTGGATGGCCTAGGGCCTGGTCCTGGCCAAGGGCAGCTGGAGAGTACCAGTGGGGTAGCCCAGTTAGTCCCTACAGTAGTTTTAGAAGGAACCCCAGGGGTTCACCGTGGCGTAAAACAGGAGGGTGTCCCTGCAGTTGTGGGCCCGCGTCCGTGTTTTATCGCCCCAAACAGGGAAGCCCATCACGGTGGTGATTGGTCTGCCCTGCGTTTTGGCTGGAAGGGGATTGTGTTGGACTTGGGCCTTAGGGCAGGTTCACCCCTAATCTTTTTGCTTTTGTTTGTGACCCAGAGTTAGTGATTTTTGGGTCTCTTCTCACTTTTTCCCTGTGCCCCAGAGTAAAGTGCGTGCGTGTAGTATGGCTGGCCTGCCCTCCCATAGGAATGCATGGGGAATGTGTGTGTCCATGTTAGTTCCTGATGCGTGGGGAGTGCAGGCTCGAGTTTAGTATGTGTGAACTCGTGAGAATGAATGCTGCGCGATGGTATATGCGGCATGTATGTGTCTAGAAGGGAAGTGCTACTTCTGGACATTGATGTATGTGTGCAGTGAGGGTGCTGGAGGGTGATTGGCTGGAGCTGGCTGGCATGCCAGGCTCCAGGAAGTCTGGATGGGTCTGCCCGGTGGTGAGTGTGAGATCAGCATGAGTGATGTGTGGGAGGAGTGCACCTGGGTCCTTGATGGGCTGGGGTTTTCCCCACACAATGCTGGCTCCGCCCCCCTGTGGTTTGTCTAATGACCCAAGCCTCCCCAGTGAATGAAAGGGATGGTTGGGCCATCAAGGGTACTCCCAAGCCAGCTGCAACTGGTTTCCCCCCACCCTGCACCCTGGAAACAAAGGATTTCGCTGTATAAAAATGGGGCTGTGTCCCCACAGAAATGGTTCTACTTTTGGGTCCTTGCCAGAGGGGGCTGTTGCTGCTGCTGGGGCCAGGAGGACCACCACTTGGCTTGTCTCCCTGCCTGGAGACCCAGTGTGCTGGCTCTGGCCCTGCCTTGCCCCCCTGCCTGCCTCCAGACCCTGCTGGAGCCTTTGCTTTTGCTCCTAGCGCTTGGGAGCGCTTATTTTACTGCCTAGCGCTTGGGAGCGCTTATGTGCCTGCTAGCGCTGAGGAGCGCTTTTCCTTTTGCTCATAGCGCTTAGGAGCGCTTTATTTACGAGCCGGTGCCCACCCGGCATTGGCCGCCTGAATTGCCGATTTTCGGCATAGCGAGTGCCCACCTCGCTTTATATTTTAATTTGGAGGCCGGTGCCCACCCGGCATTGCCCCTTTTTATTTAATTTGAAGGCCGGTGCCCACCCGGCATTGCCCGTGATCACCGCCGCAGCCCGAGTGAGAGGAGGAGGCAGCGCCCGCCTTCAAGCCCGGGCCGCGCTGGGATTGGCCCAGCCGGCCGAGTCCCCTTCGCGTCATCGCAGGAGGAGGAGGAGAGAGCCGGAAGGAGGAAGCAGCCTGCACCGACCGTCCTGAGGCTCCCGAGCACAGGAGGAGCCCCGGGGAAAGAGAACGTCCCTCCACGGCCCCGGAGAGTCCCGAGGAGCGGGAGCTCTCCTCCAGCAGCCGCCGGACCCGGTGAGTGCCTGCAAAGGGGAGAGGGGCGTCGGGACACATTGTCGGTGTCTGCCCCTCCCCCCGTAGTGAGATCTCGCACCCAGGGTTGTTTAGAGCCGATCGAGGCTCTTGGGACAGGGTCTCTTGTATTTAGAGTGGCCCCGGTTGGCAGCGGGCCACTCCGACAACCTTGGGCACATTTGGATTTCGAGCCCCGAGGCTCGTGGGCAGTTTCGGGTTGCGTCCCCCAGAGGGAGGGGCCCCCACCCACGCCGCAGTTGCTGCCAGAGCCTGTCGAGGCTCCCCGATCCAAGGCGGCATTTGTTTGTTCGAGCCACGAGGCTCCCCACGCCCGCATTTGTTCATCGAGCCCTGAAAGGCTCAAGGCCATTTCGTGTGCTTTAGAGCCCAGAGAGGCTCAGTGTCCCATTTTGGTTTTGCGAGCTCAGAGAAGCTCGAGGGGGCATTTCATTGTTTAGAGCGCTGAAGCTCTAAATTGCCGATTAGCTGTGTAAGCCCTGAGAGAGGCTCTTGAGGGGCAGTTGGTGGTCAGAGCCCCGTGGCTCCCACTCTGTGTTTTTGCCCCATGGTGTTCTTGAGCCCACGAGGCTCCAACGTTGCCCAGCGGTATTTACAACTGTCCAGCACTTAGTGGACAGTTGCTACGTTTAGGCTTTTGTGTGCTGTGCTGCCTGCGCAGCCTCCCCTGACATTGAGACTCAGGGCATTCAGCCCCTTGCGAGGCCAGTTGGCCTGAGGGACCATTCTAGTGTTGTGCTACATGCACCCTGCGCAATTTATGAGTTACTTGCTTATTTGATTTCTGCGCAAATGTTCTACCTGCACCTCTGAATGTGTTTTAATGTTTCATGTGCAATTGTTTGTTATTACCTTTGCTAAAAGTGACCTGCTTAGGTGATTCTTTGTTCTTTTATTCCCCTTTGCTAAAAGTGACCTGCTTAGAGGAATGTTTGTTTTTACCTTTGCTAAAAGTGACCTGCTTAGGTAATTCTTTATGTTTTTATCCCCTTTGCTAAAAGTGACCTGCTTAGAGGATTGTTTGTGTCATTACCTTTGCTAAAAGTGACCTGCTTAGGTAATGCCTTGTGCTTTTATTTCCCTTTGCTAAAAGTGACCTGCTTAGAGGAATATTGATGGTTTATTGCCTTTGCTAAATGTGACCTGCTTAGGTGATTATTTTAGGTTTCCTTCCCTTTGCTAAATGTGACTTGCTTAGGTGATAGGTTTTCCTTCCATAGGTCCTGATGATAAGGCCCTAGTTCCCTGCGTGATTTCCCTACAGTGGTTAGGGTGGCGTAGGAGGTATTTACCCTTTACCAGTAGTTACTGGTTGTATGCTACATATAACTATTTTGTGTGCTACATTCATTATGTTTATGTGCTAAAGTGTTATACCTACAAGTGCTATTTCTAAAAGTGCATTCCCCTGACAGTGGTCCAGGTGGCCCTGTCTTGTACATAATCCCTTGTAAATCTTGCCCGTGCCTGTTGGCACATTGTAAAGTGTGTGTGTTATCTAATGTGTTTTTATTATTATAATACAAAGGCTATTTTTGATATAACCTTGTGTGGAGTTTCCTTTGTGGTGGGCCTAGGGTGTTGTCGCTGGGGTGCGCGCGCAAACGCTTTACATATCGCCTCTGAGATTAGCCTTGCTGCTCGCGTCACGTTACCTAGAGGGTGAGCAGGGGTTATCTTGGTGTGTGACTCCCTTGCCCTGACCTTGGAAATGGTGATCCCTGACTGACTTTGGCGTGAGCCTTGGCCGGCCGGGGGTCCCGTTTCTAACATTGGTGGCAGCGGTGGGATTGAACTTGCGTTTGCGCTGTACCACAGTGGCGACAGGCCACACTTCAAAACTCTGCAATTTTAGATAACCGCATTTTGGGGATTATTGCTTTTTAGGGAAGATCAGTATTGCTTCTCCTGAAAGGTGTCATTTTGTAATTTCTGTCCAGTACATTTGTTCCCCACCCTGCTTCCAGAGTTTGGTACCTGTGTCACTTATGGTCAGGTTGAGAAGTCAGGGGTGGTAGAAACTGCCTTACCAGTCCGAGGGGAGGGTGTGTGTGAATGAGTGGTGTGTTGCACTGGACAGTAGAGTGCAAGTTCTCTGAGATAGGAAGCTTGCTGAATTGTGTTAATTGTGTACTCCTGTGTAAGCTCAGACCCCCAGGTTCCCTGTGTCAAACTCTTCTTGAGAACGTCTGCCAAAATGGAGCCTGTTTTTGATCTCTGTTGTCTTTTTAGGTACAGTAGGTCAGAGCTGGTCAGATTCTGTGAAGAGGGAGGCATGGAGGTGAGTGAGTTGGATACTCAGTCCCAGCTTAGGGACAGCCTGATCCAATGGCAAAAGGGTCAGTGGGATCTTGAGCACAGTGAGAGAGATAGGGCCCGGGCCGCACGTCATTAGGATGGTGAGTCTGTGGAGAGCCCTGAAGAATGTGAGTTGTATGATGATGACAGTGGATGGATATCAGCAGATAGTGAGGACCCCATAGATAGGGAGTCCCTTGCTGGGTCCAGTGTCAGTACCAGCGCCCCATCCCTTTCCCTGTCCCCAGAGGATTGGTTAAATAGGAGGGAAGAGCGGGAGCATCAGCTAGCGATGGAACAGCTCAGGTTGGAGCACGCCAAGCTAGAGGCTGAAAGAGCCTTGTTCAGGGAGAAGGTTGCCCTAGAGGATAGGTTATCCCCTGAGTGCAGTTGTGGTTTTCTGGATTCCCCAGGGAGGGTTGAATCCAGTGGTGGCAGCTTTTTAAATATAAGCGTAGACAGTCCCACTCCCAGTTCCCCGAGTATGGTACCTGTTTCCCAAGAGGAGGAGAACAGGTTGAAGTTTAGGAACCTTAGGAAACTACCTCACCAGGAGTGGGGGTATTTTGTGGATGACTGTTCTGATGCAATGTGGGATTGGCTGAGGGCTAACTCGGACAATGAGGTGGACGAAGTGGTGAATATGTTCCTCAAAGAGCAGTTGCTCAGTGTTGTTTGTCCAGAGTTGCGCCAGCACCTGCTGAAGTTGAAATGTTTTGTCCTTGGGACCTTGCAAAGGAAGCAGAGCGCTGGGACAGTGCGAGAGGTTCTTTAGAGTCACTAGTGAGTGATTCCAACAATAGTGGGTCAGGTGTCTTCCAGCCCAGTGTGGTGGAGGAGGGTGAGAGTAGCCCAGCTGGGTCCCTGGTTAGTGAGAAGGGTGTAGGGGCTGACTGCCTGTCTCAGTGGAGCGGGAGTGAGTGTGTGACCGAGCGTCCCCAGATGCCCGAAGCCCAGTCACAGAGCCTGGATGGTTTCTTTAGGGAACACCAGGGTGGGAACCTAGACTTGCCTGTTAGTTCACTTGAGGGAGATCTCCTAGTGTGTAGAGGACCTGGAGCATCTGTAAGCGGAGCTTCTATGGTTCTAGAGTCTGGCAGTACCGCTCCAGTAGGGAGGGTACAGGAGTCCAGCGAAAGGAGTGATTGGGGAATAGTATGTTAGTCCCCAGAAGTCCTGGAGTGCCAGACATTGGTTCCACCAAAGGTTCTAGACCGGAGGTTGGAAGGCCAGGTTCAGGATCCGCCTGACCTGAAGGGTGGGACTACTGTAATCAGTGTCCTGACCAGTTCTTTTTCCAGAGGTACCGCCCCAGTTGGCAGGGAGCAGGACTCTGGAAGGGGGTGCAGAGGGTGGGAGAGCCCACCTCTGACCCCGGTGCAACCTGAGGGGTTAAACCCTAGGTTGGGAGAATGGTGTTTAGAGGGTACCCCTCGCAGGAGGAGGAGGAACCCTAGAAGAAGAGGCAGGGGGAGGAGAGCCTTCCCTGAGACTCCTGGTCCACCTGAGGTTGTAGACCCTAGGCTGGAGAACCAGTGGCAGTCTAGCCCTGTCTTGCAGACAGGAAGGGTGGAGAATGGCTATTATGTGCCAGGGGTTACTACCCCCCACTTTGTGAGTAGGCAGGATCCAGTGGTACCTGGATGGCCTAGGGCCTGGTCCTGGCCAAGGGCAGCTGGAGAGTACCAGTGGGGTAGCCCAGTTAGTCCCTACAGTAGTTTTAGAAGGAACCCCAGGGGTTCACCGTGGCGTAAAACAGGAGGGTGTCCCTGCAGTTGTGGGCCCGCGTCCGTGTTTTATCGCCCCAAACAGGGAAGCCCATCACGGTGGTGATTGGTCTGCCCTGCGTTTTGGCTGGAAGGGGATTGTGTTGGACTTGGGCCTTAGGGCAGGTTCACCCCTAATCTTTTTGCTTTTGTTTGTGACCCAGAGTTAGTGATTTTTGGGTCTCTTCGCACTTTTTCCCTGTGCCCCAGAGTAAAGTGCGTGCGTGTAGTATGGCTGGCCTGCCCTCCCATAGGAATGCATGGGGAATGTGTGTGTCCATGTTAGTTCCTGATGCGTGGGGAGTGCAGGCTCGAGTTTAGTATGTGTGAACTCGTGAGAATGAATGCTGCGCGATGGTATATGCGGCATGTATGTGTCTAGAAGGGAAGTGCTACTTCTGGACATTGATGTATGTGTGCAGTGAGGGTGCTGGAGGGTGATTGGCTGGAGCTGGCTGGCATGCCAGGCTCCAGGAAGTCTGGATGGGTCTGCCCGGTGGTGAGTGTGAGATCAGCATGAGTGATGTGTGGGAGGAGTGCACCTGGGTCCTTGATGGGCTGGGGTTTTCCCCACACAATGCTGGCTCCGCCCCCCTGTGGTTTGTCTAATGACCCAAGCCTCCCCAGTGAATGAAATGGGTGGTTGGGCCATCAAGGGTACTCCCAAGCCAGCTGCAACTGGTTTCCCCCCACCCTGCACCCTGGAAACAAAGGATTTCGCTGTATAAAAATGGGGCTGTGTCCCCACAGAAATGGTTCTACTTTTGGGTCCTTGCCAGAGGGGGCTGTTGCTGCTGCTTGGGCCAGGAGGACCGCCACTTGGCTTGTCTCCCTGCCTGGAGACCCAGTGTGCTGGCTCTGGCCCTGCCTTGCCCCCCTGCCTGCCTCCAGACCCTGCTGGAGCCTTTGCTTTTGCTCCTAGCGCTTGGGAGCGCTTATTTTACTGCCTAGCGCTTGGGAGCGCTTATGTGCCTGCTAGCGCTGAGGAGCGCTTTTCCTTTTGCTCATAGCGCTTAGGAGCGCTTTATTTACGACCCGGAGCCCACCCGGCATTGGCCGCCTGAATTGCCGATTTTCGGCATAGCGAGTGGCCACCTCGCTTTATATTTTAATTTGGAGGCCGGTGCCCACCCGGCATTGCCCCTTTTTATTTAATTTGAAGGCCGGTGCCCACCCGGCATTGCCCGTGATCACCGCCGCAGCCCGAGTGAGAGGAGGAGGCAGCGCCCGCCTTCAAGCCCGGGCCGCGCTGGGATTGGCCCAGCCGGCCGAGCCCCCTTCGCGTCATCGCAGGAGGAGGCGGAGAGAGCCGGAAGGAGGAAGCAGCCTGCACCGACCGTCCCGAGGCTCCCGAGCACAGGAGGAGCCCCGGGGAAAGAGAACGTCCCTCCGCGGCCCCGGAGAGTCCCGAGGAGCGGGAGCCCTCCTCCAGCAGCCGCCGGACCCGGTGAGTGCCTGCAAAGGGGAGAGGGGCGTCGGGACACATTGTCGGTGTCCGCCCCTCCCCCCGTAGTGAGATCTTGCACCCAGGGTTGTTTAGAGCCGATCGAGGCTCTTGGGACAGGGTCTCTTGTATTTAGAGTGGCCCCGGTTGGCAGCGGGCCACTCCGACAACCTTGGGCACATTTGGATTTCGAGCCCCGAGGCTCGTGGGCAGTTTCGGGTTGCGTCCCCCAGAGGGAGGGGCCCCCACCCACACCGCAGTTGCTGCCAGAGCCTGTCGAGGCTCCCCGATCCAAGGCAGCATTTGTTTGTTCGAGCCACGAGGCTCCCCACTCCTGCATTTGTTCATCGAGCCCTGAAAGGCTCAAGGCCATTTCCTGTGCTTTAGAGCCCCGAGAGGCTCAGTGTCCCATTTTGGTTTTGCGAGCTCAGAGAAGCTCGAGGGGGCATTTCATTGTTTAGAGCGCTGAAGCTCTAAATTGCCGATTAGCTGTGTAAGCCCTGAGAGAGGCTCTTGAGGGGCAGTTGGTGGTCAGAGCCCCGTGGCTCCCACTCTGTGTTTTTGCCCCATGGTGTTCTTGAGCCCACGAGGCTCCAACGTTGCCCAGCGGTATTTACAACTGTCCAGCACTTAGTGGACAGTTGCTACGTTTAGGCTTTTGTGTGCTGTGCTGCCTGCGCAGCCTCCCCTGACATTGAGACTCAGGGCATTCAGCCCCTTGCAAGGCCAGTTGGCCTGAGGGACCATTCTAGTGTTGTGCTACATGCACCCTGGCAATTTATGAGTTACTTGCTTATTTGATTTCTGCGCAAATGTTCTACCTGCACCTCTGAATGTGTTTTAATGTTTCATGTGCAATTGTTTGTTATTACCTTTGCTAAAAGTGACCTGCTTAGGTGATTCTTTGTTCTTTTATTCCCCTTTGCTAAAAGTGACCTGCTTAGAGGAATGTTTGTTTTTACCTTTGCTAAAAGTGACCTGCTTAGGTAATTCTTTATGTTTTTATCCCCTTTGCTAAAAGTGACCTGCTTAGAGGATTGTTTGTGTCATTACCTTTGCTAAAAGTGACCTGCTTAGGTAATGCCTTGTGCTTTTATTTCCATTTGCTAAAAGTGACCTGCTTAGAGGAATATTGATGGGTTATTGCCTTTGCTAAATGTGACCTGCTTAGGTGATTATTTTAGGTTTCCTTCCCTTTGCTAAATGTGACTTGCTTCGGTGATAGGTTTTCCTTCCATAGGTCCTGATGATAAGGCCCTAGTTCCCTGCGTGATTTCCCTACAGTGGTTAGGGTGGCGTAGGAGGTATTTACCCTTTACCAGTAGTTACTGGTTGTATGCTACATATAACTATTTTGTGTGCTACATTCATTATGTTTATGTGCTAAAGTGTTATACCTACAAGTGCTATTTCTAAAAGTGCATTCCCCTGACAGTGGTCCAGGTGGCCCTGTCTTGTACATAATCCCTTGTAAATCTTGCCCGTGTCTGTTGGCACATTGTAAAGTGTGTGTGTTATCTAATGTGTTTTTATTATTATAATACAAAGGCTATTTTTGATATAACCTTGTGTGGAGTTTCCTTTGTGGTGGGCCTAGGGTGTTGTCGCTGGGGTGCGCGCGCAAACGCTTTACACATCGCCTCTGAGATTAGCCTTGCTGCTCGCGTCACGTTACCTAGAGGGTGAGCAGGGGTTATCTTGGTGTGTGACTCCCTTGCCCTGACCTTGGAAATGGTGATCCCTGACTGACTTTGGCGTGAGCCTTGGCCGGACGGGGGTCCCGTTTCTAACAGTCCTATATTACCACATCTCCTAGTGAAACACAAAACATTTATGGTATCTTGAGGATATCCGTAGGGCCATGGATCTCGATTGCAACTTTATCACAAACTATGCCATCAGCAACAGGGAAGACGGAAATGTTCACGAGGGAGTGATCATGTTTCATGTAATGGAACGATGAATGGGGAGCCAGAATTCCAAGAACCAACTTCGCAGCAGGGCGTTCTGGCAAATAGTGACCATTTATTAGCAAGAAAAATATTGTCACAAATCCAATTTACATGAAAAGGAAAATTAGAATGAGCAACAGCCAGATGCATGTCCAAGGTGAGACCAGGTAAGTCTTTTTGACCCAGGAGATGATAAGACTGGTACGCGACCTCCACCACCACGGACTTCAATACTCTCCCCGCAAACATATAAGCTCAACTTCAGATCTTGCTTCCAACCCCCTTATGCGTTATTTGCCATAACGGGCACCTTACATTACCAGCTTCTGTCTCAGAGTTTACTGTCACATGCCAGCTATTCGCCATCTTGCCTTACCGATACCGGGACCTACCGGCGTTTTAAAGCTCCGTCTTTGCTGCTTCGAGAGATGCGGGCTATTGATATTCACCCACCCCCCTTTATCGAACGTCATCACGTGACGCCACCAATGAATTTGCTGTAAGATAGAAACAGTCGCGGAAACTCCGGCATGTGCAGATGCCATTCCTTCATGTGCAGCTATGATTAAAGAAAACCTGTGGTCCGTATTGGGAATCAGCCGATTCCCAACGGAAGGTATTGTAGCATAAGGGACTTGCTCAGGTGACAAATGATAAGAATACTTAGAAGGGAAGCCCTCAGGTAATCTTTTCCATCTTTCGTACCAGATATGGCTCCCAGAATATCGTTATCTATTATAGTTATGGACCTTGTAACTGCTGCAATTGAACACATGGCTACTGCAGATTTGGCTGCCTCATCAGCCAAAGAATTGGCAACAGCATGTGTTCCCACACGCTGATGGCCAAGAGTATGTATAACCTGTGTGAGTGGCAGAGGTGCTTTAAGTTCTGCCACTTGGACCCAGAGCACTTTATGCTTTATTGTGCTGCCTTTAGAGTCATGATAATCATTCTGAGACCAAAATAATAAATGTCATTAAAATACTGGACACAGTAGTAGAAATTGCCCATAATAAGAGTGTTCACATTAACATCTTTCTAATTCTAGAGCTAAAACAAGAGCACGCATCTCCACCAATTGTGCCGTACAGTCCCCAGGTGCCTGTGTATGCACAATAGAAGTCCTAAATTCACCTTTCACAATTGTTCCAGCCAAAATAGCGCAAGTCGCTGAACAAGCATGTTTGGACACGATGGCCGGTTGAACCGAGCCATCGGTATAAATGATACATTTGTACTGGTCCAAGGGAAGCAGCGACAATGGCAGGAGGACGAGCATGTTCATACGGTAAAAACTCCTGTGTCTGCAATGGGGGATAAAAAATAAACGTGATATTAGCCGATGTCAAAGATGTAGCCCATTGTATCCAACAGGGATGTAAAGCTTTAGAATTCGGTACACTCACCTTAGTCACTGCTTCTAAAGCAGGTATAGGTGAAACCAGAAGAATGGATTTGCCCCAGAGATCGTTCTTTCAGAATCGCCATTTGGAACACAGTCAAAAAAAATTAATTATTGGAAAACCGCATTTCTGATGCTGTGTACAAATGTGATTTGGATGCCATTGGTACTGTGTCACCTTCCTTAAACGTTAAGTATATGAAACCTACTGTCCACGGCACAATTTGTATTTCTATTCTATTTAAGAGATTTGTAGAGCGCGACAGCTGCCTCAGCCAAGAGGCGTCCCGGAGCTAACAGCAAATAGGCAACCACAACACAGGGAAGAACCAGAGCAACGTACACTGTGGGAAAGAGACAAGTTTTAATAGCTTTCCTAAATTCGAGAAAGTTGCTGAGGCCTCAAATATGGATGGGCAGTGAGTTCCAGAGAATAGCCGCTCTGTACCAGAAGGAACGGCCTCTGGCCCGGGTCCGCCTAACCCGAGGGACCACTAGCAAATGTTGACACTTGGACCAAAGCTGACGGGAGGGGACATAAAAAGAAAGCAAATCAGTCAAAATGTTAGGGGAGGCGTGCTTCAGGATTTTAAAGGCTATGCAGAGAGCCTTAAACTCAATCCTTTGAGCCACAAACAGAATTACAGGCTGACTAGCTAAAAGTGGCGCCGTTCCTGCTAAGCGGCGCTAACCTATGTACAAGGAGGGGTTACAGTATGATCTTCATAAAGGATGACAGAGTGCAACTAAAAGGGTGTCTTATGCCATAGAGGCGTACGTAGCATGTTAATTAGTTGCATCACGCTGAACACTAACTAAGAGACTACGATCTATGTCCCCGTGAAAGGCCTAATTGAATTCCTATTCCTCAAGGCAGCCAATGAAGGCGACGGATTGTGCTAGTCACAGAGCAGACTCTGACCAGGTTCATAGAATCGTCACGAGTTAACAAGAAGTTGGTTGCAAGTAGATCTGATTGCAAAGATTGAAGAATAGAGTTATGTTCCTGAAGCCAGCTGGCAGAAGAATACGAAGGTTGTATCAATGCATAAAGCGGTTTGATACACTTGGCATAATCAGGAATGTATCTCCTCACGAAATTCAAAAATCCCAGCAAAGATTGAAGTTTTTTCAGAGTAGGTGGAGGCTGCAATTTTGCACACTTCTCCAGAAAGTGTGGGGGGGCAACCCTGTACCTTCATAATTGAGCTCTTAGCCCAAGAAAAGCAAGGTTAAACTAGCGATGTGTGATTTAGCAAAGTTAAATTTATACCCAGAGTTGGCAAACAACAGTATATTTCGATCCACGCAGACAAGTTGCGAAATCAGTTCATCATCCGTCAGATAAATGTCAATGTTATTCACTAACGCATAGCTGTGTGTATTCTGTACTGCAAATGTACAAACATAACTATTTAAATTTCGATAAACCAAACACAATGCAATACGAACCATCTGGTTTCGATGTTGGAAAAAGAGGATTATTCATGGGTGATACACAGGGTTCACCTTGATAACCCAATTGGGACAAATTGGGATAAAATGTCACAGACGGAAGCTCTAGCCTTTCATCTAATTGAATATTGTGGTTATGGCTGCGTCGTAGATCACAAAGGAATATCAGGTGCCAATCAATTCCTATCCCAGCCCACTTGATTACGATATACCGCCGGAGCCATGGCCAATTCCCACTCTGATGCGTAAGCCTGTTTAGCTTCCTCAGGGACGTAACACAAAAACTCGGAAGCATCACATCCTCTCCTCAAGAAGAAGCCAGAACTAATGGTGGAGGCCAATCCACCTCTGCCAACAAAATGTCATACGGGGGAGGTAAGATTTTCCCAACAAACTGCAGTAATTGTACGCTGTATATCACCTTCAATCTGGATGACTATTTCATTTAGTCTATCAGGTATTGCAACTCGTGTATCTGCTGTTTATACTGTAACAAATGTATCAGTTGCTCTCGTTGCCAGACAGGGATGCAGTGCCTCCCGCACTATGGTAACATCCGCAGCGCTGTCGAGGAGTGTCACTGCCCATGTCCAATCCAGCAGTAGGGTTCTCACCGCCGGAGGCATACTTCGCTGTTAAAGAGGCAACTTTTTTCATTTGATATAATGGGGTCTAAAAAGAGGCAGTCCCTCTGGTTTGCCTATTACGTCAACTGGGGTGGCGGATCACCTCTGCTGAGCAGTTGTACCATTTGCTGTGATCCTCGCGCTCTCCACCACTGACTTGAGAATCTGGTGGGTCCTGTAAAGAACTTGGAGAGTGCTGATGAGGTACTTGAAATCTCTCCGGAGACTTCATTTTAGCGCGGTCAAGCAAATCATATTTACGCTCAGAAGCTTCAGTTGTTGGTGAACCAGCACGCCAACCCTGCTCCTGTTGTTGCTGCAGCTGGTTTTTATTCCACTTCTTTTTAGGAAGAAAGGGCGCACATCCTTCTCAGATTGGGCTTTTGGTTGAGTTTGAGTAAAAGGTTTAATTCAAAGGCTTTTGCGCCCTAATGTGTTATAAGCTTTAGCAATAATCTTCGGTAATTCACACTGTTTGTCTATGTCAGCAACAGCCTCAAAGCACTGAGCCACCTGCAAGCTTACTGCTTCACCCTTTACATAAGCAAGGATCATATCTCAAACAATATCGAATACCACTACCAGTCTCATTCCCAACTCCAGGGCGGCTTTGGCTCCATGCTTATCTTGAACACGTTTAATCACTGAAGGGAGAACGGTCATGGAGTGAGTGACAAAACACAGTGAATATACAGCTGCAAACACTTTTCCGTAAGTGTTACAATCAGCTAACTCAGGAATAAGTCATATAAGTAAGCTCATAGTCAAGATTCTGTGTTTCTAAACAGGTGAGGAATTCAGAAAAACAACTTTGAGTTGGTCAGACTTTTCAGCTAGTCAAAAAGGTAGTTTGTCCTTATTCTGAGGATGTTTGCCCATCACTTAGTTAATCATGATGGGACTTAGAACCATACCACTGTGTCCTGGTGGTTGTGCAGCAACTCCAGAATGTACCACCTGTATGTTGCGTGACAAGAACTGTATAACAGCCCTATGTACACGTATTAATGATGTATGTAAGACGAGTAGCTCTGCGACAGTAAAAGTAAGGTAGTTTGGATATGGTGTTTACCCAACCAAAACCGGCCACATGGCCCCATCAATCGATAAGGGGCCTAAACAGACCACTGTCAAAGGGTGAGAAAGGGCGCCATTAAACCATATGGTATGCTGCCAAACTGTCATGGGAACTTCAATAGATATATAAGGTTTATAATCCTGCGGAAGCGTGGGGTTACACTATATTTGTGAAACAAATTATTGTTTCCATCCACTGCTGCAAATTTGACCCAAGAATAGAAGACTTTGAAGCGGTGTGCTACATCTGCTTCAACAATGAAAATAAGAGCAGTACCAGCATTATGGACTCCATGTTGCATCAAATAAGCTGTGACTGAGCGCAGTTTGGAGCCACTATGGCAACCGCCATAATGAAAAGATTAAAACCAACCTATGAGTGGCAGAGCAACAACCGGTAATATGGAAAGAAAGACCTTTTAAAGTTCAAGCCCGAAAAACGTATACAATTGCAAATATAGGAGGTTACGTCATCACAACCGTCTCCGGAAACAGAAGTGACGGGATTTGGGCCAAGCACAAGCACTACTCAGGAGTCTCGCAGATAAGTAGCAGACGAAACGTTGGTGGTGCCATGTTGCAGGGATTTTGCACATGCACAGAACTATGTGCAGCAATATGGGACCTTGGTGTAAAGGGGCTAAGCCTTCCTCCCGCCTCAGTACCCACAATCCCAGGTCTGACTAGCTATAGTCTCTCACTCGCTGTCCTAAACAATCAAAAAAATGCAAATGAGTAAACAATCCAGAAAACACCATTCCCGACTCTCCCAGGAATCTCGGTAACAAGACATGCCCATTCACTCAATAACTCGTACTTGTCCACAACAAGAATTGTCTGAGACACAAGTACAGTTTAAAATGTTTATTTTAACTATCATGCTCCATAACGCAGTATACGAGCCACTACCAATAGCAAAATGCATATACTTAACACAGTTAGCATTGTAGCAAGTCCATATATCATAAAGGGAGTTGTCATCTTATAAAGACAGTGGATAAGTGGCTAAAAGGCCTAACCACCCTCCCCTTGGTAAGAAGAAGTATTATTTTCTAATAGAAGTTCTCTGTGCTTTGTCAGCAGACCCCATACCTTAGTGCCTAGATTATATATCTACATCATTGGAACAGCATGGCTCATCTCCCTGGAAAGGTCCCTCTCCAAGTGTGTGTTAACCAAACATGCATTCTCATAATACCAAAGCTTGAGTCTTCGGCAGCCGCTGCTGTGTTAGCATGTTCTGTCTAGGTGCTAGGGACTGACCAAACAGAATAACAAGGAACTTCAATAGATCTTGCTCACCTTGTTCAGACTAACCTCCAGGAACAGGCAGAGAACGCACAAAGCAGACGGTTCTCGTGTGAAAAGGCACAAACAGAGTCTTGCAGAAATAAAGTCAAGTAGTAACGTGCGCAAAAGCGGCATCAAGGCAGCAGAGCTCATGCTAACTTAGCAATGTCAACGATGTCCCTATCGGCCATGTGACAATTTCATGCTGGATGTCTGAGAAAATGTCATTTAAAATCCTCTTTAATGGCAAAGCAGATTTTAGGTACCAATTGTGAAAATCATGCTATTAGAAAGTTGGCATTTTCCTGCCCCAATTACTTTTTGCCTACAGCCTGTTCCAGGGTCACATGCCTGGGTGTAGCTGGCAGTTGGACTTCATTCCTCAAAGACACCTACATAATGGAGGGATTAGGTGCCTGGTTGGGCCATCAATTGACAGAATTGTGGGGGGCGGTATTGGGCACAGCCTTACTTGCAACTGAATAGGCTATGCTCTGCCTTTACTCAAAGGACCTGTCAATACTGCATTGTTCCTGCAGCCAGCTTAGAGCCAGGGAAGGGCAGTCATGAAATTCTAAGCACTTCAAAGAGAAGCCTCTAGAAACTTCTTCTACTTCGAAGAAGGCACCAGGTATAAAAAGGGACCTTAGACCCACTCTTCAGTTTACTTTCAGGACATGTGAAAGGAATCTCACAGGACTTCCTGCTGCTGTGTCCAAAAGACTGCTGCACCTGGAAGGACTGCTTTGCTGTCTGGAGCCTACCTTGAACCCTCATAGGCCTGCCCTGCTGCTTGAGCCCTGTTTTTGCTGTTGAATGCAGGAGAGACTCTAAGGGCTAGTTGGCTGGCCTCCTGATTTGAGCAAACACAAGGGGATGATGGGCGGAGCACTGAAACCTTTCAGACACTCTCCCTCAGTCACATATCTGAGTTGAATCCATCATCGTTGTTTAGTTCACTTCGCCGCTTCGGTTCAGACCCAGCCATATGCAAATCAGTCTTGATCCTGTTCTTCATGGGAACAGTTCAGCCCTTACGACGAAGTCAGGTCATCCACAACAGTGCTCCCTCCTTGGACACCACCTACAACCTTACCCCGCTGAACTTTAACTTCTCAGAACATTTTTCTTTGAAATTAGTTTCAAAGGGAAGCACCAACCGAGCCCAGTCCACTCAGTGTAATTGACGCGTGCTACGTCACAATCAGCAGTGACGCACTAATAGATGTCTGCGGGTGGGGCTTTGATCTGTTAGGCTCTAGTTTCTACCTTAAACTTTAGAAATTCATAACTCCGGTTCTGCTAATTGGATTTTTATCATTTTGGTGTCAAATAATGTATTAATTGTACTCTAATTTTCTCAATTTGTGTGGGATTTTTCTTGTGTGGTGTTGGCACTTTATTACTGTTTGTGTGTCGCATAAATACTTTACACATTGCCTCTAATTTAAGCCTAACTGCTTTTATATCAAGCTACCAGAGGTTTAAGCACAGGTTAATTTAGTACGTTTTGTGATACATGCTGACATTGATTGTGACTGTGACTGGAACAGTGGTCACCCCAACCATTCACCCAACAACCCAATTTTTCACAAAGAGTATACAGACCCATAACATATAAGTTAAATAGTGGGTGTAACAGAAGGCAGCATTCATAATTTTTCTATTTTACATTAAACCAACAGTTCAAGTTATTTAGATCCATTATGATCCTGGTAGTTGTATAATATCCTAAAGTGCTTACAAAACAAAGCTCCGACTGGTTTGTAAAGAACAAATATTTTTGTAAAGTTACGCTCTAGCCAAAACCACTGGCACTTTAATATCCAAAGTTCAGTAAAAACAGGGGGGGGGATGCTTAGATAAGGACCTCTCTTTTAAAACTAAAAGTGTGTATGTTTGGTTGATGCCTCTTGTTTTTATGCCTCTTGTTTTAACAATGATTCTTCAGTTCTTGCTAGCAGAATACGTCGCTAAGGGGAAATTCAGGCTTTCCACTCGCTGAGGCCAACTGCTGCAAGATACTTTATTTGGGTCTCCCTAAGGCATCCCTCACAAAACTGCAGCAGGGAAAACAGTTTTTGATTCTGGGAGATAAACAGCTAAAAAGTCCTTCTGTCACACTACAGGACATACTTTGTGGCCCTGGAAAAATGGTTTCAAGTACCCATGCCTCAAACCCTTATCTTTTAACCTTATACCCACTACCTCACATCCTTCACCTTCATACTCTTAACTCCAGCCCTTAACCCAAGCCTGAAACCCATAACTCTAAACCCCATACCATAACTGTTAACTTTTAACTGTGTTACATAATCCCTATCACACTTAAAACGTAACCGTTAAATTCTGATCATGTATCCCTGATCCTTAAACCCCAAATCCCTAAACCTATGCCCTTAACACCATACCTTAAACCACATACGCTATGCCGTTAACCTGGAACCCCAAGAATTGAACCATATGCGTAAACCTTTACCCTTACTTCTTTAATGCTATATCACCATTCCCTTACCCTATAACCTTACTTACTATATCATATACCTTTAATTCTCAAACTTCTAAACATTTCACCCCTCTAACACGGTCCTTGCTTCAGTATATTTTGGTAACAAACACTGTGGAAATTGTTGCCTTTTCTAAGTATTTATTTTCAGAACTAATAATTTGGAAATGGTATTTTTAAAAGTGTTATTTTCGAAGTCTTGAGGCAATACCACCTACCATGCACACTGAAGCACAATCACAATCTTTGCACAGTATCCAGTATGTGAATTTGTAAAAGACTCATCTGTCTTTATTTGGTGCTAAACTCAAGACAGCTCTCGGATTGGAAATGCCAAATAACTCTTTAGCTGATGATGCTTGTAGGAAACACAGTTTCATCTTCCAGACCAAATATTCTTGACTTATTGTTAATTTAAACCTGTTTTGCTTGGCCTCAGCTCTAAAGCAGTTTGGGATGATCCTTGAGGCAGTGCAAGCAGACAAACACATGTATCAAATCTACAAAGAATATTAATTCAGTGTACATGGTTATCCGCTCAGTGCTTCCACAGCGCAGAGATTTGCCAATATTATGTCATTTTCAACCTGCATTCAAGGGGTAAACATAGAGGCCAAATTTAGAAAGAAAGTAGTACATCTATGTTGATAAATGTATGCTTAGGTGCTGGTACAGATGTTTTACGTTTTGCAATGCACATGCATTCCCAGTGGTGTACTTGGAAAGCTGCACCATGCACAGTTTTAGTGTGTACTACAGGGAATATCATGTGACATTGTATTTATTTATATGTAGCATATAATTACATATTTACAAACGGGGGGAATGGAGACCATTGTGCAAATGCACATATTTGTTTTGGTTTTCTTTTCTCCACTGGGAAAACAGTTTTACGCTAGGAAGTGGATAAGTTCTCAATCCCTTATCGCATGCTACACACTCCACACAATCCCTTATCATACATTCCACATCATGATCTAATGCTGGCAACCAAAAATCTCTTTGGAGTCTCCCTTTCGTTTTCACAATGCCCATGTGTCCGTCATGAGCAAGCTGTAACACTTTCTGTCTCAAGGTTTCTGGTGGAATCAGCCTTGTCCCTCTTAACAAAAATCCTTCGTCCACTGCAAGTTCATTCAACAACTTTCCCCATTTCCCTTTGTAGATTTTTTAATTCTGTTGCATTTGGTCGGACTAAACTTCATACTCATACCACTTGTTTCATTTCTTCATCCTTCTGGAACTCTTCCATCCACTCACTTTCTGTTATTGTTCCTAGAGTAACCTCACACATACTCACCAGATCCTCTTCATCCATGTCATCCACTCCATCGGCACCTGTCTTCTCCATATCCACTAATCTCGACAAACAGTCTGCTGAGTAGTTGCTAGAACCGGGAACATATTGTACACCAACACTAAAATCTTGAAAACCCACAACCCACCTCCTAATGCCTGACAAGATGGAATCTGAACCCTTCTTAGCAAATACTTTTTCTGGTGACTTATGATCCATTTAACTGTAAACCTGATTCCCCATAGAAACTGTTTGAATCTATCAATGGACCAATAAACCACTAGAGATTCCCTCTCAATGACAGAATGCCTACATTCTGCTTCTCTCAGAGTACATGAAACACAGGCTATCAAATTCTCCTTGCCATATTTGGTTTAGAATAAGAAGAGCACACAGACCCTTTGCACTGGCATCACACACTACCTTAGTGTCACAAGTTGAATCATATGCCTGAAGAGACGGAGCATTGCTCAATTCTTTTTGACTCTCACAAATTCATTTCCACACTCAGTATCCTAAAGAAACTTTATACTTTTCTTTATTAGTTTCCTCATGATAAATGTCTTACTAGCAAAGTCCTTAATGAACTTGCTGTAGTATTCCACCATGCCGAGAAATAATTACTATTCTTCGGCTCTTCCATGGATTTGATTGTTTCAACCAGTTCAATACGTGGCCTTATTCCTGTACCCCAGGTAACTGACCTCACTTACCTCAAATTTACAATTTCCAGCCTTGAATGTCAGTCCTGCTTCTTGCAGTCTGCTCAGCACTTCCCTCACTCTGCGATCATGTTCAGTATGCGTTGCTCCAAATATTAGAATGTTATCTTGCTAGCATTTCACACAGAGTATGCCTTTAACAATTCCCATCATGGTCCTTTGGAATACCACCACTGTGAGATCAGTCCAAAAGGCATTCTTTTATGGTTTCAATCTTTTTATTCACTTGTGTGTAGCAGGAATATCAGAAAAGGAGTGCTGCAGCACTCTGCATATGAACATCTTCGGAATATCAAAAATCAGTAACAGTAAACAATCTTTCTAACATACCCCCCTACTCTCCCACCCCCCAGTACTCACCAACAAAGTACAGACTGTGTCAGCAGCAACGGGTATACAGAATTGAATGTTTATGGATGTTTACATGTTTCTCATTACCAGCTTGGGGGGGTTCATTTAATCTAAGAATGTGCAGATATTTGGGGCAAGTGAGCTCTCAAAATTCTGTGGATAGGAGTGTGAGGAATGGGCACCATAGCTCCTCAAATGAAGCCCTATAGTTGGCGAAGGAGTAAGGCATCCCCTCCATCCCTAAGATATACCATAATCTGTGAAGCCACCCCTGATAGGTGGGTATTTGCCCACACCCCTAGTGGGCAAGGATGTTCTGATGTGGCGCCCTCAGTGCTAGTCCCATTTGCCTCCCCTTGTGAGATTTGAGCGGGAAGGTTAGGGGGTTGGGCAGACCTAAAATCATGAAGGAGCGAACTTTGGATATTTGTTCGTCGAAATGTAGATCTATGTAGTCTAGGAGTTTAGTCTGGTAGTCCGTTAAGCGAGGGCGGTCCTCCAACAGGTGCAGCAGGATGCCCAGGGAATTGCAAACTCACCAACCGTCTGGAATTTGCTCTGGGTTGCCCCTGTGGAGGCCTACCATGGTCAGGTACCAGTAAGTAACAACCTTGGTGGTGGTCTCAATACTTGCTGTGTTTCGGGCTGTGCGTCTCACCAGGTAATAGATCTCTCCCCATTCCTTTGAGGTAAACGATCTCATCAGTTCCGCCTCCCACCGTCTCTGGTTAGCAATGCTCAGGAATTGGGTAGACTGGCGCAAAAAGGCATATAGCTCGGATATGAACCTTTTATTACTTTTGGTCACCAATCATTTTTCATAAGGTGTAAGATGCCTGCCCACTGCTGGAAGATTAAAAGAGCGTAGGAGCCAGTGTCTTAGTTGCAAGTAATGTATTCTTTCGGTGTCAGCCAAGTTGTACTGTTGTACAATTGGGAAAATGGGATTATCCCTTCAATATCAAAGAAGTGGTTTGCAGAGTGGCATGGTGTCTGCCGCCAGACTTCGAACGCCCCCTGTTGCGGCCCCGGAGATAAATCAGAGTTGTCGAAAAAGGGTGTCAGGGTGGAGGGAAACAAAGTGAGGCCCCGTTGAGTCGCCACCTGATCCCAAATCTCCATAATCATCTTAGTAATGGGAGACACTTGCAAGCTCTTTGGCCTGTGCGCCTTCTTGAAGAAGGGTACCTTCCACATGGGAAGTCCTGCTATCTTCATGTCTTGGAATAGCCAATGTTTCTCCGATTGGTCTCTGCTCCACTCCAGGAGGTAATGCAGCTGCGCCACTTACAAATAGTGCTGAAAATTGGGCACCCCCAGCTCCCGGAGGCAGGTAACTCAGCTCCCTGCCCACACAAATTGATTCAGCTCTTTCTGCAATCGAGTCGTCGCCCTTCGTCCAGGAAAACAGGAGCTGCGTGTCATCCGTATAGGCCATCACTTTAGCCCCCAGTGACTCCGCAAGGTAGATGTTAAAAAGAAGAGGGCTAAGTGATGACCCCTGCGCAACGCCAGGCGTGGTGGCACAAGGAGGGAGCCAAACTTGCAGCAACCTATTTTCCAAGAAGGACCTGACCCAACACAACGCCGATCTTGAAATACCAATTTCCACTAGGCGATCAAGGAGTAGAGAATGAGACACCGTGTCGAATGCCGCTAAGAAATCAAGCATAACCAAGGCTGCTCTCCCGCCGGCATCCAGACACTCCCGGATCGCCTCTGTCACCTCCAACAGTGCTGACTCCGTGATATAAGAAGCACGGAAACCAGATTGTGCTGGGTGAAGCAGACCAGACACCTTTACATAGTTGGTGAGCTAAGACATAACAACCTTCTCATAGACTTTAGCCAAACTTGGCAAGAGTGAGATTGGACGATAGTTCTCAGGAAGTAGAGGGTCAAGCGATGGCTTCTTAAGGAGGGGCAGAATCAATGCCTGCTTCCACGACAGAGGAATACATGCCTCGCGAAGCAGCTTGTTGACCATTAGATTTACTTCAGCATTTATAGTGTCTGCCACTTCAGATAGAAGCCTAGCCGCACATGGGTTGTTAGGTGATCCAGATTTAAGTGCCTTAAGAATTCTAAGAGTACTAGGCGGATCCACAGATCAAAAAGCAGAAAAGATGGAAACCATTTCTTTCCCTTGCTTCCCCAGCGGAGCGGCAATAGACTTCCAGGATATGTGTGAAAAAGTATCCTGTATGCTGACAATTTTGTCCCTAAAGAATTTTGCCAAAGTGTTACACCAGGTATCCGAGGTGGGTGCCACCGAAACCTGGGCACATGGAGCCACGAAACTCTGCACAATAGCACATATTTCTATAGAATTGTTATTAGCCCGCTCAATGCGAGCGGAGAAATATCGGCCTTTGGCCATTCCAATGGCTGCATAATAGAGTTTATGTTTTAGCAATGGAACAGTAGCCGCTGGCGTGCCATGCTCTCTCCAATACCTTACAGGCATGTTTCAAAATCTTCATTTCAGAAGTCCCCCAAGGCTTAGAAGGAGACTCTCTCTTCAGCTTAAAGTGACCTGGGGCAGAAAGAGCACTGACCGAATCAGTGATCCAGTCCGCAAACCTGGACACATTATCCTCCAGGTCCCCTGAAAGGGGAGGACGCAAGGCTGCCAAGTGGCAGTTAAGCTGCCCACCATCCAAATTCCTAGAGGTGGGAAGCTAATGGGAACTAGCTAGTTGTGTAGGGCGCTTAACAACCCATGAGAAAATTATGGGAAAGTGGTCCAACCAAGCGACAGGTAGTGGCTTCACAACTGATATAGGGAAATTGGCACAGATGGTGTCAAGAATATGTCCACCTTGATGGGTCGGATCCTTGACCCATTTGGAGAGCTGGGCTAGATGGAGAGTCCAAAAAAGCAGCTGAGTCAGCCACCTCTATAAGATGAAGATGGATATTAATATCCCCAAGGAGCAAATAGAAACACAATGCTCTGTCTGCCAGAGCGCCCCCACAAGTTTCCAAAAATACACTAGCTGGACCTGGTGGTCGATATATTAAAGACCCCCCCAGCGTAAAATGGGCAGATAGTTGTAGGCTGAAATCCAGGACCTCGCAACCACCCCAAATAGTGGGATGTTTCACTATGCAGGGACCAGCAGTCTCTAATTAAAATGGCTAAACCCCCACCTCTACCGACTGGGCGATCCACCCACTGGACTTTGTAGCAGCAGGAGTGGCCAAGGCCACAATAGGGTTAAAAAACGTGTCAAGCCAGGTCTCAGTGATAAACAGTAGATCTAGCTGGTTATCAGAGACCAAGTCTGCAATATTGACATGATGTTTCCTCAAAGATCTATCATTAATGAGGCATGCACTAATGCCCCCAGTATACGTGAGTCAGCAGACATGCTATGCGAAGAAAGCTTTGGTCTTAAAGCGGGCCAAATGATCACAAGATATTGATAGGGCGAGGGCCTGTGATTTATTGATGTTAATTCCAAATTCAGATGCGAAGCCGAATGTGGATCTGGGAGGGCAGGGCTGGAGTTAACCAGGGAGACTAACATGTAATCGGTGTATAGGCTGATATTGTGCTCGCCCCCTTTCCCCCCCCCCAAAGCAATTCCTGTAATTTCAGGGTTATCTCTGATTCCCTGAGCCATAGGCTACATCAAAAGGGCAAACAGCAGGGGGAACAAGGGACAACCCTGCCTGGTGCCCCTGTTGATGGGGAAGGGCGATGATGTGACGCCACTTTACTGTTGCCATAGGTGAGCTATGACAGCCCTCAACTGAAGCCTGAAAGCGAGGGCCAAGTCCAAAATGGGAGAGAGTCTGCTCAAGATACCGCCAGTGCACGAGATCAAACGTCTTCTCAGCGTCGACCGTAAGCAGCAGGGTCTCATCATCTGAGTGGACAGCTTTATCTATTAGAAGCAGTATACTCTTTGTATTATCGGTGCAATGTCTTTGGACAGCCTGATCCGGGACAATAATGCCCGGCATCTGGGGGCCTAGACTCGCTGCAAATATGCCTGTAAAGAGCTTGATATCCACATTTAAATGCGATACTGGGCAGTATGAACTACAGTGCTGTTTGTCCTTCCCTGGTTTCAGAATGACCACAATGGCTGCCGTCAGCATGGAGGAGGGGATAAATCCCAGGCCCGAGAAGGAGTTGAACAACCTAGTGAGAATAGGAGCTAAGAGGCTCTGATTGGCTATCGCCAAAATGGCCTCTTTAAGTTTTATAGGGGAGTCTAGTGAAGCCGCCTGTAGTAGAGTGAGTAGGGTCGTGTTCGCTGTCTGCAGGTATGAAGTGATGCACTGCAGCTGCAGGTCTTATCCTGAATAAAGGTCTGTGTAAAAATCTCGTAATTCTGAGGTGATTGATTTATGATCTAGCACCTCCTCTACCTCTGGTGTCCATAGGGAATTAACTCCTGCAGACTGCCGTTGGACACTCAGCTTGTTATCTAACAGACATCCCAATTCATCCCCTCTATATAGAAGGAATGTTTTAGCCAGAGGACAGCATATTAACCCCTGTCTTGATCCAATTTGGCGAGTTGAGTGAGTGTTGCATGTTTTTGGCGCCATACGATCAGAGCCCTGGTTAGACTATGTACTCATTCTGCTGCAGAAATGGCTATGAGATTGACACGCAATATGGCTTCCTAGGTCTCCCAGAGTGTGGACATGGAGGTCTCAGGGGTGTCATTGAAGTCCAGGTATGTTTGCATTGCTTTTGTAACCTGTAGTATGACCTCGGGGCATTGTAGTAGGGTCTCCCTCAAGCCACTATGTCTTATTAGGTCTGTCCTACAGAGGTAACTCCATAGTAAGGGTAACAACATCATGATCCGAGAAAGCTTCCAGCTCTATGTCAGTGGCCACTATGAGACTGTGGACGTAACTGGTCCCCCAAAAATAGTCAAGTCATGCGTGTGTTTTATGTGCATGAGAGAAAAAGGTATACTCAAGGGCTTGAGGATGGAATTCTCTCCAAAGATCTGACAATCCTACTTCTCGCAGCCACTTGACCCCTCTCTTTGTCAGTGCCCCATTTGGCCATAGTGGTGTGCTTTTCTATCTTTGTCAGTATCTAGTACCAGGTTAAGGGTCCCTCCTCCCGAGCAGTACCCACAGTACCGGAGAGGACATCACCTCCAACACCGAAGAGAGAATTAATTGTTCTTGTCCCATATTTGAAATGTATATGGAACCCGGCACAAGAGATTGGTCCCCTATGAGCACAGTGTGTGCAAGGAGACTCCTCTTCAATTCCGGCACCTTGGGGCCCACTCTACCCCTGAATGATCACCTTATCGGTATAGCCACCCCAGTAGTTTTCGTGGATGCTGAAAAAAAGAACAGGCGAGAAAAGGTGCAGGAGAAAAGTCGATGCAAGTCCCTACCCAGGAGGTGGGTCTCCTGGAGTAAATATATGTCAGCCCTAGAGTGTTCAAGATAAGACAGTTTTGCTTGGCGCTTCATTGGGTTATTGAGGCCCTTCACATTCAGCACGAAAGAACCTTAACTTGTTGGCGGGGCATATCGACTTTCTAAAAGGGCTGTGCTGTGCCGTGCTCATCTGTTGTAAGGACCGATGCTCCCCACCTGCCTCCCCCCACCCCTGACACCTATGTGAGTACATCTAGATCATTCCCTTCCAGCATCGAAGCTGATTACTGTTACCCGACAAAAACAGAACTAAATGCACATACATAGAAATAGCAAGGTCCAGTCCGGGCCTGGTAGAACAGGTCCAGAGGCAATGTGAGAGAGGGGTTTATGTTTTTGGCCCCAGATTCCGCGCCGTCCCCAACCCCGCTGCCCACCAGGCCAACCAATCAGGTCATTACATGTGCTATGCCACTGAGATCATGCATTGCCCTGTTCTGTTGGTCTCCGGCCAGTGACTCCAGCATCGCTTGGCGATCCAATGTGATTATGACCTGGTCAGGTTTCACAGTCCCAGGGGCTGAATGCCGTCTTTTTCATCATGGGCATTTGTGATGCGAAGGCCCAGTCGATTCCGTGTCATGAGCCCCAGCAGATGAACCATCTATTCCAAGAATCCGTCACATCTCTTCAAGTGAGCGGAGCTGGGACAGCTTGCCCTTGAAGTGAAAGATGAGGTGAAATGTGTGACCCTAGGAGGAGGAGATCCCAAGATTCCACAGGGGAGAGGTCGCCGGGCAGAGGTTACCCTTTTATGCAAGGGTATTATGGACAGGTCTTGATAAAGTGTCAGTGTATATCCCTTAAAAGTTAATGGATGTTTCTCCCGGGCCTTTCGCAAGATCCTTTCTTTCAGTTGAAAATCGTGAAGACAAGCCAATATGTCCATGGGTGGGGCAAATACAGATCTCGGCAGACAGATCTATTGCGCTTGATCAATTTTAATCTCTAGGTCTGGAGAGGCTTCCAGAATCAAGAGGAAAAGATGCCTGAGATAAAAGGCCAGGGCAGTACCCTCCGCAAAGGATGGCACACCCTTAATTCAAATGTTGTTTTGACTCAAGCAGTTCTCGGGTCCTCTGAATGGGCCTGTAAGTCTATCTGCTGTTCCGACAGGCCGATAACCCCCTGATGCAGGTGCTACACTTCATTGTGAGTCTGTTCCTGGTCCTTGATCGCTGAGATCCTCTATCAGATGGAATTCACATAGCGTCTGATCTCCTTTCTGTCGCTGGCGAATTCGCCTTTAGGACCTGATGGTACTCACGCAGAAAGGCAAACAGGTCCTCTAAGAAGGTTCAGATGACCGGCTCCTCCCCCTCCAACTCCTGCGCCTTGCTCGTGCTAGGTCTTGTCTGCCGATCCCCGGCAGGAGTGCTGGAGGGCCTGGTCAGCATGTCTTTAAGGGACCAGTCTTTCCTCGCCCATGCTGAACTCATGGCCCTGAAGAGCTGATCCGTTCCTGTCCTCCTCACTTCGCAAAGAAGCTGTCTGTTCCCGGAGGTGGGTATCCCAGCAAGCTATACAGAGAGGTTGTGGTTGTACTCCAGTTGGGCTGGGACTACCAAGCAGTCTTGTCCTTGCCCAGCACCACCTAAGCCCCAGCTCCTTCTCAAGTCTAGGGTTTCTGCTTGTTTAATGCAAGAGGCAGAGTTCTAGCCACCACATTATCCCCTCTCCACCTGGATCAGGTCACTTTGGAGACTGGCTGCAGGTCACCAGGGCTTCCGATATATGCAGGCTCTCCAAAGTGTTCCCTGCCGCAGGGGCGGCCCTGGCCCCGGCCGGGGCCGACGCTGACGTCGCAGCCCGGGGTACAAACCCAGCAACCACTGTCAGGAACAGGGTCGTGTGTCAGGGCCAGGTGCCACTTCTGTCAGGGGGCCCCTCACCCAGTTACCCACAGGATCGTTGCTATCTGGCAGCCAGGTGGACACCCTTGTCTCTCCAGGTGAAGGCCTCTCCGCCACCCCAGATGGTCCTCCCTGGGGAAGGGAGAGTCGCCACCCCAGGTGCGAGGCCAATGTCACTCCTAGCTGTTCGTGGCGATAACCTGGAGAGCCTCGATCCTTTGTAGTGTGTCATCCCTCAATCACTTGTGGTGTGTACCCCACCGCTCACCTTTGATGGGGATGAAAAGCAGCTCTGTCAGAGGGGCCCCTCGCTGTCTCACTGCATCATCCCTCAGCCTCTCCTGGCAGCAGCAGCTTCAGGTCGCCAGGTTGCTTCAGCATGAGGACAGTAGACTCTCCTGCATGGCTCTGCCACTCAATGCAGGACCCATCTTTTGCTCAGCTCCCCCTGCATATCAGAGACCTCATTAGCAGCTGCTGCTGGTGTCTCAGGAAGTCTCCACACCCGGGGCCCTCTTCAATGTCGCCACCTGCTCCCTCCAGCTTCCGCCGCAGTCACTGCTTGCGGGTCAGTTCCCCACCGCCAATCAGGCCGTTCGGCCAGCCAACTCCCGTTTTGCAGTTTCAGGAGGCGGCCAAGAGCTGGGCCCTGCCAGAGGCAAGAAGCACCCCAGTTGTGGTTGCGCCAAGGCTGGTGCAGCAAACCACCTCCCGGGTGCTCTGGATGCTGGGTGTAGCACCCCAGCCGCAGGTGACCCCCCCTGAGAAGGTCCACACCGCGAGCCTGTGCTTTAGGCTGCGGCTACCATCTTGCTGCACGAGGTGCTGTCACTCGCTCCACCACAGATTTCGGCTGTCAGTGTCGGGCAGAAGGAGATGACCCCCACTACGTGCCCCATTGTCAGCTCGCCCCCGGGAGCTGCCCGGCAGTCCCACTGGATTATATTGTGCGGGAGGGATGCCCCAGGCCAGCGGTGGGGTCAAGGAGATGGGAGCAACCAATCTTACTTGTCTGCCATCTTGGCCACGCCCCCAAAGACATTCTTTTAAAATGATACACCTCAAACGTTATTACAAAAGCTGTTAGATCTTGAGAACCCACTTCTAATTCAATCTGGGGAAATGCAGACATAGTTTTAGTGATGTACTATAGGGAATGTCATGTGCCATTTTGTCCCTTGTATTTATTTATAGACAGCATATAATTACATGATAACAAATAGGGAAAATGGAGAGCTATGTGCAAAGGCAAATATTTGTTTTGTTTTTCTTTTCCCCACTGGGAAAACAGTTTTACCTTTAGAAAAAGTCCTTCCTTATAACCCCACAAAGTATGATGGTGACCCATTCCTCTTTCCATCCTGGAAGGGGAGTTACTCCAGAACTTGTCTGGATTAAAACTCTAATATTTTCAAGTATGATAAAGGGTTGGATCAGAGTTTGGAAATGATGACATTGATCATATGGGTGACCAAAAACTTCAAAGTGAACCACACTTTGTAAGGCCCTTTTCCCTTCTCCTGCATGGTGTTTCCCTGCTGTGGATATCTCTGCTTTCTAGTATAGGAAAGCCATATGACTATTAGAAATCCTTTAATCAAATCCTGGCAGGAGTAAGTGGCATTTTCAACGCCATAATCTTTATCTTTGCTCATTTTCAATTCTGTGTTGATCCTAGCTTTAACAGGCACGCATGGATGCTGTGGTCTCTAAGCCTTATTGACATATAGCCCATCGCTATTTTATAATGGCCTTTTAAGGCCCACCTATAGATAGCTTTAGCTGTCTGGTGACAGCTCATGTTATCAAACAACACACATTACACTACCCAACGCACAACATACACATACAAACAGATAAAGAGTTTTTGGACAGTCTAATACAGTCATTGACTGAGGTGTTTCAGCTTACTTGAGACATTAACTGACAGTGTTGTCAATCAAAATTGGGTCCAGGCCACAACCTTTCGCAGATAAGGACTACTTAAGGATCACTGAAACAATATCGACGTCAAGAATATCGAGTTACAAAAATATCGAGGTAAAAATATAGAATACCAAAATACCGACCTCCTATCTCCAAACAGGTAAGTACAAAAATATCGAATCAAAAACATCGATCTAAAAAACTATAGTTAGTCAAAATATCGAATTTTTAAAAATGCTTTAAATTAATAAAAAAATTAATGAAATTATAAATATAATTAACTTAAACATACTTAAAATACTTAAATAACCTTAAAATTAATAAATAATTAATGTAAGTGAAACAAAATAATGCAAATTGATTTGTTAATACATGTGTATATATATATATATATATATATATATATATATATATATATATATATATATATATATAAACGTAATATTAATAAAAAAAATACAATATTTTTACCGTAGGATAGCGGAAAGGGTAAAATGTACTATTACCACTCCAGTGAGTGCAACAGTAGGGAAAGCATTGGATAGCGTAGGGGTAAAAATTACTATTCCAACTCCAGGGAGTGCAACAGTAGGGAAAGCGTTGGATAGCGTAGTGGTAAAAATTACTATTCCCACTCCAGAGAGTGCAACAGTAGAGAAAGCGTTGGATGGCGTAGGGGTAAAAATTACTATTCCAACTCCAGAGAGTGCAACAGTAGGGAAAACGTTGGATAGCGGGAGGGTAAAAATTACTATTCGCACTCCAAAGAGTGTAACAGTAGGGAAAGCACTGGATAGCGAGAGAGTTAAAATTACTATTCCCACTCCAAAGAGTGCAACAGTAGGGAAAGCATTGGATAGCGTAGGGGTAAAAATTACTATTCCCACTCCAAAGAGTGCAAAAGTAGGGAAAGTCTTGGATAGCGTAGGAGTAAAAATTACTATTCCCACTCCAGTGAGTGCAACAGTAGAGAAAGCATTGGATAGCGGGAGGGTAAAAATTACTATTCCCAGTCCAGAGAGTGCAACAGTAGGGAAAGCGTTGGATAGCGGGACAATTAAAATTACTATTCCCACTCCAGAGAGTGCAACAGTAGGGAAAGTGTTGGATTGCGTAGGAGTAAAAATTACTATTCCCACTCCAGTGAGTGCAACAGTAGAGAAAGCGTTGGATAGCGTAGGGGTAAAAATTACTATTACCACTCCAAAGAGTGCAACAGTAGGGAAAGCATTAAATAGAGTTGGGGTAAAAATTACTATTCCCACTCCAGCGAGTGCAACAGTAGAGAAAGCGTTGGATAGCGTAGGGGTAAAAATTACTATTCACACTCCAAAGAGTGCAACAGTATAGAAAGTGTTGAATAGCGTAGGAGTAAGAATTACTATTCCCACTCCAGTGAGTGCAACAGTAGAGAAAATGTTGGATAGGGTGAGGGTAAAAATTACTATTCCCACTCCAGAGAGTGCAACAGTAGAGAAAGCATTGGATAGCGGGAGGGTAAAAATTTACTATTCCCAGTCCAGAGAGTGCAACAGTAGGGAAAGCGTTGGATAGCAGGAGAGTTAAAATTACTATTCCCACTCCAAAGAGTGCAACGGTAGGGAAAGCGTTGGATAGCGAAGGGGTAAAAATGACTATCCCCACTCCGGTGAGTGCAACAGTAGGGAAAGCGTTGGATATTGTAGGGGTAAAAATTACTATTCCCACTCCAAAGAGTGCAACAGTAGGGAAAGCATTGGATAGCGTAGGGGTAAAAATTACTATTCCCACTCCAGTGAGTGCAACAGTAGAGAAAGCGTTGGATAGCGTAGGGGTAAAAATTACTATTCACACTCCAAAGAGTGCAACAGGATAGAAAGTGTTGGATAGCGTAGGAGTAAGAATTACTATTCCCCACTCCAGTGAGTGCAACAGTAGAGAAAACGTTGGATAGGGGGAGGGGGAGGGTAAAAATTACTATTCCCACTCCAGAGAGTGCAACAGTAGGGAAAGCATTGGATAGCGGGAGAATTAAAATTACTATTCCCACTCCAGAGAGTGCAACAGTAGGGAAAGTGTTGGATAGCGTAGGAGTAAAAATTACTATTCCCACTCAAGTGAGTGCAATAGTAGAGAAAGTGTTGGATAGCGTAGGGGTAAAAATTACTATTTCCACTCCAGAGAGTGCAACAGTAGGGAAAGCGTTGGATAGCCTGAGAGTTAAAATTACTATTCCCACTCCAAAGAGTGCAACAGTAGGGAAGTGTTGGATAGCGTAGGGGTAAAAATTACTATTCCCACTCCAGTGTGTGCAACAGTAGGGAAAGCTTGGATAGCGTAGGGGTAAAAATTACTATTCCCACTCCAAAGAGTGCAACAGTAGGGAAAGTGTTGGATAGCGTAGGGGTAAAAATTACTATTCCCACTCCAAAGAGTGCAACAGTAGTGAAAGCATTGGATAGCGTAGGGTTAAAAATTACTATTCACACTTCTAAGAGTGCAACAGTAGGGAAAGTAAATACTTCATATATGAATAAAAATAAATTAAATATTAATACCAAACACAAATTAATTTAAAGTAATTAACAATTTTATATAATATAATAATAATTCAATTCAAAATTCAAAATAAATTATTAAAAATAATTACCTATTAATACAAATTATTTACCAATTAACAATTAATTAATTAACAATTAAAAAATTATTAAAAATGACACTCAAACAAAACCAATAAATAAATAACAATATTTAATTATTTACAATTAAATTACTTCCCACCCTATTCCCCTATAAACCCACAACCCGCTACAGAAAATAAATTAATAAAATTAACATAACTATCAATTAAACTAATAATAAAAATTAATTACCAATTATATTTTAATTAATTACCAATTAAAAATTTAAATATCAATTAATTGCAAATAAATACCAATAAATACATTTAAAAATGTAATTAATTTATAATTAAATTACTTCCCACCCTATTCCCCTATAAACCCACAATCCGCTACAGAATTATATTACGCAAAAATGAAATACCATAAAATAAATATAAACTTTTCACACATAAACTAACATAAAAAATACTTCAAAAAATTCATAATAATTACTTACCTCAAATTAGATATTTTTGTTGTCTATATTCTGTCCATTCTATATTTTTGTTGTCTATATTCTGTCCATTCTATATTTTTGTTGTCTATATTCTGTCATTCTATATTTTTGTTGTCTATACTCTGTCCATTCGATATTTTGTCCATTCTATATTTTTTATTCGATATTAATGCTATTCTATTCGATATTTTTGTAGTCTATATTCTGTCCATTCGATATTGTGTCCATTCTATATTTTTAACCCGATATTAATGTAACTCGATATTAAAAACTCGATATTTTGAGTGTATACCGATATAACACCCTAAATCAAAAGCCTTCTCCTTTCAGCTCAAGGAAGAATTTTCCTTAAGCTCTTCAAAAAGGAGTAACATATATCAATGATCTTGTTGAAGTGCTGGCAGAAGGTAAGATCGGTATTGATAGTAGCACCAATATTTTGGTCATAGCTACAGGAGATGGGAGTGGGTCAAGAGCCAGTGAATACTAAATAGTGGTCCAAGTCTAAAGATGATCCCTAGGACCATCAATTATGTTTTATCTGCCTTCAACCTCATAGGTTATTGGTTATCATACATGCGACTGAAGTGAGACATTCCCAAAGTTAAAACAGATTGTTTGAGTTACCACCTCTTTATTGTATCAGGAATTAAAAGGCATATCTGAAAGAGTAACGCCATAGGAGCAAATTATAACTCATCAAATTAAAGAAACCTTGAAGGACTCCACAAATTTAACAATCATTTTTTTCTATCAGTTTTTACTTATAAAAGAAACATACTGCAATTCACACACAATTGAATGCTAAAAATAAAATTACAAAGAAATTGTTTCCTCTCTGCCATGGTTTTCATGGTGGTTTCCCTATGGTATTAGTGAGTTAAAAGAGAAAATCAATACAGCACAAAAGATGCAGCATTTAGGAGCTGTGAAACACATTGGCTACATATAATGTAATACATATGATGAAGAACTGTTGGAAGAAGCTAAAATGAAACCTACATTCCCGAAATCAGAAAAGTCTAAACAGAGGAGTAAGACTAAAAACATGAAAAAATACAGCCATAGTTTCAAACTTAAGCTGAAGACTTACCCAGTCATAGTTATCTCCACAAACTTTATCTTACACTCACAACATGCAAACAATTACTTACTTACAAAAAAGTTATGAAATATTAGACAAATGAAGCCTGAAGGGTACTGGCCCTAACATGCCAATGGCTGAAGGAGGCTGACCCAAATTTCGCTGTCTGCTCGGATACACAACAAAAGAGAACAATGTGGTAGTAACACAAAACAGTACATATGTTTTTAGCAGGAGCAGCAGGTGCAGGTAAGAGTGGTGGGGTGGGAACGGGGTGGGGGGATTCAACAGACAACAACAAGGAAAAGTTAAATAAATGATTTATTTTCCCTCGTCGTCTGTCAAATCCCCACACCCTGCCCCACCCGTCTTACCTGCACGGGCTGCTCCTAGTTTTTAGTGCAAGTGATTACTGAAATGTAGCTTCCACACATTTTTACTATAAATATATATTGCTGTAACACTCTAATGAGGTAATTTAGGTTAATATGCAAAATCAGGAAAAGCCATCCCAGGACATTTGCAACATTTGTGCGGCCCAATGTGTGAAGGTATTTTCTTGTGATTCACAGAGTTTGAGAGCACTACATGGCATTTTGGAGTATACTAAATTCATTTTGTAATCTGATAATAGGTTGCCAAATTGCAAAATGGGGTTAGAAGGCCATAAGATAACACTATTTGAAAAGGGTGTGTTTAGAGCATCTCATCAAAATAACTATTTGTTATCGTATGTATCAAGGTTTTGAGACTGAAATCCAGATGCAAAGATTGAAATTTAACTGACCTCCAACATGAGGTAGTAAACCATCCACAAATGGGAAAGGGTTGCTTTGGGACCCCTCTCCCTTTGTGTATGTAAAAAAATATTTTTTAGGGAGTGGGCAGTTGTCCAGGGAACCAATGTCTACTCTCTAAAAAACTTTTTAAAAACCTAAAATCTTTGTTTTTAAATGCAACCCCATTTCCTTTAAGGAAAATGGGCTGTAAATAAAAATTGGGGGCCCGATTCACAGAACTAACTTAAGACAAAATCCTAAGCTTACTATCATTTAGGTATTTACTGAAGGCACTTACTCATTTTGGTATTCACAGAAGGCACTTACTCATTTTGGTATTCACAGAAGGCATTTACTCATTGATGAGTAAGGGGAAACATCCTTTACAATGAAACTTTTACAACGCAGTGCTTTTACAACGCAGGTTTTACAATGAAAACCATTACAACGCATTGCACTGGGGGGCGCTCTAGGATAGGGATTAGTTTTAATTTACTATCCAACACCTTCCCTACTATCCACGGGGACTGGAGTTGGAATAGTAAATTAAACTATTCACTATCCAGCACCCCAAATCGCTATGCGTTGTAACAGCATGCGTTGTAAAAACTGCGTTGTAACAGCATGCGTGGTAAAAGCATGCGTTGTAATGTCATACATCCATGAGTTAAGTGCCTTCTGTGAATTCCAAAATGAGTAAGTGCACTTACTCATTTTCGTATTCACAGAAGGCACTTACTCATCGATGAGTAAATGCCTTCTGTGAATACCGAAATGAATAAGTACCCTCTGTGAATACCAGAATGAGTAGATGGTAGTAAGTTTAGGATTTTGTCTTCAGTTAGTTCTGTGAATCGGGCCCAATATTTATAAATCAATCACATACATGGAGGTGTGTTGACCCAAGCTCGCTAACAAACCTGTGATGGTTACTAGCTATAGTGAGTCACAATTTTGCGACCTACCTCATGAATATTGATTAAGAAGGTTCGATTGTGCGCTACTACAATTCAGAATTTTGGAAGCCAGCCTATTACTACATAGGTCAATTCAAAAAGTTCCTCACTGGTTGTAGAAATAGTGGTTGCAATTTGCAACCAGTGTTTTGCACGGCTAGCGCCTGTTGTTTAAATAAAAAACTGGAAATAACGTATACAAACATTATTGTGGCCATTATGGTGCCATTTTTAGTGGGTTTTTCGTAGCAGACACAGCAATAAAAAAAGACACAAATCCCATGGACCCAGATTTTACATCTTTGACTTTAATGAATGACCCAAACACGGTAAAACACAAGCCTGAGATTTAAAACTTAAATGTTGTAAATGATCTTGCAATTTTGCACCTGTAGTCACAGAACAAAGGCAGTCAAAATTAACTTCTGGCGTGAATGGAAAGCCCGTAAATAAAATGTGGTTACTCTGTGGGTAGGATGAAACAGATGAAAGGGGGTGACCAGGAAGATTACAAAAAGATGAATATTACTTCACTCTACTCTTGCATATATCCTACAAAAGAGAAACGATGATGAAGAGGCTGAAACACATCTATGGTTCACTAAAAAGAGATCAAGGTGAACCCTTAGCCACATTTACCCTATCAGATTAACGCCATTTATACTTCTGAAGCAGCACTTTCATCGTCGCTCTCCTGAAATGCGCGGAGGTTGGCTAGCGAGTCCTTTGATACCTTTAGCAACGGCAGCGTGTTTCTGTGATGTGTTTTGCAGTTAGAACAAGCATCAACGGATCCAGTTTCGGACTGCCTACATTTCTTGGTAGGTGCACGCGTTTGAAGTTTGTCAAATCCCTTTATCCCCTTCCACATTACATCTCTTGGTGCGACAGGTTGTTGCTTTAGGGTTTTGGTAAATATTCTTTATTTGATGAGGAACATGTGACGCACATTAAACAGGGTGATACTTTCTCGTTTACTTATTTTTCTTTGGTGGTATATAAAGTTCTCCGTTTGTTTGCTTGTGTTGCGTTATCACCAATAACCACATTGAAAACAAGCGTTGTCAAACCCAATAGGTTTGGTCTTGTAAAGCTGGTGTGGTGGTTATTATTATTATTATTTTTTTTAGTGCATGCCCATAATAGTAGGAAGAACAAAGAAAGCATGCATCTTGCCACCTAAACGTGTGGCAATATGCTTGCAATACAACTAGTTAACTAGAACATATATTTATAATAGAACGGTGCTGGGGCTGGCAGTGTACGTTGGAACAGGTATAGCAACCCTTTTTACTTTAATGGACACCAAAATAAAATTTGATTCTTACTGGTGCAAACAAACGGCTTTGAATGGCTGCAAATGGAAAACATGACCAACATAGGAAGTATACCAAACAAAACCCAAATAGAAAGAAAAATGCATTGGTAAAGTAAAGTAATGGCCCAACCACTAAGTTACCCAAGTGCACTCCTTTTTATTTGAATGTGCACATGTGATTAGGTAAATTGCCTTCACTTAAAGAGCTGAGACCCAGTGGCTAAGATGAGCTGTATCCCAATACTGTATGCTGTGGTAGAGACATCAAAATGTGAATGACAATTAAACGAACCAATGGATTAGGATGGGGGTTTTCGCAAAAAACCTGTATATATATTTGTATGTATTAAAAAAAAGAAATGGGATTTCAGTCTGTCTGATACCTAAATCTGTGTTTAGGCCTGAAGCATGCACAAACTGAAGTAGATCAAAAACAAATATGTCAACAGTTTGGTGTAACACGGCTGCATTGCATGAACGAGAGATAAACCAGCACTGTGCCACATCTATGACAATATGGCACTGCTACTCTCCTAATATCTGGCACACTTTATGGCTGCCTAACGCCACACACACATTTTACATCATAGTGCAAGGGTGCCAGCATGAGTCTAGCACATTTTGTACTGGAAGAGTACCTTTCCAATACAAAATACTAGGATTATACTTACTTCATGCTGTAAAGTACAGCACACATGCAAAGTTAGAACATTATGGAGAAAAGAGCGTGACACAAGGAGTAGTCATTTTTTTGGTTTCAAATACCTGTCTACACATGTTGGCTGATAGAGGAATCCACCAACTATCAGATGCTTGCCTGTTAGGAGCATTTGAGAAGCAGGAATAGAGTTCCAAATGAAATAACTTCCTAAGGCATAGGTGGCCAAGTTGGAGACGGGATGAAGCTGGAGTTTTCAAGGTGCTTCATAATGTAATGCCTACATGCTCATGAGATAATGATGCCAAAGAGTAGGATTTGAATATTCTGAATTATCACATGATCACATAATTTTGGAATCATGTATCTCACAGTTACCTTTTTGTTTTGAACATATCATTTTTTGGGAACAATGAGAAATATGTATTTTGGTTGAGTGGCTTGGTTGACAGTGGGCCTAATGCTATGCGGATTTAATCAGATATCATATAGAAGGTAAAAGGAGAAGGAGCCTGTTGATAAGTATTCCAAGAGCAGTGGTGTGCAAAGCTGTTTTTCACCATGAGGTTTTGTGCATTTTACATTAATTTACTCTTTGCAAAGGCTGCAAGATTTCTGTTTTACCCTTGCCCTTCCCAACTTCACATACCACTAGTAGGTTAAACAATATTCATGTATTCCCCCAGTGAATACAACATATGCCTTATTTATTATTTTATAATTTACTATTGTTTCCAAATCTTAGTGCAGCCTGCTAAAATGAGCACCTGGGCAAAATTCCATTTTCTCATAGCAAAAACCTTCTATCTACGAATGGGCTTTGTGAAGAAATGTATTTTACTAGAAAGAATCCGATCCTCATTATAGACCTCTTTTAACTCCTGATGGGTGTGGTATATTTCATAAGAATAAAATGATGAAGTCAATGTAAGTTGGGAGTATAGTTTATTCGCCTCATCCACAACCAGCTTCAGGTCCCAACTGACCTGGAATATTCAGTACATTCTTATTCCTAGAACATTACCAGTGTTCCTATTCTAACCCAGTGACATAAGCCCCACATAAGAGAGATGTAAGCCAACATAACACATCTCCCTTCTTTACAATAAGCAATAACATAAATAATGAACCTAGAAGAGATATAAGAAAGTTAGTAACTTAGAAGAAGAATTGAACATTATTTACACATAATCCTTCATGTACATTGGAGCACTGCGTAACCTTTGACTCCTCACACGAGTGTTGAGAGAAGAGTCAACGCTTGGGCGAGAAGGATTTCTTATACTAAAGAGATTAGATTTGATATCAGAGTCAGACTGAGTAATGTTTTTTGATTTAACAACTACTACACGACTCTTATTCCAAATCCTCCCGTCTTGTGTCTTGATGGCATTCCCAAAAACTTTAATGACAGGCCTAACATTGGTATATTTTGACCAAGGCCTTCTCCCTACAGGTGCCTTTATTCTTATAAGGTCACCTACCTTTATCTCCTGAAATTTAACACACTTAACTTTGTCAAAATATGTTTTCCTACACGCCTGTTTTTCCAATTCTCTCTCTCTCCAAGCACCAACATGATTGTCCACAAACCCTTTCTTTAAGTTCATCCAACCCGGACACCACATCGTGTTTGGAACTCTACCTCTGAATAACTCAAAGGGAGATTTTCCAGTGGTTGAGTGAGGAGAGCAACGATACGCATCTATTCTTTCCCTTAATGTATCTTTCCAACTTAAACCACTAGCTCTTGCAAGTTGTATGCTTTCTTTCAATGTGCGATTGACCCTCTCAACAGCACCATTCGTTTCAGGGTGATATAAAGATGCTTTTTTGTGTACTATTCCACATTTTTTTAAGATAATCCTCAAAGAAACTAGAACAGAATTGTGGACCGTTATCTGATAATAAGCTATTCGGGAAACTCTCCCTCACAAATATTTCAGATAAAAACTTGATGACAGAGGTTGAAGTAATCTCACTAACAGCACAAACCTCAATCCATCGTGAATATAAATCAATTAAAACTATCAGATAGGGAGTGTCAGCAACTCCAGGAAGAGGCCCTAAGATATCAATGGCTATTTCATCCCAAGGGTGATTGGGTAACTCTCTACACACCATCGGCATTTGCCTGACTTTTAGGATCTTGTCACTTGCACAGCATTCAACACATTCTCTAACCATGCGTTCTATTTCTAAGTCCATTCCTGGCCACCAAAACTGGGTACGAACCATCTCTTTGGTCTTTACTATTCCCAAATGTCCAGCATGTGCATGTGCCAATAACTTTTTCCTTAAAGAGAAAGGAGGTACAAGCCTCAACCCACGAGTTAGTATGTCATCAGAAATTGATAGCTCCTGAGAAACTAAGGACCAAGGTTTGTCCAGACTTTTGTTGTCTTTTAATAACGACATTATCTTAACTAACTCCTCATCCTTTGACAATTCTTCTTTCCACTCTTCTTTACCTACTACCCCCTCTGTAACCTCACAAACATTGAGATAATCATCTTCATCAACATAATCATCTTCACACCCTATATCATCACTTTTTACTAATCTAGAAAAACAATCAGCTGCCTTGTTAGATACGCCAGGTAAATATTGTACCTCAAAGTCAAATTCCTGTAGGGATATGATCCATCTTCTAATCCGAGAGGAGATAGAATCCAACCCCTTCTTACAAAAAACTTCCTTTAATGGTTTATGATCGGATTTGACAACAAACTTAGTTCCCCAAACTAAATTTTTGAACTTTTTTAGAGCCCAATATATCGCTAATGACTCTTTTTCAATTACCGAGTAGTTTAATTCAGGACCACGAAGACACCTGGATGCACATGCAATTAAAGAGTCATGGTCATGTTTATTTTGCACTAACACTGCTCCTAAGCCTTTATCACTTGCATCAGTGAATATAAAAGTTGGTAAGCCAGGAACAAATGCTTGTAGACACGGAGCTTTCTTCAATTCCTCTTTTATACTCTCGAATTCCTTTTTACAGTCTTCTGACCAGACAAAAGTGACACTTTTCCCAGTGAGTCTCCTCATATTCTTTGTCTTGTCCGCAAAATGTATGATAAATTTCCCATAAAATTCTACCATCCCAAGAAAGGATAACAACTCTTCCCTATTAACAGGTTCAGCAACTTTACCAATGGAAGCAACTAGATCAGATTTTGGAAACACCCCTTGGCTCTTGATACAATGACCCAGGTAGTTTACTTCCTCTAAGCCAAATTTACACTTTTCCCTTTTAAGAGTCAAACCAGAATCAGTCAATCTTCTCAAAACATGACACACACGTTCATTGTGTTCTTGTAAGTCTGACCCATATATTAGAAGATCGTCCTGGTAACATTTTACCCCTTGAAGACCTTTCAGTATATGTGTCATGATACGCTGAAACACCGAAGCAGCCGATATCAAACCAAAGGGCATTCTTCGGAATTTAAACGTACCCATTGGAGTGACAAAAGCAGTCAGGTCTTGACAAGAACTATCTAGCTCAACCTGGTGGTAGGCAGATGCAAGATCTAATGTGGTAAAGTACTTTGCTCCCTCTAATGTACCTACAATTTCATCTATGTTGGGTAACGGAAATCTGTCTACCACAACCTCTTTGTTTAATGCTCTTAGATCAATGCATAAACGAATCTCTCCAGTTGGCTTTTTCGCTACTACAATTGGAGCTAACCATTCTGTGGCTTCTACGGGTTCTATTACTTTATTTGTAATCAATTTCTCTATTTCTTCTTGTACCTTTACTTGTTCTGCAAGTGGTATCCTTCTAACTTTTGCCACTGTGGGAATTGCATTTTTCTTAAGTTTAATACAGTGTTTATATCCAATCAAACATCCTAACTTATCTTTAAACACAGAGGGAAACTTTTCCGCAAACATATCAGACAGGTTTTCTACCTCATGAATTCTCACCTGAGGTGTGGCATTCGGATCAAGTGTAACTCCTAAATCACGTTGATCCCTCCAACTAATTAGAGCATCCCCAAAATTAGTAACATAAATTTTGCCTGGAATAATTCTGCATCCCAATTCCATGCTGGCCATAAAATAACCTAAAATCTTAATAGGTTTACTGCCATATCCTAAGGGTAATATATCACTCTTAAACAATTTTACATTTTTCCCAAAGGTTTTGTGTAACAACCCTTCATCTATCATGGTGATTTGAGAACATGAATCAAATTTAAATTCTATCATGGCGTCATCTACCTTAACCAGGTGTGTGGGATGTTCTAACAACCCACTACTAATCTGAAACGTAACTGTCTTTACTTGTGGTTGTGTCCACTTTTTGTACATATTGTCTCTTTTATTACCTTTTGTCTTACAACATTTCGAAAAGTGACCCCTCCTCCCACACTCATTGCAAATAGATTTCAGTGCAGGACAATTTGAAGAATTTGCTAAATGACCGGGGTTGCCACATCTGAAACAAACAAATCTGTTTGACATATTAAAGCTCGGATTAAATCTATTTATCCCCGTATCATTTCTTTCATTGTCTTCCTTTCTCTCTTTTTGAACTTGACAAACAACTTCCTCTACTTTGGGCTCAGATTTCTTCTCAGGTTCCACCATCTTCTCTTTTTCACTTTTCAGTTCATCTACACATTTAGTCATGTGTTCCACTTGTTTCGCTATTACTAGTACTTCCTCTAAGGGTGGTTCATCTTTTAGCCATAACTCTTTTCGAATGCTATCATGAGCACATTTTAAAACAAATTGATCTCTTATTCTTTCCTCTAATGTTTGTCCAAATTTACACGAAGAAGCCAGTTTTCTTAGAGCAGATACATAGTCTTCGACAGACTCATCTCTCTTCTGTCCTCTTAGCCCAAAATGATATCTCTCCATTATTGTGCTCAATCTTGGGAGATAATGTCGATCTAACTGTTCTATGGCTATATCATACTCATTTAGGTTCCTTTGTTCTGCCGCTGTGAGCTCTGGTAAATGTTCCAATACATCTTGTCCTTCTCCTCCCAAACAGTGTAATAATAAAGAATGTTTTCTCTCTGCACTTAAGTTCGTGCCGCAAACTCTCGCATAATTTGCGAAAATTTTCTTCCATTTCTGCCATTTCACACTTGGTTCTCCTGGGCTTATCAAAAAAAATGCTGGCTGGGTCACGTTCTGCATGTTTATTATCTTTGTTATTTTAGTCTTCTTCTTTTTTTTTTTTTTATTTTTTTTTTATAATATTCACACTGTGTCAACCTTTCTTTTTTTTTTTTGAAAACTTTAGCTTCAGAAAGAATTATTTCATATTATGAGCTCAATTCTCCTTTGGTTTTGTTTACAAAAATCCTTTCTAGAATATTCACTCTCCTTATATTCCTTTTTTTACTTGTGACCCCAAACAATGGGCTCTCTGAGTCTCAATGGAATGCGCTTTATTTCTGCTGCGCAGCGAGTCTTGGAACGCAGTGGAACTCCTTGTTTTCACCACGTGACGTACACAAAGCCTCTAATGACACGCGCTGTTATGCGTGAGCGTCTTCCAATGATACGCGCTGTTAGGCGCGAGCGTCCTCCAATGACACGCGCTGTTTAGTGCGAGCTCCTTTCCATGACGCGCGCTGTTTACTGATGACTCGCGAGCAGTGCGAGTGCATTTACTGGCTCTCTGCCTAACGCGCCGCGATGTCCATATATTTTCACTTGAAACCCCTTCCTTAATTTAAATAGCCTCCCGCCGTACTCCTCACCGCTCTACAGAGTTTCCTTCCTTCATGTGGAGTCGAGGACATCAGCCGCTGGGAAGACTTCGCTTCCTTCCTTTTGAAGCGCAGCCGCTGGGGAGGCAGAAAGAGTTGAGGATAGCTGTGTGTTGAGGCTTCTTGAGGTAGGATCGTCGCCAAATAAATGTGGTATATTTCATAAGAATAAAATGATGAAGTCAATGTAAGTTGGGAGTATAGTTTATTCGCCTCATCCACAACCAGCTTCAGGTCCCAACTGACCTGGAATATTCAGTACATTCTTATTCCTAGAACATTACCAGTGTTCCTATTCTAACCCAGTGACATAAGCCCCACATAAGAGAGATGTAAGCCAACATAACAATGGGGCCAATAATCATGTTACTAATTGTAGTGAAGATGCAGACACTCCAAGTTTAAAGGTGAAGTTTATTTGTCACTTCGACCAGACATGGACAGGAGCATGTACAACTGGCAACTGACAGCGGCAAGTACAAAGATTCTAAGCAACCCTCGTGGGGACTCTCGCAAGAAGCCTCACGAGGGAAGAGAAAGGAAGGAAACACTACACATCTCCTCCTTTACAAACAAAACAAAGCATCAGTCACAAATATAATCTTTTAAAATAACAGGACGTTTGATGATCTTTTCACAAAGGAAGCTGGAAGTGTTGGTATCTTCCTTTTGTGAAACATCATGCGAAACGACGACTTCACTTCCTTTGGCAGATAGATCCTGTGGAAAATCAGAAAAGTCATCCAAAACAGAGACTTGTTAACAACAGAATTAAATGCAACAGGAGCCTCAAGGTAGGGTTGTTTACGTAACGCAACTCTTTTGAGGTTCTAACATTTCCCGTTATCCAAAATGGCAGCATTTTTCCTTAATTGAGCAATACGTTAAGGCTCAAAAAACGTGCTTTCATTTTTTGGAATACATTCAGGCTTCTTAATTCTGACCCACTGACCAACAGACAATTTAACTTTTTGGGTATTATGCATTTGGTCATAGAGCTCTTTGTACTTGTCATGTTTAAGATTCAAATTATTCATGACATCAGCAGAAGTGCAACTCACATCCCCGCAATTTTTAATCCAACCAGGAAACCACTTGGCTCTTGGCTTCCTACCCCTCATGAGCTCAAAAGGAGAGAATTTTGTAGAGTCAACAATAGAAACTCTATGAGACCAAAGTGTTTTGAACAATTGGGTCTTCCAAGGAATGTTGTTTTTACTGGGGTTGTACAAAGAGGCGGTTTTATGTTGAATTCCACACTTAGACAAATACTGAGTCATAACATCAGAAGTAAACTGTACTCCATTATCACTAATGATGAGATCCGGGGTGCCTTCACCAAGGAAAACATCATCTAAAAAGTTTATCATGGTGTCAGTGTCCCATGTTTTGATAACTTTGACCACAGGTCACTTAGAAAACACATCCATCTTAGAAATGACAACTTTCCAGAACTACCAACATGGCCCATGATGTCCACAGCAACATGCTCCCAGGTAGATTCAGGGCACATAAGAAAGGTCTTAAAGTTTTAAGGGTTTTGTCCGCAGATGAACACAAACCACAATCTCTAACAGCTCTCTCCACCTCAATATCTAGACCAGGCCACCAATACCTGCTTTCAACAATGCACTTGGTTTTAAAAATTCCTAAGTGTCCATCATGGCATGAAGATATAATTTTGCTTCAGAGACTAAATGGAGGGACTCATTTCATTTATCACCCCTCATATGCTACAAGTGTCAAATCCCTGAAGAGCAGGAGCAGAAGAAATTGCAATTTTAATGTCGGAAAATTCCTCCTGACCTGAATCAGACCACACAAATTCAGACTTAGATTTGAGAAGTTGCCTAATGTGAAAGGTTCTGCTAGAATTGTTGTTAACAAATTTAGAAAAAAAACTCAACGAGTCCTAAAAAGGATTTAACCTCATCCTTATTTTTTGGACTAAGGACATCAGTAATGGCAGAAACTAATTTGGTTTTAGGATGAATGCCAGCAGCACTAATTTCATGACCAAGATAACTCACAATACTGGCAGCAAATTTGCATTTAGAGAATTCTACTGTTAATCCAAATGTATTTAAGAGGGAAAGCACATGAAGGAGTTTGGTTTTGTTATCACTACTGCTCTTCCCCATGACTAGAATGTAATCTTGGAAAATAAGAACATAATCCAAGTGACCAAAAATCTTGTGCATTAAACGCTGGAACACAGCAGCTGCAGAAGTCAAACCAAACAGCATTCTTGGTATATTGAAAACAGCCAATGTGAGAAATGAAAGCAGTAAGAATTTTACACTCATCAGAAAGGGGAATTTGGTGGTAAGCTTGAAACCGGTCAATAGTAGAAAAAACTTCCATGCCTCTGGTTTTAATAAGCATTTAATTGATTTTTGCGAGCGGAAACTGGTCTATCAAAATGTTGCCATTGAGATGGCGCAAGTCAATGCATAACCTAAGCTTTCCGTTGGCCTTCCTGGCATTCTCAAATCCATTGAGAATGCTCTATAGGTTTGATGACACCATCATTGGCTAACCTATTTAATTCCTTCTTAACTTCATCCCTAACAGAAAAAGGAATATTCCGAAGTTTGTGGACTTTTGGAGAGGCATCATGTTTGAGGTGAATGTGATGCTCAAAATCTTCTAATCTGACTAATGTTCCGGAAAACAACAGCAGGAAAATTATCACGTAGAGTCTTGCCCAAACATTCACCATCATCCAAAACAAGAACTTGCTCAATACCATTTGGATCAAGAATAATATTGAGTTTCCTTTGATCTTTCCACCCAAGAACAGATGGACCCTTTTTTGAAACATAAAGTTTGCACAAAGTATTTCTGTTCTTGAATCTAAAGTTAAGTTTCCTAAAACCAAGCAAATCAATAAATTCCCCTGTGTAACCCTCACGGGCAATATCAGGTTGTAGTAATTTAGAACAGGGGGGCATATCATCAAGACTCAGCCACTTTATCGGCAGGAAACTGCCGCTAAAGTGGCAATAAGGGGCTGGATAATATGCTCTATAGAATTCCAATAGAAACCCAGGTTATACATCTAACCTGGGCTTCTATGGGAATTCACAAGGGCATATTATCAAGCCCCTTATCGCCACTTTAGCGGCAGTTTCCTGACAATAAAGCAGCAATAATTTTATCGCTGAGTCTTGACAGTATGCCCCCAAGTTTTTTAACAAATTTGTCAGATCATACAGCTTGATTCACTATAGTGAAAGGGGAACCCGAATAAGCTGCAATGTTCACATTAACTCCTCCCATGCACATTAAACACATCGGTTTGTTAGAATCATTACTGTACGAAATATAAAGGACGACATTACCATTAGAACTTGAAGTAAAACAATCTTCATCATCACTGTCCTCATTGGTGGAGGATAAAAGACCCTCCTCAATGCATTTACCTTTATCTTTGTTAATCTTTTTTTAGTGTGGCACACTCGGCTGAAATGGCCTATTTTCCCCGCATATTATGCATCTTTGCTTGAGGGCTGGGCATTTCATATCGTTGGCAAGATGATAATTCCTGTGACATCTATAAGATCTAAATTCTTTCTTACTAGAACTTCCATCTCTTTTTTAGAGACTCTGCTCACAAAGTTGACTCTAGATTTGTTAGAGAAAACTCCGGCGACAGTTTCTTGTTGCATAATATCGGAATTATCTTTCTTGAGGGCTTTTGTACACCTACCAGACAATTCAGCTTTCCTTGCAATAGCAAGAACATCTTTAAGAGAATTGTCGCCGTTAACCCATAATCTATCTTTTATGGAGGGATCAAACGCATGCATGACTACTTGATCTCTTACTAACTCTTCTTCAATTACTCCAAATCAGTAGCAAGTTTTTGAAGAGCAGTTACAAAGTCATCTTTAGATTCATTCTTAAGCTGTTTCCTTTTAAAGAACTTAAAATGGTTACACCAATACAAACCTTAGGTGAAAAGTAATTATCTAAAAGCGTAATTGCTTGGTTAAAAACTTTGTCATCGCCAGACACAGTGTCCTTGTTCAATTTACCGTAGATCCTTAATCCTTCAGGACCCAAACTATGGATTAATAAAGTTTTTTTTCTTTCACCAGATAACTTATTAGAATAGTCAATAGTTAGAAGGTAATTGATAAAATACACCTTCCATTGTAAACAAGGAACAGGCAGATCACAAGGAGTGCACATAAACTCTTTTGGTGAGTTTACTATAACGTTGGTTGTAGGTGGTTGTAGGAGCACCCTTAGTGCAATCAAATGGATTGAATAAAGAAGGCTGAGTTAATTGGAGTTAAAATATTCTCCAAACCCTACAATTTTATAAATAAACTACACAAAGTCAGTATATGAATTGTGAACTCCAGAACTGCACAAATAACCAAATGAGTATTATCAGGGAAGGGAAAAAAATGCAAATAATAACCATGACAATGAAAAAAAGGAAAAAACATGGAAGAGCTGTGCGATTCAGTGTGTGCAGACTCGCAGGAAGACACTTTTGATTGTAGTGACGAAGGTCAGTTTGAAACTGCATTTAACAATTAGCAGAAGAGTTGTCTGTAGGCACAACAGTATAGGGAAAACGTACACACTTGAAAACTGTGCGAATCAGTGTATGAAGACTCGCAAAAGAAAGTATTTAACATGTTTGCACAGGAATGGCTGTGCAAATCAGCGAAGAAACAAGCACGAAGAATAATCTTGGACTGCCAGAGTCATGAAAACACACCAATCACTTCGATGGAACAATATAAAATGCGAAGAAAAGAGAAGACGGTTCCAGGTAAAGTCTCACCTCTTTAGACGAAATCTGGCTCCAGGACGTGTAGAAACTCACCAGCGCAGTGGGGCAAAATCACCCTTTGAGGTGGACTGGCAATTTTTTTTTTTTAAATTGACGGTGCCCTGGAGGTGCCAAGCAACGTTGTGGAATAAGGGAATATTCCGGTCGCGGAGGAGGAGTTGGAGAAGCTCAAACCAATTAAATAGGCGAGTCTTGAGGAAAACGTTGCGTGATCCTGAAGAAACTGTCTTCAGGAAATAGGGTTGAAACTGCAGATGCGTGGGCTCAGTCTGGCCGAGATCATCGCCAAAATCCATGTAGTGAAGATGCAGACACTCCGGGTTTAAAGGTGAAGTTTATTCGTCACTTCGACCAGACATGGACAGTGAGCAGCCTTCATGAGCAGGTACAACTGGCAACTGACAGCGGAAAGTACACATATTCAAACATCAACCAATTCTAACACAGTCAAGATTCTAAGCTTCCCTCATGGGGACTCTCACGAGAACCTTCATGAGGGAAGAGAAAGGAAGGAAACACTACAATATTCCCATCAGTATGACCTGGCATCCTTGGCATGGTATCCCCTGTCTTTTTGCCTCTAACTCCTGTATTTTTGACTGTATGCTGGACTTTATTTTTGCTTGTGCTTGTACTCTGGGCACTTAACCACTGCTGTAGTATTTAGAAACAGACAAGGCAAGAACAGGTAATAATGTAACTGTGCAGGCATACAGCAGTGCAATTAACATATAATGAACATTTTATCGTCAGTTTATCTAATGACTGAAAAGACTTCTGATGTTTTACTATCACAAAATATTTCATGTTTGTAAATTATTTAAATACAAATACAATATTAGATAAAATAGAAAAAAATTCACCATTATACATTATTTACATGAACGGTGTTCTGAACAGTGGTCATTTCTTATGCTAGATACTAGAAGCTATGAATCAACTAGTTCTTTCAGTTCAGTCTAAAAACTCATAAATACATTTCAATGAAACACAAAAACCACCAATTCGTTAAAACTTGGTTCATTGTTCATTTAGCTCATGGTGTGAATGGCTGAGGTATTGGTTAGCTGATGGTACAATGACACTACACGCGTTTTGGCGGGAATGCCTTCATCAGGGAGCCATCACATCATTCACTGGAAATGGGGTTGTATGATATGTATGCCCACAACTGATATCTTGTCAACAATGCTAATAGTACTAGCTTCATGGAGTCAGTAGGTGAGTTAAAACCAGAGTGGTCTCAAGAAATACCCAAATATTTCCCTAATTGATATCAGAGTGCAGTCATCTGATATGCAGAAATATAAAAGTGAAGTAAGGCAGGGAGAAAAAAACACCATTAAATGTGAAGTACTTAATTTAAAAAGGATGTAATAGCAAAGTGATGACGTGAAACACACTTTGAGTATAGAGTACGCCATGCTTAATAACAATCATTCATGGCTAGGTCATCATGATCCAAGTGACCACAATTCTCAAGTGGAGTTGGGGGGCGGAGTTTGCCTGACCTAAAGAGCCTGCACTTTAAGGTAGCTCCATGAGCCATGAAAATGATCTTGCATGATCCTGCTTCTCTCCTCAGCAATTTAACTGCATAGCCCCTCCAATGGCCCCAAGAAAATATCGGGCATAACTTCTGACCGAACACCAGTGAAAAAGGACGCTCCTAGGGCCCGCAGAGAGTGTCGTCATATGGCGTGGCGCCTAGGCCTACAACGGGACGTGAGGGGAGAGCACGCACGCCAGCTCGATTTGGTGGAGGAGCGGGCAAGAGACAGACTGCCCAGTGAGATAAGGCGGCGGTGGCCTAGAGCGTGTTCCCACCCTGTGTATTCCGTTCGCACAGCTAAGTGACACGGGTGTCTGTGTGCACTTCCCCGCTGGGCCCGCCGACCGTGAGCAGCATCGAGAGGCATGCCGGACTGAGGGAAAGCGAGCGCCCTCTCAGTGCCAAGAGGATGATAGGTGGAAGGAGATCCTGGGCAGCGACGGCTAGCGGTTAGTCCTTGCTGGACACCTTGTGCCCTGAGGTGCTGAGCGAGGTGGACGGTGTTGCCCCGTGGTGGTTGTGAGGCCTAAGTTACTCTTGACCTGTGAGTGAGCCCGAATGTCACAAATGCGGTGAGCTAGCGGAGCGTCAAGACACAGTGGCCCATTGGGAGATGTGACATTCCCTCTGCTGCTACGGGAGGGATTCCCACCTGCTGAGCTTATGATAGAGGCTGGATAGAGGCTGCATGTTGACACTGGCATAGCCTCCATAGTATACTAACAGAGCTAAGTTGGGGGTCCCCTTCAAACACGGGTGCAAGCCAGTGATATATCGTTAGTTATTACACCCAGACTGGCATAGGACAAAAAGCGACAAAGGGCCCTGGAGTTCTCTAATAAAGGGATCATGGAGCGGACGGAAAGATCCCAGTACAAATTCCACCTCGAGCCTCACAAATCCCCCTAGTCAGCAGGACTTAGAGAAAACAGCCTCAGAGTCAGGGTCGGAGGTAGGGGACACTGCGGCGGACTCAGACCTAAAGCAAATCTTGATGGCGATGCAGCACAGTTTAACAAAAATCGATGGAAAGATTGATGCCCTCACCTTCAGGATGGATAGAATGTCTGAGAGGCTGGACACACACTCTGAGAAGCTGGACACTGTTGAGAGAAGAGTATCGGACAATGAAGATACCCTAAATTCTACAGTGAGCACAATTACGAAACTAGACAAACTACTACACTCTATCCAATCCAAAGCTGAAGATTTGGAAGCGAGTTTGAGGAGAAATAATATCTGCATTGTGGGCATCGCAGAATCCACAAATATACAGAATATGGAGCTCTTTATCGAACAATTGCTAGAAACACTTTTGGGCAAAGAAACCTTTTCAAACATGTTTATAATGGAGCGTGCTCATTGCTCCCTCGCTCCTAGACCGGTGCCGGGCGCCCCTCCACATCCCATCATTGCAAGGGTGCTTAATTTAAGGGATAGAGATGCAGCACTCAGAAAAGCCAGTAAATTGCAAACTTTGAGGTTCGAAGGTATGGAAATATCCATCTATCCAGACTTCACGCAGCAGGTACAAGACGCAAAAACTTCAGTTCCTTCCAGTAAAATGAAAACTGCAAGATCTATATTTGGACTACACCATGATATACCCAGCGAAGCTGAGCGTGCATGCAGATGGGGAGGCACACATTTTCGATTACCCTAAACAAGCGCTGCAATTTTTGAAACAAAGAAAAGGCAGCAAGCCCAGAGGAGGTTCCCGAAGACTCGTGCGATGCAGGATAACATCATTCCAGAAGATGAGGAACAATGAACTATATCTTTCAAGAACTTTGATGGGGGCCAGAGATCTAGTTGGTGCTGCTGCTCTCTGGGGTTTGATGCCCCAGCTCTGGCACCAATATCATAAGGGGTTAACAAATGATTGCGGGCAGTTTTACAATTATTGGGGCTTCTGGAGGGCCACAAGCAACTAAGATCTAGAGAAACAACAAGGGAAGTGGGCTCAAGAAACTCAGTCCTAGGTGTAATGCAGGCAACATCTGCCCTACTGTGTAACCCACTCGAAGTATTTTGGTCTGTAATTGTTAGTGATTGTTTTAAGATATTAGTTATGACGCAAGTTTTGGGGGGCGATGGACATCGGGTCGACTATGCACAGTTGGGGATGGCATAGGGTGGGAGGGGGTGGGTTTGGGTCGAAGAATCTTATCCATCTGCAAGGGGGTATGTTATTGGAAAACCAAGTTGCCAACACACAACGTTACAGAGAACAGCATTCTGAATGTATCTGTATATGACTTTGCATTGAAGCTTCACACAAGATGACTAGAAAAATTAAATTGTGGATATGGAATGTCCAAGCCTTGAATGACTATAGGAAACTCCATAGAGTAGTAGCCTCCCTGAAGAGGCATCATGTAGATGGTGCTATGATACAGGAGACACATTTAGCACCCCAAAACAAGATGTTGACCCGAAGAGGCTGCAAGGCCAATTACACGTGGTAAGCTGCACTTCACACGCAAGAGGTGTACTCACATGGGCTAATCCTAGATCAGGTCTAACCTTGCATGAGGAGGAGATCAACCCCAATGGCAAGTTTGTGGTGGTCAGGTGCCGAGCGGAGGGATTTGGGGCCAGACTCGTGAACATATATGGTCCTAATTATGAAGATCCGCAATTCTTCCATGCAATGGTGGCATGTCTGCTTAAGAATGATGATCTCCCGCAAATGTGTGGGGATTTTAATTGTATACTAGACCCTAGTAGTAATAGGTCGAGGGGCCCACTTAGGAGACCGGCAGCCGCTGCAAGTGCTTTTAAGGAGCCAATGGAACAACTGGCCCTGGCAGATGTCTGGATGTAGTTCCTGAACGCATCCCAGGGGTATATGCACTACTCAGCTCCACATGACACTTACACAAGGATTAGTTATTGGTTAGTGTCCAAAAGACTTCTCCCACAGGTCACAAATTGTGAGCCCCTTCCCAGGACTTATTCAGATCACTCACCGGTTCAGCTGGACTTGGAAGTTACGGTGAATGATATGCACCATTCACATGGACATTTTCTCCTTATTCTTTACTGGATCAAGTGTTCTGTGCAGAAATGGCTACAGACCTTGAGACCTTTTTTAGGGAAAATATTGCTTTGGTCTCCTCCTTCTCGATGGTCTGGGAAGCCTTCAAGGGAGGCGATTTCAAAACATGCTGTTGTGCTGCGTTCTATCCAGAATAGGCTTACAAGATTGGAGACAGAAATTGCAGGTCTGGAGCGGGAGCATCAAAGTGCTGGTGACCCTAAATGCTTAGATAGTATCAAAAAAGCTCTAGAAGATTACCAAAATACAGCAGAAAGGGAAGTTAAGTATCTGGGCAAATATGCAGCAGCGCATGTTTATGGGAAAGGGTGAGTACCCTGGGGCCCTTCTGGCCAACCTGCAACGTCCTCCTAGGGACACAAACACTATAGAAGGATTGCAGACAGATTCCGCAGATATTATGTGGAGCACTATAGATCCCACATAACACAGGATGGTAAAGCCACAGGGAATACTTAGCACATATACAGATGGTGTGGCTCACAGACTCCCACAGAGAGTATAGCATGGCACCCCTGAACCCCAGGGAGGTAAGGGTCGCATTATTGTCTATGAAGGGTGAAACTGCTCTGGGTTCAAGATTTGCTTATACCACACCTCGTCTCTCTGTTTGAGAAGATGGCAGAGAGTAAAGTGATTTGAAACAACAAGAGGAACGGGGATAGGACGATATTTAATGGGGTCCAGTGTACATGTCCAAGTATAGAGCACACAGAAGGATACAAAGTTCCCCGGGGAGAGTACAACAGTGTGGAGAGGGAGAAGAAGTGCAGAGTCAGGGAACTAGAGGGGTTCCCTTATCGGAACTAGAGATCCTCACACACCCAGAGCGCTAGGTGTAAAACACCCTGACTGTAGGATGTCCAGCTTCATCATCGGCTCACTGCTCCTCGTCAGACCGGCGCTGCAATGTCTGACGGAATGCCAGGAGGCACTCTTTTGGCGGAGTTCTTTTGTTCCTTGCCGATGGTGTATGTGAGTGAGAACAAGAAGTGTAGTCGGTGAAAAGTGAGTGAATGTTAAAAAGGGTAAGCAATCCACAATGTATTTTATTTGCGTGGCTGATTCCCTGATTAAAAGGGGTGAGAGGGGAGCTAGAGACTGTAGGGTATGCAGAAAACTAACTCAATCCCCTATTGTTGTCAACATGTTTCTCGCCAACCGGCGATTCGTCAGGACCTTAACAAGGTACTACACAGGAAAACGGTGATAGACTGCTCATTCAAAAAGTAAAAAGCAAATGCAAAGAGCAAAAAGTAAAAGTGGAGAGTAAAGTGATGCCGTCACCAATGAGAGAGGCTACAATAGTCACCCACCTCAAGCCAAGAAAACCCCCTAATGCTAAAATACAGGCTAACCGAATATCTCCTCTGATCCCTGGACTAGTGGGGGCAGAGCAGGTGGGTTTTGTCCCTGGGTGTAATTTAACATCCAAGCTCAGAACAGACTTCACAGCAATTCAGCATATCAACCCAAAAATCAAGGTAGCTGAAATTTTTTGGGGCGCTGAGGAAGCGGTTCACTCCATAGGATAGCCCTTTATGGAAGCGGAGCTGAGGCAGGTTGGAGTGGGGAAGTCTTTCTCCAGCTAGTAAAAGTGCTGTATGAGGCCCCGGTAGCTAGAGTCAGACTGGGGAACAGGGCGATGTTGCCTATACCTATCTCTAGAGCAGAGTTCTTCAATCTGTGGGGCGCGCCCCCCCAGGGGGGCGCGACACCATCTCAGGGGGGGCGCGCATTCCACACTAGCATCTTCCCTTTCAGAGTCTTTTTACTGTCCCAGGGCCTGCAAGTCTTCACCCCTTTCAAATGTTTATTTTGCGTCTCCGGTAACTGAGAGCTGGAGGAGAGGAGGGAGGGGAAATAGATAAGGCACCGTGCTTTTGTCCTGTATAGAGCGAACAGTTAACCTTCCCAGGAGGGGGTTAATTGGTAGAGCTGGGCTGCTTCAGCTGCAGTGGGAGGAAGGGTCTCTGCTAAAAACGAAAACAAATGAACAGACAGTCCTGTTCCTTTGTGTTTGATTTCAAAGCAGAGGAGACTCTTTGCCTCCCACTGCAGCTGAAATTACCCCTGTTACTTGCTTTCAGTTTTAGCAAAGGAGACATCCTGCCTCCCAAAGCAGCTGAAGCATTTCAGCTCTACCAGTTTAACCCCGTCCTGGAGGAACCTGTTAGCAGAAAGGAGACAAAGTCTCTTTTAAATTTGCACAGGCAGGCACTGCAACTCCCACAGCGCTTCAAGTTACCAAAGAAAAATGCCAGCCAGACATGTTTTTTAAACAGCCTGCAAATTGCTTATCTTGACACCAAATATACTTATAAATAAATATGTATACATTAGTAATGTGACTTTTCTGTCTTTGTTCCATTTTATTATCAGGCATGGACCATTCAGGCAGCCCTAAAACACAATTAAAAGTGCTACTATTTATATGTGCTGTTCAAAGTATGCACAGCGAAGTACTGACAATGCAGCTTTAGGTGACTATTTTGTCATGGGAACAGTCCAGCCCGAACCACCAAAGCCAGGTCCTCCCTGGACCGGAAACAGGCATCCTAGGACCTGTTTCGGGCTTTCAGCCCTCATCAGCCAGGATAGCTTGATTCCAGTGGCATGGAGAGCATGGGACTCATGTCTGAGCATACCCGTCCCACTCAGGCTGACAAATGCAAAAACAACAGTTGATGGACAGAATTCAGAACTATGTCATTAATTCACCCCAGTACAGAGATCTGGGCCTAACTCCATCGTTTTTTTGCTCACCATGCCATTCCAGTTTGAACCCAGCCATATACAAATCCGTCTTAACCCTGACATATCTCTGTACTGGGGTGAATGTATGACATTGTTCTGCATTCTGTCCATCAACTGTTGTTTTTGTATCTGTCACCCTGAGTGGGACAGGTATGCTCAGACGTGAGTACCGTGCTCTCCATGCCACTGGAATCAAGCTATCCTGGCTGATGAGGGCTGAAAGCCCAAGACCTGTCCTAGGATGCTTGTGTACAGTCCAGGGAGGACCAGGGATTGGCAATTCGGGTTGGACTGTTTCCATGGGGCACAGGGTCAAGACTGATTTGCATATGACTGGGTTCAAACTGGAATGGCATGGTGAGCAAAAAAACGATGGATTTAGGCCCAGATCTCTGTACTGGGGTGAATGTATGACATTGTTCTGCATTCTGTCCATCAATTTTTGTTTTTGCATATTAATGGATACATGGCCCAGAGTCCCTTCCGCACATTCATATAGAGAAAATAGCAGCTGATTCAGATGCTCTCCCACAGGTGCTGTTTAAGACACTAACTAGAAAACACAGCCCACTGGATTCACTTAACTCTACCACGCATGCCTGGCACAACCTACTTGATAGACAGGTGGGGGCATTATTGTACTCGCCCTCTATTCCCCTGGAATGGTACACCTGGCTTCCAACAGGTAAAGAGATGGAAATATCCACAGCTCTGCACAGGGTAAACATTACAGAAGTCCATAGTCCGACTATTTAAATTGTCTATTTTCCTCTCTAACCCCTCACATACAGCCCTTATACCCTGCTGATTTGATTCTGAAATTTCAAATCTATTCTACATCTCAAGAATGAGGTTTGTAAGCATCAAGATAGTAGAGGCATCACCAGACCCTACCTGTCCCCCCTGCTACAACCCTGCCAACATCTCGTTGTGTGAATCGTTTAGTGTTTCCACTCTCCCCCATCTGCTGACACTAGTATAGCTTCTGGGTCTGGACCAGCACCCACCGAGCATACACTAACCCCATCTGGGACAGATCCTGAATTTTCACTCATCTCTTCAGATAGTATCTAAAAATGGTTTGGGCTTAAATGTGTCGACCATTCGACCAGATCTATGTCTAACACCCTTTCTGCACAGTCCACTCCACCCTAAACTGACTTTACTGGGTTACCCTGCTGCTGTGTTCTTTTACTTTGATGGGGTGCCTTTATCCTAGAGTTTTCTCTCAACACCAGAGTCTTAGGGATCACTTTAAAATAAGACCTGAGAGATGGTGTAACCTTAATTTTACGTTCTAAAGCCCGCTCTAGCCAATTTATTATGCACTCTATTTCTGACAGAGCATCTACTCTTAATCTTCACCTCCTTCACTTCCCTTTTATTGTTCTGGGACTCTCTAGCTTGATAAGGTGAACCGTCTATTTCAGTAAGCACTTTTGCTCCCCTGCCTAATCCCGGAGCTGCTCTCCCCCACAAAAGTTCTGCTGAAACCGCCGACTCCTCCTACACTCTCAGAGGGCTGCGTTTGTCGTTAGAGGCCCCTGCCGCCATACAACGCTGATTCACCGAACCGCCTGAAGCCTACAACCAGGTAGAAACCTGCCTCTCCAGTCCACTCCGGGAATCTATGAGGTCACTTATCGCATCTCCACAACTGCTCCTTTTTCCGCCAGGTTACATTGCTTCTTACGCTCCGCCGATTGTAAACAGACTGCATGCTACTGGGAGCATTGGCAGCCCGCTAGTCAGCCGCCCACCATGTTTCCTCCTTTAAAAAAAAAAAACGTAAATGCTGTAATCTTGCTGCTGCAACATTTATGGGTATTTTGTTTATTCACTGATTCACTATTGCTTTTGAATTGAACCTTTCAACATGACTTAGGGCCTGATTTAGATCTCAGCAGATGGGTTACTCTCTCACAACGGTGACAGATATCCTGTCTGCCAAAATAAAAATCCCATTATATCCTATGGGATTTATATTTCGGCGGACAGGATATCTGTCACCACTGTGATGGACTAACCCGTCCCCCAAGATCTAAACCAGGCTCTGAGGCATCACTCATTGCCAATTTGTAGAATCTTATTCTTGCTGACCAATGGGCGCTTCCAACATCCATGACAGATTCCAAATTATACGATTTAATCTGGACACAGCTGCAGGCATTCGGCCTACCATCTAATTCCTGTGCTTTCCTCCTTACTTCTAGCTATTCATAATCATATTCATAATCATTCTACAGCCTCTTATCGCACACCAGCAATGTCACTATATTTCAACTATGTCAGTACATCCTAGCACTGACCACATTGCTGCAGTTAGTAATTAGGCATTAATAAGTATTAATAATTTCTAATCAATAATTAATTTTCCATTTGTTGTTCCTCTAAGATTATTTTTCTGAAAATGTTTTGTTTTCAATGTCCCTTAGGGATATGTCCATAATAATTGACATATTAATAGGGCTGAGGTGCCCTATTTCATTCAGTGCTGCTCTCCATAAAGTACCTGCTGTCATCTTCTCCACAGCTGTTACCAATGCCTTCCAGAGAGACACTAATCATCACTACTTAACAGTTCATTTATGCATCTCTCTGGGTCGCTGTCTCATACTCAGAAACCAATTCCTCTGTCAGCACTCCCACATATATTCTTATGGCCCAGCCACTACCAATACCATCACCCATTACCATCTCCAAATCCTGCCTCCACCCTATCATCCTTTCTCATATTCCTCCCCTGATACAACTTGAATGCACTCTTTCTCCTCGCCTTCTACACCTGATGATATCTGACAGTTCAGCAGCGGTAATCATATTGCTCCATTCAGACACTGGAATTATGTTCTCTTTTCATGCCTCATTCCTATCTTTCATATGTTTTAGGGCGAGATTCCACTGCAACTGTTTGTTCAACATTAAGAAAGGAGTGTCTGGACTTCTCTCCCCATATCCCATTCCTTGTCTTCTTGACAGCCTGTACTTGTAAATCACATAGGGTGGAAACTTGCTGATATAGAACCATTTCTACAGTTCAGTACTATGGAAAAACACAGATTTTTACGACATTTAATTCTGCAAGAAAGTGCAAAAAGACTCAAAGGTATCTAAGGCCTAGATGTATCAAGATTCCATTTTGCGATTCCTAAATAGCGATTTTTAAGGAATCGCTTTTTAGGAATCGCAAAATGGAATGTATGTAAAAAATCGCTAATTTTTAGCAATTTCCTAATCTTCCTTATTTGCAAATTCGCATTTTGCGAATTCGCAATTAAGGAATGATTTCCCATGCATTCCTATGGGCCAGGAGGCCCATAGGAATGATTGTGAAATAATTCTCAAATTGTGAATTCGCAATTTGCTAATCGCAAATTGAGAATTATTTCAAGGGTGCAGGGGTGTCTCAAAGACACCCTGTTGCACCCCTGAAATGTACATGTGTGTGCATATGGCGCACATACATGCCCTATGGGCATGTGTGTGCGTCACATGCCACCATAAAAAATGTCAAATTGTGCATTTTTTAAAGAATTCGCAAATTAACATCAACTACAAGTTGGTGTTAATTTGTGATTTCTTAACCAAAATTCGCAATTCAAAAATGCTTCATACATAGCATTTAAGGAATCGCAAAAATTGCGATTCCTTAAATGCTATGGCAAAATAAGGAATCGCAAATTTTTGCGATTCCTTAATTTGCGAAATTTTGATGCATGCCAAAACATGCAAAAATACCGTTTGCGACTCGCAAAGGCCGAAATTCGCAGAATTTCGGCCTTTGCGATTCGCAAAAGGCTTGATACATCTAGGCCATAGTCCTTTAAAACAAGCACAGAATACAATAGACAAATGCGATATAGAATTTAGGAATGAGGACAAGTGATCTAGAAATAATTGATTATTTTTCTAAAAATGTTTCTGATAAGAGAATAACTCTAAAATGTGTGACATTGACCTGGAAATGCAGAAGGTGTGATAGAGAGTATGCGGCTTAGAGCCTGATGTTCTATTCTCATTCACAAAGCAGTAACATAGTGCTCATAGACTGACTGGTTTGTGAATGGAATACAAATTTGCAGTGCAACCTATGTACTTCTACGTTGAATTGCATTCACAGAGAGTCGCAATGAATTTTAATTAGGCAGGTCACAATTTTGACCCCTGTGATTGGCTACTTTCAAGGTTGGATTTCTTCATGGGACAGCGAAACTCCATCCTTGCATTTGCATTCCCATAAAGAAATTCTTTTTTTAAATAGCAGCCCATATTCATGAAAGGGACAGATGTTGCTTTAAACAAGAAATATTACTCATTTTGGAACACAGCAGGAGGATCAGGTAGTGGTGCACACACATTTCAATCCAATCTGCATGTGTCTATAGCCAGCTTATTGCCTGACTTGATGTCCACATTTTGGAAGCAGACATGTGAAGGAGAATTCCTCCAGTTCAAGCTTATTTCATAGGAGGAATTCGAAAAGACCAGTTTGAGCTGTCTTCCTGGTGGACTCTTGTCTGCCTTCACTCTAAGCCTCTGTAAGCATAGTGATTATTAGGTTTTCAATACGTCTCTTCAGATGACACAGATCCTAGAAAGCTGGAAGGAAGTGAAAGTGATCTGCTGTTAAAAAAGCATAGAGCATGTTCGTCCTATCTCACTTTTGCCAGAAGCATCTACAATTTTAGAAAAGCTGATTAATTTCTACCTCTCAGAATATCTTGATACGTATTGATTGCTACAGCCCTCTCAAACGGGTTTCAGGCCATGCCACACTAAATCAGCTCTACTTGAAGTAGTCGATTCCCTCAAGAAGTCTTTAGATCCAGGGAAAAAGGCAGCCTCGCTATTATTAAATCTATCGGCTGCATTTAACACTGTTTCCTTCCCCATGCTTTTACAAAGGCTTGTGAATATCGGGGGGGAAGGTCTGGTCCTTAAATGGATTACTTCCTTGTAGAGAATAGAGGACAAGCAGTTTGGTTGCATTTGTTTTCTTCACCAAGACTCTTAATCTTGGAGTGCCACAGGGATCCTCTTTGATTAATATCTCTGTGGCCCCATTGGCCCCAGTGGAAGAATTCGGGATAACGATAATCTTTTATGTGGATGACACACAGCTATTCCTTTCCTTTAAAAAGGAGACTTCGTACTCCTTAGAGTCCTTTAAACTTTGTCTGAGTTTGTTGCTCTATTGGATGCGAACCGGCAACCTGTCATGCATTCTGGATAAGATTGAGATAATGTTGTTTGTGGCCTCCCTGCCTTTAAGTTGGGAGAACTATTGGCCTCCATCTCTGCCACCCCCTCTGCCACCAGCAGAGGTAGTTTGGAATTTGGAGTAAAATGTGATTGTCTGCTGTATTTCAAAGAGAGGATGTGGCCTTAAGGCTAGAGCGGTGGACCTCAAAGCTGGGAAACCGGGTTTTAGTCTCGGCAGGGATGCTGAACATTCTGTGATTCTTGGCAAATCATGTAATCCCCCTTGCCTATCAAAAAAAAATGAACAAATCTTTCTGTAATGCAACTGGTGCTCATGTAAAGCGCTCTGATTCCTTCGGGTCGAGTTTGCGCTATATAAAACTACCATCAAAAAACAAGTCTGAGCAGTAGTGGGATCTTGCTTTGTTATACTTAGATCATTAAAGAATTCAGTTAATGCTCTAATGCGTCAAAATTAGATTATGCTAACACGTTGTATGCAAACCTGCCCATGTCTGTGAATAACCGGCTTCAGATGGTACAAAATGCACCAGCTTTAGAATTGTTAAGAATTTCTCACCAAAATCATATCTCCATCCATCTTATGGCCCTCCATTGGCTGCCAGCATATAAAAGGTTTCTTATTAGGACCTTGATATTTGCTTATCATGCCTGTTACTGGTAAAGTCCCCAATAACTCACAGCGAGATTCAATCATTATCATCCTAGGAGGGATTTAGGCTCAACAGACAATCTATTAGTGGTAATTCCAAAGTTGAAAGGAAATAGGAAAGGTGGCACCTCCTTCTCTTTTATTAGCAGCGCAAACTTAAATTTTGCCTGCTTATTAACCGCATGCGCGCTGCGGCTATTTTCGCGCTGCGTGGCTTTTTTCAAAAAGCCACGTTACATGACGAGCTCAGCTCGTCATCAGCGTGCGAGCGGCGCAACTGATGACGAGCTGAGCTCGTCATCAGCGCCGATGTGGTTAAGTTGCACAGTATTAAAAATGAATCCAACTTTAAGTCGCTAAAAATCTGGTTATATAGGATTTATTACTTCTGTGTATCTCCATTTGGTTTGTGTCTGTATTCTTCGCTTCAGGTTACTCTGGGAGTAGCTGTGTGCCATATAAATCGTATCATTCATTCACTGCCTATTCGCACCTCACACTATTGACATGATTTCTCAAGAAGAACCGTCCCACACCTCAAAACACATGCTGACCTTTGCTGGATAATGTAATAAAGTGGGTTATTACTTGTACAGGATGTGGGTCCTACACAATTATTAAGTCCTCAACCTTCCGTCTACTGGAAACCAAGTTTCACATTGTAGCAGTTGACTCTCTCAGGCTAGTGAGGCAGAGTAGTCCAAGGTCTACGAAGGGGAGGTGGTGTGGACTAGTACCGAAGTCTGTCTTAAGGCAACCCAGAGCATATAACAAATCACTGTTCAGTCAGTTCCTTTTCTTATGAAAGGAAAAGTACTTGGGGCGCGTGGCTAGCCAGCCAAGATGGCAGACGCGAACTTCTAGTGCTCTGCTAGGACAATCCCCTGATTATCCTGTTAACGGTTCTAACCGGCCCAAACACGAAGCACCAGAAGCCTCTGATGCTCCGAAGGTCCTAAACATTGTGGGGTGCTGGCTGTTCGCCGCCACGCTTTGTCTGTGACCATAACAGCGGCCTCGCAAGTGGGATTCCCGCTCACTATGTAGGCCGGAAAACAAGCAGGTGAACAAGCGGCTCACCCTGATGCCACCTGTAGGCACCACTCAAAAGGAAGTAAATAGAGGAGTGCAGGTGGGGAGCCTGGGTCTGGTAGTAGCGCTTGGAGCTGGGCCCCGAGACCCCACTAGGCGGAAGCTCTGGTAACAGTGGATACGCGACAGGCTGAGGCCGCGGAGTGGAAGGCCTCCAACCCGTATGCTGAGAGACTAGCCTGTGTGAGACGTGAGGTGAGATTCGCATCACCCTGCTGTGGTAGCAGCGGAAACACCAATCCCTTGGCTCATGTGTGACAGAGGCCTGTGTGGGGAGAAAAGTGGGAGCCGCTGCGGCGGCAGGCGGGGGTAGGGCCTTGCAATTGCATATGAAGGAAGCACAAGACTGCGTTCTGAAGCGAGGGAGCAGCTTGTGGAGCGGAGGGAGAAGAGAGGAGGGCACCTTGCCCCGTCTGCATAACCTATAAACCTGCAGAGTGAGCGCGGCGGCAGGAGATGAGAGGAGCCGGTGAGTGGATGCCTCTGCTGCCGCGTGAGGGCCTTTGAGGTGCCATACCGGGGCCTTGGATCAGCTGAGCAGGGCTGGGTGAAACGGGACGCCTCACCGATGCTGGTGAATGCTGACCTTGATCCCCTGAGTACTGCGGTCATTGTAACTGACTGCGCTTGGGGCGAGGTAACGCTGGACTGGCTGGTAAGAGAACATCCAGGTAGACGAAGCCCCAGAGACAACGCGCACCACAACAGAAAAAGCCTTGGCAATTTGTGTTAAGACACCTATGTGATTGACTCTCCTATATCCCATCTCTCCTTCTTTGATTGCTCGAGAAGAATGGAGTGCTAAACACTTGCAGATCGCAGGCCATGGAAGGCTGCCTAATAGTGGATCCCCACTGCACCATAGAGTCTACAGCACCTATGGATAGCGATGTTCTGACTGAGCGAAGGGACAGCGTCTCCGCACTGGCGCGCTCAGCAGACTTCTAAGTGACAGGCACCATACAGCAATGCGCCTCCCCGACCAAGCACGCCCATCTCATGAAGATCATGCAAGGAACACCAGGCAACTGCATGCCATCCATGCAGAAGCTGGTCATGCGTCGCATGCATGCAAACACGCAGCAAACTGTCATGCAACCAGAGGTGCAGGTAGCTCAACAAACAGCGGCAGAACAGGAAGGTGAGGCACCGGCCATGACGCTCTCCATAAAAATGTACTCTGTCCTGCCTGCAGTGGAGAAGCTAGGAGCCATCCTGGAACAAACCTGCACCATGCTTGAGACCAAAATAGATAAGGTTGCATCTGACTTAACGCTACTGTGAGCAGATTATCCAAGCAAACACTGCTGGAACTGCAACGACCACTAGAAGTCATGCAGCAGCACTACAAAACCTTGTGGAGCGGGTAAATATACTGGAGGACAGGATGGAGGATGCTGAAGGGCGCTCCCGCCGAAATAATATCCAAGTGGTGGGCCAACCCAAGGGGGAGGAGGGACAAGACCCCGGTGTGTATGTCGAGCGCTGGTTGAGGGACCTGCTCCCGGAAGATGCACTGTTGGCTCACTTTGTAGTGGAACATGCCCACCAAGTGACGCCTTGCAGACCGCCTCCGTGAGCCAGACCTAGGCGGTTCCTCTTCAGGCTGTTGAACTACAGGGACAGGGACACAGTGCTGAGGGAGGCCTGCAAACTCAATGACATTAAAACACAGTGTCAAGTGCAAGCAAGAAGAGGATCCTTCAATGAGGTGAAACGCAAACTCCACGATTTTAACATCCGCTATTACTTAATCTTCCCAGCCAAACTATGAGTTGCTACGAAAGGGTTTGCTCATTTCTTTGACACGCTGTCTGAGGCCTGGAACTGGCTGGAAGAATCGGGCCTGCTGATGGGCCCAGACCAACAGCGGTTGCACAGCTCTCCCGACAGGGCAGAAGAAATCAACACCGGGGAGGTGGTGGAAGCTCCAATCAGATGCGAACACAAGCTGTGATTCCCAACATGGAGCAGAGACAATTAGAAAGGCAAGAGGCCCTCCACACGGCTGCAGCTATCTGGAACAAGCCGCAATCCTCTGAATCAGAGACGCAATGCATCCCCTCCCTAAACACGTCTGGGCTTAGAGTTTTTGCTGCTGCCAGACATCACGCCACATACGTCAGACGATATAATCTAAACAATCAGTTACGTATTGTAGAGAAAAGTTTTATCAAATGCTGTTCCATTGCTATGTTGTGCTATTAGCACTGAATGCCCTAGCACCTCCACATTAGTGCGCATGTTTAGCCTGCCAAAAAAACAGGGTAGGAACCAACATACCAGAGCAGCACACTCTCTTGATTCAGTTAAGTCTGGGGCACGGCAGTACCCTAAGCCCAAAAGGAGCTATCACTTGACTGGAGATAACATTGAGGTATTGTCCAGTGTGCATAAACCTGTAGCACACACCCCAGCAGTTAACCACATCTAGCAAGTTAGTTTCCAAGGTTACGCTCTGCAGTTTGGACAAACATCGACCACGTGTTCGCCCAGTTGTGCACCCAGTGTTAGAACTTTTGCTCCTCCCTGACTTATACTCCCTGGTGGCTCCTAGCGATCGATTGACATACAACCGTGATGTAACCCCCCCTCGACAGAGGAGGGCATACTGCTTGCTCATGGCACAGACAAATACCCTTACGTGAAACATGAGGGGCATGCATACACCCACTCACAGATATTCTGTGTACTCATACCTCCAGTGCAGACAAGCGAAAATAGCCTTCTTACAAGAGACACACCTTATCCATGGAGAAGCCTGCAGGGAGCGGGTATAGAGTACAAACTATTCCTCCCAGTCGTGTAGGGCGCTGATGTTGATAAAGGTAGTGGTTCCTTTCATGGAGGAGGAGGTAGACACAGATACAGAGGGCTGGTATGTATTCCTGAAAGGCAGGTTGAACAGGTAAACAATAATCATGGGCTTTATTTATGCACCAAATGTGCAGTAGACCACGTTCCTTGCCAGGCTCACTAAGGTATTAGATGGAGCGGGCTTCCTTGGCTTATAGGAGGGGACTTCAACTAAGTGCTAGACATAGACCTAGACCGATCATACCCACCCCTAACAACAACCACAGCGATTGGAATGGCTTGCACATTGGTCACGCTCAGACATATGGCTCGCCCTCCACCCAAACGCACACACATACTTGTTCTATTCTCTGATGCATGGCCTACACGTTCACCTAGACCTTATAGTTGGCTCACATGTCCTATCCCCACTCATTAAGCACACTGAGTATCTAGGGCGATCACACCCACATCTTCTACACCTTACTTGGGATGTGGAGCCCCTCCTATCCCCATGTGGCGGCTGCACCCTGTAGCTCTTGAGGATCGGGCGTTTTGCTCTTCCCTCAGGGTGACAATCATAGACTACTTTGAGAACAACAGTCACAGGAGACATAGTCATATAGTGGGATGCCTTTAAGGTAAACCTGAGAGGTCATTACATGGTTGACGCTTGGAATATGTTCAGGCAACTGGATTCTGCGCTAAGCAGAGTAGAGCGCCAACTCCTAGGACACAAAAAAATGAAGCCACAAGCAGTGAGGACACAAGGCGCCTGATCGAATTGCGGACAGAGCATGCAGATCTAATAGAGAGACTCTGCTGCCATAACTATGCCACGCACTTGGCGCATAAGACAGCTACCACAGGCCGAGCAGGCCAAACATTAGCGCAGCTCCTGAGACAGGAGAAAGACCATCAACCCATAGCTGCCCTAAGGACAGACACGGACAGATCTTTTATCGCAACGCGAAATACACGCAGCAACGAAGCACCATTATACTGCATTGTATCAGAGAATGGGGCGCCAAGAGGAAGGACCCATAAACAGGTACCTAGATACCATAAGCCTGCCGGAAATAATGCTAAAGCATAGAGAATTGCTAAACGACCCGATAACACATAAGAAGATCCACAGTATGACCGCAGCGCTGGCACCGGGAAAAACACCCGGCCTGATAGATTCCCAGTAGAATTCTACTAGGGGTATGCCACATCGCTGGTCCCCCACTTGCATGCACTGTGTACAACTGCTGTGAGAGAATAGAAACTTCCACCTTCCATAAATGAGGCAAACTTTGTGTCACTTTCTAAACCTGATAAAGACCCACAGACATGGGATCCTATAGGCCAGTGAACTCTTGCTGCTCTGCTGACATGGATGCTTCGGGCTCCTCTTCTTCTTTTCGTCCGTGACTTTTTTCTCGCAGCCTGCTGCAGTTTCTTCATTCTTAGGCTCTTACCTCTTATCTATGAGTTTATCAGACACTGATTGTTTTCCTGTGCATATTGCACCATGTTTTCACGTTGGCTATGTTGATCCACTCCCGTTATAAACCGCATTTGTTAACTTCCTCTATACATGTTATCTCTTGCTGCTTTGTCTCCTTAATGTTTTCTTCTCTTGTTTTTTGCAGATCACGTTGCGCTTTCCGTGTTGTTTCCCCAGCTGGGTGGCTCGTTGGCCCCGAACGTTTTGTCTCCTCCAGTTGGCACTACCCCCCTCCCTTCACGTCTGATCTTTCCCTTGGTTGCGATCCCCTCCTCTCCTCCCCTGTAAATACACTTTTTCCTCTTGTCATGTTTGCATATGCCTTTGTTCCCATTTTCCTTTTCATGTTATCCTCCCTCTTCATTTTTTGCTTGACGGTGTCATTTCTTTTTTACTACTTTCGATCTTTCTTTCTCCTTTCTTTCTATCTTTCATCATTCAGTTTCTGGATTTTTCTACCACATTGTTCTGTCTATATTAACTCTCCTATGATACTCCTCTTCTTGGCGGCTCTACCCCTCTCTTCATCTCTGATTTCTCATCCTGTTCCTGATTCTCTTTCATGTGTTTCTCACTTGCACAACTTTTTTCTTTTCTCATATCAGGGTACTTCTTATATTTATTCAGGTACCATTCTTGCTTCTCTTTTCTTGTTACTTCCATGGCTTCCACCTTCTGCCGCGACTCTAGTTTCATTACCTTCTTTGGTCCTGCTTACTCCTCCTTGCTTTCACTTAAGCCTCAATGCGTTTTCCTTCTTTTTCCTTTTTCTAGTTTTCTGTATACATTTATCTCTCTTCTACTCACTTATTTTCATGGGTTTTTCCTTGATTTTGTTTAAAATGTTTTTTAACAATTTGTATTGCTTAATATGTCACTGGAAGTTATCTCATGGAAAGTTAAGGGTATTAATTCTCCAATCAAACGACAGAGGATTTTGTCTCACCTAGCTAAACTAAATGTCGATTTAGCATTCCTACAGGAAACTCACCTTTCTGATTTAGAATCTGCAAAACTTAAGAGAGGTTGGGTGGGTGAGGTTTACTATTCACCAGGTGATGGCAAACGTAATGGGGTGGCGATTCTATGTCGTAAATCCATCTCCCATTCTCTCATTTCCCAAGAGTCAGATGATGATGGTAGATGGACGCACGTTAGACTTTCTCTTAGAGGTGTTCCAATCTCTCTCTTTAATGTCTACGCTCCCACTGGTGGAAATCCCCTTTTTTGGACGGACTTATCTCATCACATTACCCGGTTTGTGGATGATAATTTTATCCTAGCCGGGGATTGTAACCAACCTTTTGATCCTTTCATTGATAGAAACTCTGATGCCCCTCATATCCCCAATAAGTCTCATAAATTATTCACTCAGGCCATATCTCAACACAAGCTCATTGACGCATGGCGGATCTGTAACCCAACGACCAAGGAATTTACTTTTTATTCTCCCTCTCACCGCTCCCAATCTCGAATTGACTATATTTTTGTTACTCATAATATTGCCCAAACCCTTACCAATGCCGAAATTGGTCCAATCTTGTTATCAGATCACGCTCCTGTTTCAGGGAACATTGACATACTCCACAAAGAGATGGCGCTTTAACAATACCCTTCTCCTAGAACCCAAGTTCACTGCCTCCTTTACCACCTTTTTTGATGAGTTTTTTCTCCTCAATGATACTCCTTCTATTCCAAAGCATACCATTTGGGACGCTTTTAAAGCTGCAGCAAGAAACTTTATTCTTGGTTATGTGGCGAAAAAATGCAGGGCTTCCCGCAAATCCACTGGGGCTCTCCTTCATGACATTAAGAGATTGGAACACGCCTATTTCACATCACACTCGCAAGAAAACCTGACTGCTCTTGTTGCTACCAAAATTAAATTTAATGAGAAGTCTACAGAAGATGCTTCACTGTATTTGTTGAAATCTAGTGCCAGGTTTTATGGCGGCAGGAACAAGGCTGGGAGAATTTTGGCCAATTATTTAAAAGTCAAGCATAACAAGCTGAACATTGAAGCCATATATGATGCGCATTCTGTCCTTAAGCATAAAGATGCTGAAATTCTCACTGAATTCTCCCTTTTTTATAAAACTCTTTATTCATCCGAAACCCAACCCTCCCTTCATTCTCTCACACATTTTTTCTCTACCATTCAGAAACCCGACCATTTCCCTCTTGACCTTTCCCACTTAGAATCTGAAATTTCCCAGAGAGAATTTCTCGCTGACTCCAGCGTCTCAAGATGAATAAAGCCCCTGGCCCTGATGGCTTTACCGTTGAATTTTACCTCCACTTCTCCAAACTGCTCATTCCCAAACTCCACTCTCTTAAAGACACGTTTGTCATCCTTGGCAGTTCCTCAGGTTCCTTTTCCGATGCCCACATCTGTCTGATACCCAAAGAAGGAAAAGATATCCAATATTGTAAGAATTACAGGCCCATCTCCCTAGTAAATATTGATTACAAAATATTTGCTATGTCGCTGGCAATGCGTCTGGACCTCTTACTTCCTGATCTCTTAGGCGAAGAGCAGTCTGGTTTTGTAAAAGGTCGATTTATTACTGACAATACTAGACTTCTATTCAACATCTTATCGAAATCCTCCCGCTTACAACACCCTCTCACGGCAATTGCTTTAGATGCCGAGAAGGCATTCGATAGGGTTGAATGGTCCTATCTTTTCCATGCTCTCCAATGGTTTGGTTTTGGTCCCAGATTTATTGCCTTAATCTCCCAATTATATTCCAACCCGCGTGCAGCAGTATGTGCTAATGGTCTGGTTTCCTCCTTTTTTGACCTTGGTAGAGGTGTTCGCCAGGGCTGCCCCTTGTCCCCTTTTCTTTTCAATTTAGCTTTGGAGCCTTTCCTATCCAAACTTTGCCAAAACCCTAATATTCACGGCTTCCACACTACGGATTCACATATTAAACTTTCTGCATATGCAGATGATATTTTACTTTTCATTTCTAATCCCACAGATTCGATTCCCGCCTTCCTAGAGGAAGTGCGGAATTACTCCCTGATATCTGGATATAAACTCAACAATGATAAGTGTGAGATTTTACCTTTGACTAAGTTCACTTTCAAACCTGATTTTAGTGCTTCTAACTTCACTTGGAGCTCCTCGCACATCAAGTACTTAGGCTTGCATATTACCCCCTCTGTTTCAGATACTGTTTCCCTTTGCCTAAATAAGTGTATTAAAAAAATATCAGATTTAACAACAAGATGGCATCCTCTGTACCTTTCCTTGTAGGGTCGTCTTGACACTATCAAGATGATGCTATCTCCTATAATTCTCTACACAATGTCCAACATCCCTATACCTATCCCTTGTAAATATTTCAAGAAAATTAATTCAGTTCTGTCTTCCTTTCTATGGACTAACAAAAAACCCAGGATGTCCATTGCTCGGTTAGTCCGCCCTGTATCAGAAGGCGGAGCTAACTTCCCAGATTTTCCGGCCTACCAAAAAGCCTTTCTACTGAGACAAGCTTCCTTTTGGTTGCAAGACCCATCTTTTCCCTGCCCTTTATGGGCCAAAGTTGAGCGTTCTTTCCTCTCTCCCTTCTCTTTTGCTGAATACCTCTCATTCTCACGCAAGCCTTCTTCCATTCCCACTCCCATTCATAAATTTACCACTGAACGTCTTCTTTCCTCCAATCCTCACCCTCCTGCCACTATTGCTGATTTCCTCACTTCCACCATTTGGCATAACGCACATCTCTTAATTCACAATAAACCCTTTTACTGGAAATATTGGAGGCAAAAAGGACTAATCTGGATCTCACAATTGTTCTCACACTGCACATTTTTACCTTTTTCTACTCTTCGCTCCTCCTTTGATCTACCTGCCTCCTTTGCTCACAAACATCTTTTACTTCAAGAAACGGTGATGGAGACTTATACTAGACTATCGCAACTGCAGGCTCCTCTACCTTCCACAACCCCCACTTCATGGCTCCATTCCTTTTTACATATCACCCCCAGGGCTTCTGCTATTTATAAGTTCCTTCACTCTAGGGAGTCTGTTAGGCCTAAGTCTAAGGTGGAAGATCAATGGGAATTCGATCTTGTTGTTTCGTGGTCTATATCCTTATGGGACAGGATATAGACTAAGATCCGTAAATCATCCAAAGCGGCGTCCTTGACACAATCCCTGTTCTTCATATATAATAGACTCCTTTTTACACCCTTTGATCTTAACAAGCGATTCCCTACCACTCCCGACATTTGCTGGTCCTGCTCATCACCGCACGCCACCCTGTTTCATTTGTTATTTCTTTGCAAATCTGTTCACGATTTTTGGGTACAGGTATGGGCTCAAATCAATGTAATCTTTCAAACTTGTATTCCCTTTTCACACACTCACATCTTTTTAGGAAGCCTTTCTCCCTGCTGGGAAGATTCTGAACTCAATGTACATGTTGTTGACCTATTGTTGGCTGTTGCGTTCCAACAGATTACTATAAATTAGAAAAATAAATCTAATATATCCTTTAAAGTATGGTGGTATAATGTATGTCATGACCATAGACTTGATACTACTTTTGTTTTCCCTATCTCTATGGCGGCGAAGCGTGCAAATTTATGGCTTCCCATTACACTATATCTTGATTCCTGTGCTACCCATTCATTTCGCCCACAGCCTGCCCAACAAGAAGTCCCTAAACCCCCTTGAATACCCTTTGCATTTCTTTTCTCCTTCATTATAACCTTTTTTGCATATACCTCTGCCTGCCCCTGTTCTGTAACTACTGCATACCTTGTATTCCATTGTTTAACCCATGATTGCTTTCTGTAACTGTTTTATTATACTGTACTATTTCGTTACCTCTGATTTATTTGCGTACTATGGATTGACACCTTGTTTTCTCTGACTAATATTATTCTTTTCAAACTAAAAAAAAAGTACTGGCAAAACTTCTGGCAGACAGGCAGGCACAGGTGATCCCCGCTTTGGTCCACACTGACCAAAAAGACTTTGTCCCCGCCTGTAACACCTCACTGAATCTAAGGCGCTTCTTCACAGTTGCAACTTACTCAATACCCCACTGGCCAAATTCAGGATGCCTAATATTAGATCTGGAGAAAGCGTTTGAATCTCTGGAGTGGGGATTCTTATTAGCAACACTGACAAGATACAACCTAGGGGAGGGGTTTATAAGCATGGTGCACCTGCTATATGCTAAGCCGTCGGTCTGCGTAAAAACTGGTCCATACATATCCGGTCCAGTGCAGGTGAAGCGAGGGCCCTTGGTGGAGGCACTCCGCAAAGTGATGGAAGAAGGTATCACATTAGGAGGAGGCGCGCATGCAATATATCTGTACAAGGATAACCTCCTCTTGTATAAAAGAAATATACACCAAGTACCCCAGCAGTTGGCTAATGTGTTTGGTGACTTTGCCTCAATATCGGGGCTATGAGTCAATGCCTTCAAGTCTTGTCTCTACCCCTTTAGCGACAATTGTAGTGTCCCGAGATACATACTACAAGGAGTGCTGGTGCGTTGGTGTACAGACACATTCCGGCATCCCGAAATATGAATATACAGGAGCCAAGCAGACCTGCTTGGCAGAGCCCTAGCTGCAACCCACTCCCAGATGCAGTTTTGGAATACACTGCCGTTGCCTGTGACAGGTAGAATGGCCATTACAAAAATGGTGATACTGCCTCGTCTTCTCCCATTTATATCCCACCCTCATTCTAAGTCCACTGGAAATGTTGATAAAAGATTTTATATGGGGGAACCCCAGGCATCGAGTGTCAATAGGCAGGCTATATCTACCAGTAGACCAGGGCGGCTTAGCGTCCCCAAATCTAGAGCAATATTATCTAGCTTTGCAGCTCCATTGCATAGCTAGATGGATTGCAGGCCATCACAGGGATGATACCGCGTCTATCTGTGAACCGCTACCTCTCTCAGAACTGAAGGGGCTGTTCCACCCATGCACGCCCACCAAAAGACCAGACTCATTACACCTAAGTGCAGCATACAAATGCTACGGTAGAATGCTGTACATCACACAGAAAGCCGCCCCATACGCACCTGTCTTGCCACTGGAGGGGACAGCTAGGGGAACCACAGTCACCATGGCTGCCGAACAGCGAAGGCTGCAGGACACAGGGGACCTATTCCAAGAGGGCGCCCTGATCCCATACACAACACAAGTAGAGAAAGACGAGCTACCCTCGGGTCTGTTCTTACTTCACCGCTCAATACTGGCCGCTTTCTCTAGTAGCTGGGGAGACCTGTCCACAGAGCCATCGATGCACCTCACCATACAGTATATACATGTAATGGGGCAGGAGGGACATCTAATAAAATGGTTCGCCAACTCACTATGACACCACGCGGCAATAGACCTCACACTGCTCTGTCATCACTGGGAGGAAGATATGGGTCGCCCAGTCACAGATGGTGAATGGACTGCAGTTATATCAAACCCAACGCGAATCCCAAGAAACATCCGCCTTCACCAAAGCCAATTTTACATCAGGCACAGAGCATACCTCACCGCTGCAAAAATCTATCAATACTTTAAGCGGGGAGACGCTACATGTCCCAGATGTTTGCACATTAACGCTTACTTATTACACATGCTGTGGGGATGTCCTGCCTTGCTAACATACTGAAGGGAAGTTGCAGACACCCTAACCCAATGTACGGATCGGACCCTCCCATTTGGGTGGCACATATACATACTGCACCTATACTGCAGAAACCGTAGGAACATGGGGGCATATTATCAAGAAATGGCGTTAACATTATCGCTGCTTTAGCAGCAGAAAACTGCCGCTAAAACGGCGATAATGGGCTTGATAATATGCCCTTGTGAATTCCCATAGAAGCCCAGGTTCTGGTGAGAATTCTCTACGGCGCATTATCATGCCCATTATCGCCGCTTTAACAGCAGTTTTCTGCCGCTAAAACGGCGATAATGTTAACGCCGTGCTTGACAATATGCCCCATAGTGAGCTCCAGGTTCCTTGACTTGGGAATAATAGTAGCAAAAATTCTGATCACCAAGAGGTGGAAGTCTCCTGACCCGCCTCACATAATAGCATGGAGGCGTTTGCTACTAGTATGGGCAAAAGCAGAAAGCGTAGCTCTCCATCGTGAAGATACCATAGGCACTCGCAAGACCCCCCTCGCCACCATCTGGGACATTGTACTAACTGAATTACAAAATAAACACAATATTAGCCCACCTCCTCTAAGCCCAGCTGACGTTTCACCATAACAAAAGAAAAGGCACAAGTCACAGAGAAGGAAACAGAGACCCAACAAAGTAGCATGCAGGAACCGACAAACCACCTCACATCATGTGGCATACACACAAACCATATAGATTGCCAATTGAGCCACACACGCTTGAGACAACGAATGAGTTCACCAGGAGTTAGATCTGTTGAAATACCAGGCTATCTATTATGTTTTCTGTGCCCTGTTTAGTTATAACCCGCACCCACAGTTCGCATATCAGAAAGTGTACGACGAACACACAGACAATATGATGCAGGTGCTTGAGCATTAACTGGAAGGCACAGTCGTTATTTCCAAAGTCTGTATACTGTTGCTTGCATTTCCCGACGCACTGACTGCATCATTGTTGTAAAGCTTGCTGTGAATGCAACTGCAATTTTGGCGACCGCCCATATGATGCAATGTATCAGGCTCATGTATTGTTTAAGAGATTTAACCGTACACACGTAAAACTCAAACATGTCTGTATCATTTATGAAAACATGAAAACCCAATAAAGAAATTCCACACAAAAAACGTGCTACACAATACGATGCCTTCATTCACAAATATCTACATGATAGCAGGTGTAAATAAATATCATGACACCCTCCTATCAGTTCACACGGTTGTGTGATGGATGGAAGCACGCATGCCATTACTACGCATTCCGGTTCAACGCGGTCTTAACCACCATAAGTCTTAACCACGCATATACCTTTACCACGAATGCCTTTACAACTAAATATGCTTTGTTAAGGCATGTCTGGCAAATACATATGCATGGTTAAAACTTACCTATGTAGCCTGACTCCTGCCCCCATCCTGAGAACTTAAGCACCCCTAGGGCAAAAACCTACTCTGACCACAAACCCCATCCCCTGCCCCGACCCCTGTCCCCTGCCCTCAGCAAAAATCTACCCTGACTCCAGCCCCGAGCTCTAGAGTGCCCCCGGGGCAAAAATCTACCCTAACACCATCTCCAGCCTCCCCAGCCTCCCCAGCCTGAACCCTAAAACGCACCCCCAAGCCAAAAGAACTAACCCGATCACTGGCCTGCCCTAAAATTACCGCCTGGCCAAAAAACTACCCCTTCCTCTCAGCCCTGAGACCTAAAGCTATTCCCCTCCCTCGAAAACTTCCCTGACCCCCTTATGCCATAAAAACGACCCCACCAGAACAATAAAAATGCCCTCAAACCCCCAGCTCTAAAACTATCCCTGATCCCATGAACCCTAACAGCTTCCGCTGACCCCCAGCCTGTAATACAACCACCAACCCTTAAAAATGACCCCCACCCCAATGCCCAATGCCCAGCCCCAGCCCCAGCTGAGTCGTCTCCCGATCCTTCCTCTTCCTGGGCCTGTCAATTACGGACATCCAGATCGCGCATATGCATGGTTAAGGCAAGCAGGGTTGCGGTTGTGAGGTTTGGGCACGTTTGGCTTTGGATGCATTGTTCCGACGTTTCCCGTTCACACGCTTAGTAAATCTGATGACCACTATACCCCCATATATACTAGGCACAAAACAAAGGGCTGTAAGTACTGGTTTGTGTGAGTGTCACCACATTAATAAAAGTAGAAATATATCTTGATAAATCAATGCATCACTACTAAAATCACTAAGGATGGTACTATCTTCAAACAACATGCATTAGGGCATGCAATTACTCACTGTTAACCATATGATTGTCAGGAAAAGCATTTCAAAACATGTCAATGACCTTCAATCAAACATGTAGTGATTTACTGTTCACTTTGTGATTGCTAAATATACATCCCCCAGCACCAGGATCCCCGCCTGAGTGAGTTGTGTGTTGTACAAATGAACATGACACGACACGACACGGCATGACATGACACTGCACAGCATGACATGACATGACATAACATGAGCTAACATAACATAAAATAATAATCCCATGATCCCCCGAGCGTTTGGGTTGGGGGTTGAGCAAGTCTGGATACAGTAGAAACTAATTCTAGTCCCTGGCTACCAAGTGGATTTGGAAGTCCTTGAGTTAATCTTTGCAGTAGGGTCATGTGTCTTATCTCTCCCAGATGGGTATTCTTCTGGCGTCACTTCCCCCTAGTCCAGACTGTTCTCAAAAGTCTTTCTCTTGTGAATGAATGAATAAATTAAAATATTTCTAAAGTGTACAGCTACTGCGAGAGTGTCACAGCTCTAAGGCAAATGGCCAAAAGAGAACATCATCCATCCTACAATGTGAACAGAAGAGTTTTTAATTGCTTCTGAAAAACGGTTTTGTCTGGAATACATCAGAGTAGGAGTGGAAGCTCATTCCAGTGCTTACAGACAGAGCAGGCCGAACCATCCAATTTCTTATGCTTTGTAAGTGAAATCACAGGCATCAGGTCAGACTGTGAACCTATGGTTAGGGACCATGCCTGATCGTAAAGAGGCAGCAAAGAAATCCATGTATATTGAACTTAAACTGTCCCCTAGCTGCCTCAAAATATGGCGAGGGAATAGATCCAAAGGAGGGCGAACTAGGGGGCATATTACCAACAACTAGCGATAATTATCCCTATGTTGGTTTAGCGGCGATATTTTTATCGCCGAGCTGCGGCGATTTTTATCGCTTAGGAGCCTTGATATTATCAAGGTTTATCTCCTAAGCGATAAAAATCGGCTGAAATGCATGAATATCGCTGAAAAGTCAGCGATATTCAGGCATTACCGAGCTAATGCCCTTAGCCATGTCATCCACCTACCATTGGATAACATGGCTAAAAACTGCTCAGGGGCAGGTGTTAGCTTTTGGAGATATTCACGCTTAGCGCGAATATCTCCAAAAGTTGGTAATAGGAGATAGCGATGTTAGCGACTGTTTCCAGTCCCTAACATCTTGGCACGCCCACTTTGCATGTCATTAGTGATAAATATCACTGACATGCAAAGCGGGGCCCAAGATGGTCGCTATCTCCTACTAGCTGTCGCTAACTGGTGTTAGCGACAGCTAGGTAATAGGGAGATCATTTTATCTCCGCTTTCTTGGCTTGTAAAGCCAAAAAAGCGGAGATAAACCCCTTGATAATATGCCCCTAGGGGCGTTATTGTTCTCATAAAGACTCAGTACCATTCAACCTCAAGAGGTTAGACTGAATCTTCAAAATGTTGTCCTTGAAGAAAACACACATACTTATGCATACATGTACATGTGTCTAAAATGGGGGTCGAGGGGGTTACTTTAGGGTCGGTAAAATCAGCCACAATGTCGAACATTTCTTTAAATTTAATATTAGCTTCACTAATTCTATTAGAATAAAAAGTGTTTCATGCAAGTTTTTATTTTTATGGTACTCAGAACTGATTTGTACTGGATTTGATCTTTTTTAGAGTAGTGTCATCTTTACAGACATTCTAGTTTCTTACACTATTACCTTTCTCCTGCTAATTCGTTTGTAAACCAGCAGGTAGACGGGCGGTGTCATATGGTATAGAGCTAGAGTCAGGGGCGACAGTGTTAGCGGCGGCTGTAAGCCAATTGCTAACCACAATATCATCTGTTAGAACGTCGCCAGTTAGCAACGGCGAAGAAGTTCTAGAAACTCCTGCAGTTTGGGGTTATCTACCTTATTCCAAGCATGGCTCTTAGGGGTCAGGCCATCAGTCATCTTACCCTTACTAGAAGACAAAGGCCAGTAGAAAGGTAATACTAAGTGAACTGACCAAATGACTTCCCTAGGTCTTTTCAGAGTAATCAAAGTGTTGAAAAATATAGCATCAATTATTTGCCCAGATCTGAGCACAGGTCCCACAGGGGTTATAGACAGGTTAAAAGCTGCAAGCGCATCTAAACAATTCTAGAATGAACTATTTGTGAAATTGTCCATCAAAGATTGTAAAGTTTGCGTAGTTAACAATCTAATGTGCTAGCACTGGGGGGATGGAATGAAGAAAATCCCCAGCACAACTCGGGGGAACCGTAAAGCAAAGCCCCAGTGAAAGAACATTGAGATGAAAGTGAAATACAAAACCTCAGAGCTTCGGCGTCTTCTAAGTCTTCTACCTGGAAAGTGGAGCATTTCAGCATCTTCATGAATGCTGTGGCTACACCACCACAATGCATATCCACTCCATCAAATTGGATACAGGCATAGTTCACAGGTAGCTCCAACTGCAAGACTGGCAGGAATCCTCACTTAACCATGTCTCTGTCATGAAATGAAATGAAATAAAAAGAACATTTATAATGAAATGAAATGAATTTGTACTTGTAAAGTGCACTGATACCCCAACCGGGGTTTCCTGGCGCTGTAACGCATACCGCTGTGGAACCCTTCCTGGCTTTTCCCTGTGAAATGTCCACTCCTGGGCACCCCCAAGGTGAAGCCAGGCACCCCAGCGCTGTTGGGGTCGTTGTGGAGATTAAGCAAGCGATTGCCCAGAGTTGGACCCATGATTAGAATAGGCACCGAGGCTAGAATTATCAGGTCCGTGGAAATTGAGCCCAAGACTCGCCGAGGCGGGAATTAAACACTGGTCCGGGGCCAGATCTCTGCATCAGGGTCTGCCTCTCTAACCATTGAGCCACACTTCTCCATAAAGTGCGGTAGCTACCCTGAGGTGTCCTAGCGCTGCAGACAAACGCGGACAGAGGAAAGTACTAAAGTCTATAAGGGGTTATTGAATAACAGAGTTTTTAGGAGTTTGCGGAAAGACACTAGGTTGGGCTCTGCCCGCATGTGTAGGGGAAGGGTGTTCCAAAGTTTAGCTGAGTTGTAGGAAAAGGAGCGGCTGCCACACCTCGTTCTCTTGATTATAGGGACCAAAGTGAGGGAAGAGGATGCCGATCGAAGCTGTCTGTTAGGTTGGTGGGGGGTGATCAGCGATTGGCTGATGGCCGGGCCAGTCTTCCAGAATGCACTGTGAGCAATGCACAGGGTCTTGAATTGAATTCTTTCCCTGACCGGAAGCCAGTGCAAGCTCTTTAATCCTGGGTTGGTTGAAAGTCCATGGGGGATCTGAAGGAGTGTTCGAGCTGCACAGTTTTGGATAATCTGGTGTTTGCGAGTAGTGGATTGAGGGGCCCCTAGATAAAGGGCATTCCTGTAGTCCAAGCGTGATAAGATAAGGCCCTGGACCATGATTTGTCTTGCTTGAAGCAGGAGAAGGGGTAGGATTTTTCGTAGCAACTTGAGTAATCCGTAACAGGAAGCTGAGAGTTTTGCTGCTTGGTGGTTAAAGTTAAGGGAGTGGTCCAGCCAGATGCCCAGGCTTTTGATTGTGTTTTTTGAGGGCTGGGGCAGGGCCAAGGCAAGAAGGTCACAGTAAATTCGCATTGAAGGTGGAAGTATTTCCTAAGAGCAGAAGCTTGGTTTTGTCTCCATTTAGTTTCATACAGGAAAGTGACATCCAGTTGCCCATTGCCTCTAGGCAGCTACTTAAGTTGCTTGGTGTCTTGTCCGGCTGGTTTGGGGCCACTACTAGCTGAGTGTCGTCGACGTAGGTGTCATGAAAAGGACATCTAGTTGGGATTCATCTGTCAGATTATAAATGTCCAGGGCATGTTTATGGAGGAAGTGTACATTAATTTGAGCCACTTTTAGTCTAGCCTGGGTCTTGGGCTGATCTGGCTTCTCCCTAATTCCTAAATTTAGAGAATAAAGTGGAAGTCTGCAATTGCAGCAGTGCACAGGACCATTTCACTTCAAGAAAAACATGGTTACAAAAGTTCCTGATGTGGGTTCTCATGCCATGCAGCTCAGTGGAAATATAAGTGATTTTGCCCTGTACATCAGGAGTGCAGCCAGCATTATGGCTGGTGCGGGCCATTTTTAAATGGGGGTGGATAGTACTAGAAGCTAGACGCCTCTACCCAATCCTAGAGTGACACATCATCACTCCACACCTGCCCCAACCTTCTTGCACAACATTTTAGGAATTTCAAACAAAATGTCAAAGGGCAACCCCTCCCGTGACTCGCTTTGGAGATCTCTCTGTTCTTTGTTTCTGTGGGAGTGAGCTTTCCCAGGCCAGTTGCAGTGAGAAAGGTAATTGGCACATGAAGATTTCATGCCCACCTTTTCCTTTCCCGGGAACAGCCCTAAGCATTGTCAAATGGTTCAGTTGTGTTGGGGGGTCTTTGATCCTCCAGCTAGCCAGAAGAGTAATTTATTGTTCCCAGCAGGAGGGAAAATGGTAACTCTTGAAGTGTGAACTAGGCCGCGCTAAACTGTAGTTTGTTGTAGATTTCACCCATAGCATATCATCAGTACCACTGGAATTATGTGGGAGGGGAGGACAAAATTATATGACAGTGTTGACTAAATTATGCAACAGGAAAAGGCAAATTATGATGCATTATGCACCACATTTTGTGATAAAATTACTTCATTATTTTGTCAATTTTACACATGGTAACACCGTTCACGAAAATATTTGTCCTTGTTACTATCAATTTAACACACAAATACAGCAAAAAGCAGTTGAAAAATGACCAGTTAACTTTTGCTAAGGGGTTTCTACTACGCAGAGAAACATTTTGCTATGCTTTTAGTGACTTTGATAAACTAGAGTTAGAAACATTTATTTTTGTTAAAATCTGCAGATTATGGATCAGATGATGGTTTAACGGGATACTCAGTAAAAACAAGAGAGGGAGTAATAGAAAAAGGAGCTTGTCCTTTTCCCCAAATGTATATATTAGAACAACGAGGACAAGACCTCAAGCAGGTATAGGTCAGGGATATTACCCTGGTGCCTGGTCAGTCAGTTGGTGTTAACAACAAGCTCTTGTTGTTAAGAAACCCCTCACCCACCTACCTAGTAGGTGGCATGCTTCATCATCGGGACCCAGCTGGATCACCGAGTGCGATCCAGCTGTGCTGCAACGCCTGTCTACAGCGGAGCGGGATTTCGTGTACTAGTGAACAAGTGCTATGTGCCTCACGACTATCGTAGAAGGCTGAAACTAGTAGACCCACACTTTTTTGACTGCGATAAAGAAGGACATTTTTACCTCAATTATATCCTATCTATATTTTTACCCATGCCATAGGACCCTTCCAATAAAACTTTTATAAGGGTATTTCCTATAGGCATTTTTAGCACATAACTCACCACACATAGCACTTGTTCACTAGTACACGAATCTTGCTCCGCTGTAGATAGGCGTTGCAGCACAGCTGGATCGCTCTCGGTGATCCAGCTGGGCCCCGATGATGAAGCATGCCACCTACTAGGTAGGTGGGTGAGGGGTTTCTTAACAACAAGAGCTTGTTGTTAACACCAACTGACTGACCAGGCACCAGGGTTTATGTGGATACTCAGTAAATCCATAACTATACAAAAAAAACGCAGCCGCATAATCAAAGAATTTCAGTGACCCTGTATAAAATATACCATAACAAAGAACTTTTCAGTAATTACTACTGATGTACAAACCAACAATACCACTGCCCACCTGTATTATGAGTCCTGCCCAGGTCATCACTGAAGGGTCCGTTCTGTGACAGGCTACTCATGTGCAGATACAGGGCTGAATTGGTCAGAAGTCTCACACACTCACCCTTTATTCATATGCACACGCATATGCGTGCATCTTCATGTGCAACCAGTCTAGTGGCTCCCACCCTAGCTGCGCTTCCACGCACATTATCTTAAAATGCAGAAACTGGCGGTGAGCACTCCTACTCCATTATAACAGAGCTTACCATGAGAAAGTCTCGGGTACTGCGATCCACTCGCTGCTAAAGCTCATAAACCAGGTAGTCCCGAAAGTGAAGAGTCCAAGTGAATGAAATGGGCGGAATCCATTTCTCCCAGCTATCAAGAAACAATTTTGTTAATCCAGATTTCTGCTACAACATTCAAATATACCTCCACTCAGTACAACATGCAACAAATAAAGACAGCAAATATGTCTATGTTGCATTTCTTTCGTGAAAAAGAACATTGTTATGTTTTGTTTAAGCAAGAAAATAATACATTGTTAAAGGTGGTACAGGACCCTTCCGTCTTCTTATTGGTTTGGAAATATTTCTCTCCCACGGATATCATTTTACTATTTCAAACATTCTCACACAGGGATTACTATTTGCACAATACTTTTACGATACAGCACACTGGTACTCTGTCCACTCAGCAGGAATGTATACATCAGTTTTGTATATAAGATTATCTTGCAATGTATTGCCTGGTGAGCTTCCTGGTTGGATGATACTCCTCCTGCGGTGGTCCAGCAGAAATACTCATTCGCTTCTCTCACGAAACTTACTCCTCCAATGGAATTTGAAAAATTAATTGTATTGAATATTGAAGAGGAAGCAAGACGTTTGGCATGGGTCTAGTTGTCAAGCTAGATATTGAAGTCTAGTAAACACCTGTTGTTTTGATCCATAGTAGAGTTTTGCAACTTAGTACATAAAAGCCTCTGTAAAACCAGCATGGTAAGGGGTGGCCAGTTCATGAGGGGTCATTTGGTTGAGATTGTTGTTGATTGGTAGCAGCAATCTAGCTTTGATTCACATATCAAAACAGTGAAGTTCTTGATGTCAGATGAGGGCAGGATCTTTTTGGAGATCACTGCTAGTATTCTGCCAATCTTCATATAAACTTAGTCTCTGAACTTGTTTCATTATCCATTTGGTATTATATTGTGTAGTATGGAAAGCGTATCTTTGCCAAACCATGTTTAAGTGATGAAAAGGAGGTTAAGTTTGAAGTTTGCTAGCAGGTCGTAGATATCATTTCTGTTTTTGCTACAGATGTTGCATTGATTATCATACATGAGAGGTAATTGAAGTCATGTTTGGGCAGGGTTGAGGTTTATGATTGGTTGATTCTTGTTGAGTAGAGCAATTGATGCAAAGAGAAGATATTGGCCTTCTTATTGGTGTTGTGTGTCTGTTGAAGACTGCTCTAATCAGAGACTTTTTAAGGCATGGGCAAAGTGGGCAATTATGACGGACCTGACCTTCCAAAGGCCCTAACTGCGGTAAAGTGAGTGACACAGTCAAAGTTCCTGCCCTAATATCCAGGGTTCAGTAAAGTGGTCTTCTTTTCTAATTTGATTGCTGAGCATGCTTAACAGAACCTGTGAGCAATACCTGCCCAGCCTGACCATACCACTCTCAGGCAGTTGAGTTTCAATATGAGTTTTAGTTGTATAAAGCACACAAATAGCTGAGGTTGGTCTTGCACTAATCACAAAGCAGAGAGATCACAAAAGAATCTATAAAGTTACAAAAAAGTTTGTGGTTCCCCTCTGCATGGATGGCAAAAAGCAAATCTGGTTCCAGGTCTGAACAGTAATAACCAAAAAAGCTTGTCCTCCAATATGCATTCAGTGGAACCAAGGCCTAGAAACCAGTAAGGCCACATAGAGCACAACTGGGCTTATGTTTGCTAAATAAAGTGGTCCTATTATTCGGTGGACCCATACATTGTGCTTCCTAACTGGAAGTCAGTGCAAATTAATCACATGGCAAGATTTGCAGGCCAATCTGGTGAGACTTATAATAAGTTTTGCTGACACATTCTAAATCAGTTGTAGTTGCTGCAATAAGCATGCATTGGCATAGCCAATAGGCCTTGCCCATGCAACAGCTATTGGTTTTGCCATTAGGCTTTAGCAATGTTGTACTCCAGAGTGTCTGCTGTTCAGCATGGTTAAAGGTTAGTGGGGAAAAGGAGAGTGGCATTGAGTGTGGTAAAGTGAAGTTCAGTGGAGTGGTATGAAGTGGTGTAGAGTGGTAAGGAGTGGTATACAGTAGACTTGAATGGTGTGGAGAGGAGAGGAGTGAAGTGGGGTGTCATGAAGTAGCATACAATGTTGTGGAGTACCGTGAAGGGAGGAGAGTTTTGTAGAGTGGCACGGCCATAGAATTCAGTGGCGTAGAGTGATGTACAGTGTCAGAGTTGAGTAAAGTAGCGTAGAGTGGAGTGGCATAGTGTGTTGTGGTGTAGAGCAGAGTTAACTGGCATAGAGGGTGTTGCATAGAGTGAAGTAGAGTGTTGCAGTGTAAACAGGCGTAGAGCACAGTGGATTGTCATATCACCTGTTAATAGACATCATTTCCGTTGCATAGACATCAGTGGGATAGAGTTCAGTGGCAGAGAGTGCAGTGGTGCAGAGTAGTGTTCAGTGGCATAGAGTGCAGTCATGAAGAGTAGAGTGTCAGAGTGTAGTGTCATAGAGTACAGTTGCAAAGAGTGCATTCATGAAGAGTAGAGTGTAGTGTTTTAGAGTGTAGTTCTGTAGAGTGCAGTGGCATAAATTGCACTGTCGTAGAGTGCACTGTCATAGAGTGCAGTGACATAGAGTGCACTGGAGTATAGTGATGCAAAGTACATCGGTGCAGAGAACAGTGACGTAGAGTACAGTGGTGCAGAGTAGAATAGAGTAAATCAGAGTAGAATAGAGTGGCGTAGATTGCAGTGAAGTAGAGCGCAATGGTGTAACGTTATGTAGCATACAGCGCAGTAGAGTGCAAAAGCGTGGAGTAGAATGTTGTAGAGTATAGCGGCATACGTGCAGTGGTGCAAAGTAGTTGGCATAGGTAAAGTGGCGTAGGGTGCATTGGTTTTGAGTAAAGGGGTCTAGAGTCAATTGGCATAGAGTGCAATGGTTTAGAGTAGAGTGGCGTAGCAAAGAGTGAAGTGGATTGTTTCAGAGTAGAGTAAAGTGGTGTAGAGTAGAGTGGTGCAGGGTAGAGTTTAGTGGTATAGAGTAGTGATGTAGAGAATAGAGTTGCAGAGAGGAGTGGCATAGAGAGGAATGGGGCAGAGTAGAGTGGGATAGACTGGAGTAGTGTAGGGTGCAGTGGTGTATAGTGCAGTGGTGCACAGAGCAGAGTGGTGCACACTATAGTAGAGAGGTGCAGAGTGAAGTAGCACAGAGTGGAGTGTCAAAGTGCAGTGGTGCACGGTAGATTCAAGTAGCATAGCGTGTAGTGGCATAGAGTGCATTGGCGTACAGTGATGAAGAGTAGAATGCCGTGGCATAAAGTATAGTGGGATAAAGTTCAGTGGCGTAGTTCAGTGGCAGAGAGTGTAGTGCTGCAGAGTAGGGTGTCGAAGAGTGCAGTGGTGTAGAGTAGAGTGGTGTAGAGTGCATTGGTGTAAAATGCGTTGGCATAGAGTGGTGCAGAGTAAAATGATGTAGAGTACTGATGTGTAGAGTAGAGTAGAGTGATGTACAGTGCAGTTGTGCAGAGTAGATTGGCAGAGAGTGCATTGGCATAGAGTGCATTGGTTTTGAGTAAAGTGGTGTAGTGCACATTGGTGCAGAGTGCAGGGGTGTAGAGTGCAGCGGTGTAGAATAGATTAGCGTAGTGTGGAGTGGCATAGAGTTACGTAGGCTGCAGTAGCATAGAGTAGATTGTTTCAGATTAGAATGATGATGTGTAGCACTGGTTAGCAGCAGTTAAGAGTGCAGAGTCCTAAAAGCCAATAAAAAGGGGTTAGGAAAACAGAACAGTTTGTGGAAAGACCACCATAGGCTGACAGGTATAACAATACTGTTTGAATCTTGTTTACGGAAGTTGTGCCCTGTTTCGAACCTATATTTTAACCTTTCAGTTTTCAAAATGACTGTTGGTACATGAATCTTAACTCTTTCAACATGTGAAAGTATAGCCCACAGTGGAGCCACTTATGCGATATTACATATTTCATTTCTAAACAATGCTGAATAGGGCACCTGACATGCAACCTTACTCAGAAACGTGCGCAGACTACAGGCATTTTTGTATTTTTTTCTCAGTAATCCGTAGATACTCAAACCACATCAGACATCACAAGGTCCTTTTGAATTTCTCCTGCTATTGTTAGAAATTCACCTTTCATCTGATTTAACTTTCCTCTCCTAAACCAGCTGCTTAAGTAGGTGAAGCCACTGAAAACAATACCATCCAGATATTTTTGTAACTTCTTTCATTTCAGACCATGGAACTTTGTTGAATACTTAAAAAACACATACACGTTTTTACGCTTAAACGAATAGCAACAACAGGTGTAAAGTTTAAAAGAAATTAAATATGATCCCCAGTCATGGACACAGAGAATCTATTAAAACCTTTGAGTACGTTTTTTAAACCTATTAAATAAACTTTAAAAGTACTGGCAATTCATTCTTTTCACGATTATGTTGGTGAATTATAATTTTCTATATAGAAACTACGTTGGAACACTCATACTGTCAACATCTTTTTGCAACATTGTCTCCAGCACATTACAGTAACCTGACGCCTAATTAAAATGCTGCATAGGTGACGTCGTGGCTCTTTTCAGATTTCTCCTTCTGTTCTAGAAAATATTCCTAAAGTTACATGCAACATATGGGCATAATTACTTCGAATGTACACTCTGGACTTGAGCTCCGAAGACCACGTGTTACAGGCAGGTAAAAATAGGATGTCTGTCTGTCTATCTATCTATCTATCTATCTATCTATCTATCTATCTATCTATCTATCTATCTATCTATCTATCTATCTATCTATCTATCTATCTATCTATCTATCTATCTATCTATCTATCTATCTATCTATCTATCTATCTATCTATCTATCTATCTATCTTTCTGTCTGTCTGTCTGTCTGTCTGTCTGTCTGTCTGTCTGTCTGTCTGTCTGTCTGTCTGTCTGTCTTTCTGTCTGTCTATCTATCTCAGAAGTTCTCTGAAACAAAGGTTAAAGTAAAGTTATAGATACCTGTTGTAATGCGACAAGTACTAATGCTTTAAAATCCCCAAACCATTGAAATACGCAAGTTCAGACTAATCATTTCATTTTAACTAGCGACCCCATCAGTCACTGTTTATGGCCTGATATATCACCTTGGGAACTGTGGTACCCATTAGTAATTTGAACAATATTGTTCCTTAAGCTTACTGAGTGATGTCATCAAAAATGTCAATTTAACGTGTTATGAGTGATATGATATGTGAGAAGTGGTGTTATTGAAATGTATTTACTTATTAAAGATGCTTTGGAAATGAGTCCTACTCTTAGAAGCTTTAAAACTGGATTTCATAGCTGGGGAGGCGTGGCCTAGGAGAGCATAATGGCACCTGCCACTATTACACTGCAGCATCCACTTGTCCCGGGTCCTGCATCTACCTGATGTTCCGGCACAAGCCACAGTTGTATCACAGGCAGTCAACTGGGATTGAGCCCTGGTGAGCAGAGGAGCTCCATATGAGTCCCCGGGCGATAGCAGCCTGTACTGAGTCGTACGGTGGCCGGTATTTTAATCCACTCGCTGCGGCAGGTTACCATAGTGCCTGCTCAGAGACCGACAGGGGCTCTGCGCTGCATCGGAGGAGAAAGAGGGATGGTGCCGGACAGGTTGTCCACATAATGCTACCGCTGCAGGGACATGCGTCTGAGCGAGTGCTCCTCGCTGCGGCCTGACTGCTGGTGAGGCTGAGGAGGGGGAAACGGGATGGTCCTTGTGAAGGTCTGCCCAGCTGTGCTTGCTTGATCCTACTGGCCACAGCAGTGGTGTTGATTGAGGCTGCAGGCACGCCTTACCACATAGAGAAGTACAAGGACCCAGTGTTGTGGTGGATGATCCTGGGGAACTCACTGAGAAAGAAGAGAAGACTGCGGCCCGTGACCAAAGGAGGAGGGGGTCGGACGGTGTGGAGGGCGTGAGGCCTGCAGCCACTCCTCTTCACCATTCTCATGTTGGTGGCATCCGGGAGACAAAGACTAGAGTGGAGCACCACAGTGCACTGCCAAGATGCCCTGTAGCAGGAGCTGGAGTTTAATCTAAGGGGTGGATCGGACCAGGCAGCTGAACTGGCTTGAACGGAGGGATTGCTGGCCCGAGGTGGTCATGGGGAGCTGTGCTGAATCGGTCCTTGGATTGTAATAGAGGGAAGTTTACAGCGTTGAGGTGACTGGGGGAGGGACTATTCTGGGTTCACCTTGGAGCAGGCTGCTAAGCCTGGTGGTCGCTATTGACTGTTTTTTTTGAGGTTGTATTATCCCAGTGAAGCTTTTGTCACAGACCGCCCAGAGAGACGCCCTGGTGTTCCTGTTACCTACATTGCCTGCATAACAGGACCTGTGGCACTGAGGACCAATGTTGATCTGGGCAGCCTAATAATTATGGCCAAGCCCACAGATAAAGGTGCTCATGGTGGCGGGCCCGGGGAATGTCATCAAGTGGGGCAGTTCACGAGTTTGGTTTCGGAGATGTAGGACGGTGGATTGGGTCCCTGTAGCGCGGAAGCCACACTGCAGGCAATCTGAGAGTTCCGCTGGGCACTCTACAGAAGATTGATGCCATAGTGATGCGGTCTTTGGGTCTAGATACCCCCTTCTATCCGGGGGGGGGGTGTTCTTTGGACTCTTGCAATGGACTACCACATACCTCAACAGTCATACATTGATTGATGGCGTATTTGTATATGTTCCATTGACTAACGCTGCCACATACACACTGTACGTTGTTGGGATTTTTTCCTAAAATTGTGCAAAATGCTAAAAATATTACTAAAAAGATTTAAACAAACATTTTACCCTGCTATCAAACAGTATATTCAGCTGATGGGCTCCCGCTGTCTGCCTGACTCGCACAATTCTTGAGAACTATGCATTTGCCATTGCTGTCCGCCACGAAAATGATGGCTTTGAATGAAGACTTAGGGGTGCCAGCACTTACACTGGCCATAGATCAGCTAGCGAGAGGGAAGGCACACGGAGTGGATGGCCTTCCCTCTGAATACTATACCACCTATCAGTCTAAACTGGTGACCTAACCGCACTGGAGTATTTTAATGAGGGGAGCTCCCTTAATCATTGAGGGCAACTGTCATAGCAATTCTGCTGAAGCAGGGGCTGGACCCCTTAGATATGTGGTCATATAGACTGCTCTCCTTTTTCCCAACAGAATACAAAATACTGGGGAAGGCTATTGCAAATCATCTACTGCACTACCTATCTGGCATGGTGCACCCAGAACAATATGGGTTTACTCCAGAAAGGAATGCTTACATTAATATTCGTTGAATGTTCTATATCATGGCTATGGTGGGGTGGAATCCAGGGTCCCCATAAGGGGCCTCCCTGGATATAGAAAAGGCCTTTAGTACCCTCCTATGGCTCTACCTGTTTGCGGTGCTTCAGGCTCTGGGGATTAAAAGGAACATTCTGAAATGGATAGAATTATTGTACACGAGGCCCATGGCAGGTTCCACACTGGAAAGGTTTACTCGGCTAAGTGGCAGCTGCTTACAGGCACCCAGGATGGATGTCCTATATCCGCTATTCTATTTGTATGAGCACTGAACCCTCTAGCCTGTCTTTTACGCATAAAAGGTCCAGATTAGGGGATCAAAGTGGGGAACAGATACCATGCGGCAGCTTGGCATGTGGCTGATGCCCTATTGCTCCTTCAGGGCCAGAAGCCACTCTGCCCGCCCTACATGAGGAATTCAGGGGGGTGTCAGGCCTATGAGTAAATTGAGATAAGTCCTGCTTGTTTCCATTACTGCCTGCACAGTCAATTAAATGCCCCCTGGTTTGAAAAGCCCCTCTGGCCTTTGAACCCATAATGCTAAAATATCTGGGAGTGTAGATTTACCATACAGATCGGGATTTGAAGAGAGGCAACATCAATAAATGTGATGCACATAGAAGAGAATCAATACCTTTCTGGTATCGCCTCCCACCATATACTCTGGGAAGGGTGGCTATAAAAAAGAGGATTGTTCTCCCTAGATTCTTGTATTTTTTTCTGTCCCTTCCCCTTATCCTGTCGATATCATCCTTTACCTACTTGCACGATGCGGTTCGCCACGGCAAGTTCGGAAGGAAGTCCAGTCCCCAACTGTCGCACTGGCCAGACGCTGCCATCCTCCTCGCCGAGAATCCAGCTCCAGAGTTTCTGCTTCGCTTACGGGGTGTTAGAGATTGAGACCCGGGAAAGAGATTCCAACCTGTCTCATTCTAACGTATGGAGCAGACTAGAACCTAGAGGGACTCTTGGCAACTATAGTTAAACTAAACTATAGCTAAACTAAACTATAGATGAACAGCACCTACTTCTTCCCTCGTAGTACTCTTAGGTTAGGTACACTGGGGTAGGATTATTTTAGACGCACCAGATGAGTATTTTAGCCTGTGTTATTTATGTATGTATGTTTATGTATATATGTCATAGCTACAGACCATGCTATTGCAGTATTATTTAATCCTACTGCTAACGCTATACGTATTATACTTTGCATTCTGTCTTACGATTGTAGCAGTTCATATCTCTTGCACGAGAAATAAGGCTGTTCAATAAACGCTTTTTATTGAAACGCCCGTCTACATATTTCTGTGTAAACTGTGTAGAAACGAAGCATGCACGATTGACTGGGTGAAACGGATATCTATTGTTTCCATGATTCTGAGATTGTTCCGATTCTAAGGGAAACAAAGTTGTCATGTTTATGCGGTTGTGAGAAACTAATCCCTTCTCGTTCATTTGAGGAGTTTCTAGTGACCTCTGAGTTAGCTGGCACACACACGTAATTAAGTTTAATGTACTTGATAGAGACATACTGACCTCAGTCCTATGTCAAAACTATAGTGTATATTATTAAAATGCGCAGAGCCTATCAGGGATATAGGAACTACACTACAGCTGGCCCTAACACAGGTCGCACATGGTGCAACAGTCTTTTTTAATGCCTCCTCCCTCATTTCCTCCTTATCCATAAATTCCCTCACTTCCACTCACCAACAATGCACCTCATCTCTCTGTAGCACCTTTCTGACAAACATTAAATATATTATAGCTCTACTCATAGTTTACTCACACTCAGTTCTGTGATCTGCATGGTACACATTCTTTGTAGCAGGCACCTTAACCCTCTGCTCTGTGTGGGTGGCAGGAATGCCCATGTGAGTGCACGGTGAGCGATGCAACAGTGTGAGAATAGGGTAAGAGGAGTGACTGCAGGGTGGGTGAGGTAACCATATGAATGTGGGTGCAGATGTAAGTGCAGAGTGGGACGAATGAATGCATGGTTAGTGATGGGCTTGTTTAAGTGGGCAGTGAGGGGGACAGGTGAGTGAAGTGTCACATGAGTGCAGGGTGCGTAGTGTACTCGTGTGACTGCAGGGTGAGGTACAGGGTGAACAATGCATGTGCATTGTGAGTGGAGAGTGATCACTGTGAGTGCAGGGTGAGCAGGTGAATGGTGTGAGTGCATGCTGATCCGTGTGAGTACAGGGTGAGCGTGAAACTGAAGGTCAAGAATGAGGAGTGTGTCTGGGAATCCACCTTGCATTGATACAACACTTAAAGTAATGCAGCATGCTGTTGACGGCGGTGTAGGGTTTAAGATACAAGTAAAACTATAGCTATTAGGGCATTATTCAAGGATCGAGGGTGGAGGAACAAAATACTATGCTTATCATGCAACAAACTTCCAGTCTTATGATTTGGGTTTCCAGCTCATTATTTTGATGTACCAGACGGTACAAAAATAAACAGTCACCTAAAGCAATATTTTCAGCACTTATCTGTGCCTACTTCGAACAGCAAAAATATAAATAAAAATCACTTTTAGTTATGTTCTGGGGCTGCCAGAATGGTCCATGACTGATAATTAAACGGAGCAAAGACAGAAAACTCACATTACAAATAAATACATACTTTTTATTTATAACCCTATTTAGTGTCAATATTGCAGGTTCTTAAAACAACACATGGCTGGCATTTTTCTTTTGGCACCCTAGCTTTATATTTCTTTTCATGAAATGCATTCTCCCACTACAGCAAAAGAATAGACAGAGTGGGGGCCCAGGGGGTACTGGAACCAGAAAAAAACAAAGCCACAGTAACCAGTTTACAAAGGTATGTAAATATGCAAATGGTCTTTAAAGACCTATGAAGAGCTCGGGAGTGCCAGAGATAGGACTCCAGACACTGCCCAGCCGAGCCCCCAGCAGTTCCAGCTGCAACAGCTGGGCTGAGATACACGACGGGGGAAGGAGCTGAAGCCCTTTCAGCCCAATGGGTGTTTATTTATAGATTTAAAAAGTTTTATATAGCGCTGGCTAGACCCGGAAGTATCAGAGTGCTTTACATGAGCATCAGATCATAGTTACAGGTTACATCGTTACAAAGGTTACACAGTTATTAGAGAATGGCAACATAGCTACTTGTAAGGTCAAGATAAACAATAAGCACAAATACATAAGGGGAAAAGCAGGCAAGGGGAAAGATTCAGGGAAGGGGGAAGGAGCTGGGGAAGTAGACAGATAATGAAGGCGGGAAAAAGGAGGGGAGGGTGAAGGACACCGCATGGAAAGAGGAGGGGAAGGGTGACTGGGATACACACCGGTAGATGAGTCAAAGCAAAGTCCAGTAAGCTGTGATCCCAGGGGAAGTGGTATCACTTCCGTATCTCAGTTGCAGGAGGCTCCCTTTACCCAGTGGACTCTCTCAGAGGGGTCTCTGAGACTCCAAGACCTACATACTGGATCCTTCCCCAAAAATGGGAGAAGGAGTGCTTTGGCAAGGGGGGCCATACCATACCTCAGCTGTGAGTGGCTCCCTTGGCGCAGAGGACTCTCTCAGCGGATACGCTGAGACTCCAGAGTATAAATATTGGATTTTTCCCCAACAAGGGGAGAAGGAGTGCTTAGTCAAAGGGCACAAAGGACAGGGGGCTAGGCAGACTAGCAGGCAAGGTGAGAGATTCAGGGGAGAGTGGATAGGAGCTAGGGAGGTAGACAAAGAGAGAAAGAGTACTAAATGGGAACAAATTTAATTAATGAGTTATTATATAGCGCTGGTTAGACCCAATGGAATCAGAGCGCTTTACATTAGGGACAATAATGTTGCAATTTACATCAGTTAAAAGTTACATAAATATCAAGAAAAACATTTAAGAACATAGGGGATAAGGTGAATGGAGCAAAGAAGGGTAAGGGGGTAGGGTAAAGGTGTAGGAGGAAGATTGGACGTAGAGACTAGGGGAAAATCTGCCCACGGTCTGGCTGGTTAGGTGACGGCAGGGAGGGGGAGTCCACAACCCATCTCCTCTTTAGCTATATGGTAGCTCCACCGGGCATCAGACAAATCGCTAATTCTTCACAGTCTAGGGTAAGTTCCTCAGGTTCCAAGTCCTGATGTGTAGGCAGGTTAGGGGATAAGTTCAAGGTCTGGTCAATGTCCAATTGTGTTGCACGCCTGCTACAAGCCAAGTCAGATGACAGGCGGCAATGAACTGCATGCCGAGACACAGTAGACTAAAGAATATTTCTGATTCTGAAAGCTGATGACAGTATGCGTGTGGGCATATACAGATTATCACTGGATGCCTCCGAATGATCCTAAGTTCATTAAGGAATATTGGATTCATTCAAGTCTCAAAGGGGGCGGGGGCGATGCCTGGTTAGAATGCCTGATTGACATGGAACGCCTTGTGTAAGTGGAAGTTATAACCTGTTTGAAACTGGAGGGGTAATGCTGGATACCTTTTTTTGGCTGTATGATACTCAGTAATATATTGTAAAAATGTGCCTGTACTGTATGGTTGACGACTGATGCATGTACAATGTTGCGAGTTTATTTCAATGCAGAACTTTGTAAAGAATTGTTAAAAAAGACTGTACTCATAACCACGATTCCATCAAGACTGGACTACACAAACTCTATCTATCTAGGTCTCCCAACTACATCACCCATAGATTGCAAGTGATCCAAAATGAGGCCACCTAAATTATTTACAAACTCCTCAGGAATTCACAAGCAACACTTCTATTAAAACCTCTACATTGGCTATGGTTAAACAGTGGATATGTTTCTAGTCCTATCATACTATTTTCAAATCAATCAATAGGACCACCACCTTTCTGACCTTGAAAATTAAGAAATACATTCCTTCTCAGACCTTAGATCTTCTGGAGTAAACTACATAATCATTCCAAAATACTCAACAAAATGCATGGCTGGTCAAAACTTTACTATTTACTGTTCATGCACCTGTGCTGTGGAATTCTCCCCTGCATTACGTGCAATTGGACACTGAGTTGCAACCTGTCAGGAAGAACTTAAAAATGTGGTTGTTAATGCAGGCTTACATCTACGAGGCAGATTGCTCTCTACTGGCTATCTCCCCTCCCATCAGTTACAGCAGCCCCAAGACACCATTGGTGAAGGAGCACTTAATTAAATCTAAGTAACATAACAAGATGTGGAACAGCTTTGAACAGGTGCAGAAGTCTCCCCTACTTTTAGCATCTTTAAAAATACACTGTGACTCACATTACTGAAAACCCATACCTCCCCTCACATCTTTTACTCACTGGTTTTATACCCGAATTAACATCTCAATGCTCATTTACTTCAGCCTACTCTTTTATTAGAACACGGTGAAGCTGCATTAGAACACTGGGAATCCACTGAGAGGCTGCTGCTGTTAGTAGTACATTTTACTTAGAAAATCTGGCTTTTTTCACTCAAGGCTGAGGAAATAGTGTGAGCTTATAGAAAATATGTTCTCATTAGCTTCTGGAGCACCTTTGAGAAAAGTATGTGAGAAAGTTGTTTGCTCTCAAACCTAGTTCATCCAACATAGGATAAAATTACATTAGAACACATCAAAATGCTTAAAATTAGTATGGTAACACCAACAAAGGATTTACATCATGACTAAAATCTGTTATCATCTTTCATATGTTTTCCTTTTTTTGACCTTATGACCTTCAAAAACAGGCCTTCACTACAATGCATTTCAATGGTCACCATGTCCTCGCGTCCTGTCATGACTGCCACAATATGTTGTGCATGTAATGTCCAACCAAACAAGGGAGTGGTCCCTTTGGTGGACCTTCACATGCACCTTGGGAACCGTGTGTTCTCACCCTGACCCCTTATATCTTTTTTAAGTTCATTTTCAGAACTCAGGGACCCTGAGTCCTGTAATCGCTACCACAACATATTGCTCATGTCTTGGTTAGCCCAGCAGGATTGATCAATCCCCTTTTTAATTGACCAAACTGAGCATATTTGGACACCAACAGTATGGATATCACCAACTGTTTCTTGTGGTAATGCCTGCACGCCTTCCACACTACCATTTGAAATACTAATTTCTCAAAAATTACTGGGCAGATTTACACCAAACAATGAAAGCACACTTTCTGAGTAACGTTCTAACTTTCTGACAAATTTGGTGTAATTCTGTTCAGTTGTTTTTTCTGCATTGGTGAGTTGGAGAGTGAACTTTCCTAAGGGAATTCAATTGGGAAATCAATGTTTTGGGACCCTACTTTCTTCTTGGCCCTTGCTTTCCATGAAGGAGCAAATGTGGATGACTTTTTTAGGAAGGTTTAATGCAGAACGGCACCAAAATTATTGAGAAAACAAAAAAATCCTTTTCTTTAGAAGGTGTGACCTAAGTATAACTACTCCGACACTATTGTTCATATATATTACCTACTGGCGGTCGCCAGTAGGTAGTTATAGTTAGGATTGTTTTCCATAGGAAATCCGCAACATTCTATTGGGAATAACTTTGGCGCCGGTGGACGAATTTTCGCGAATTTCTCAAAGAAGATGGCCCGCTCCGCTTCTTCCCTGAAAATTTGGGGGGGATTCGTGAAGTGGGGGCCGAGATAAAAGGGGGGTCCCAAAACGTGTTTTCCCCATGTTAATTTCCATAGGGCGGTTGGACTCACTTTTAGCCCGAATGGCTGAATGGATTTCCACCAAACTTGGCAAAATTGTAGGGACTGGTAGCCCGATGTGCCTTTGCTATGTCTCAAGATATGTGCTCCAGTGGATTTTGAGTAATTTAGGTTCAAAAAAATATATATATCTATGAGCGCCCCTCGGTACGCGCAACGGGGAGCGCACCCGGCGCGTAACGCGAATTCGCGAGCGGAAAGCTGATTGGCTCTCGGGTGTTTGTCAACATTCTAAACAGTCCGGAGCGGCCGCCATCTTGTGTGTCGGTAGGATCGAGACACAAGAGGTGGCAAAAACAAAGGGGGAAATGACTAAAAGGGGGCAGGGTAGACCCCCCCTGACCCCATAGGTTTAATGTGGGGGCCATAAAAGTGCTTCGCGGGTCAAACATTTATTTATTTATTTTTTTATTTTTTTGCGGGAGGAGCGCCCGGTACGCGCACCGGGGAGCGTACCATGGAGAAAAAAGAATGACAGAGTTTCCCAAAAATTTAGCATTTTTTTATAAATTAGAGGTAGTTCTAAAAAGAACTGTTTTTTTAATTCTTTTTGTTGTTTTATATTTTTTTTAATTGTTTTTTTGAATATTTTTTACTTTTTTGGGCTTTTCTGAACAGTTTTATATTTTTTTTTATTTTTTATGGGGAGAAACAAAAAACAGAGAATTGTAAATGGCTCAACTGGAGCAAAAAAACCAGGAAAAAATTTATGTTTCTTCGGGCACTTGTGGTGATCCCAAGCACGGATGATAAGTGTAATGCTTTGCTCACCATAGCATATTGTCCCTCCACAAAATATGCAAACGATTTTAAAATTGGAAAACTTAGATTGAATGCTTGGGATCATCTCCCTTGCCTCTGGACCCGATGGGGTGGGTTGTTTACTTTGGGAGGTGCTGGCAGAAGATTGGGCAGGGTTTCCGGCCAGTTCCCTGACCTCTGCCCTAGCATAGTTATTAGGGTGCCGGCATTGCATGTGCCGAATCATGGTGTTGTTGCCAAAAGAGTATTTTTTGTTAGGGTTCCCCCTTGAAAGTTGAAAGCCACAGATTAAACAAGTCGCCTTTGGCGCATTAACTTTCTTCTTGTCCTTTGGGATGGAAAAAAACTCCGTGATAAAGTGCTCCTTTGGCTTATATGGGGTAGTATCTTCTGGTAGGAACCTCCCCTCCTTCTCCTCCTCCTCCTCCTCTTCTTGTTCTCCACCACTGTGGTGTTGTGGTGGTCCTTGTGGTGGTTGTGGTGGTGGTGGTGATGGTGCAGATGCTCCTGCAGCTGCTGCTACTGTAGCCATTTTTCAGACAAATAGGTACAGAGAGGTCTTTCAACAGGTCTTCCTCACTCAAAGTACAAAGTGAGAATGAGGAAAATAGGTGGGGGCTTTCATCATTTGGAAAACAAAACTGTCCTGAACCAATGAAAAGTGTTACTTTCAGGTCACATGACTCGGGCCTTCATCATTTGGAAACCAAAACTGATCTGAACCAATGATAAGTGTTATTTTCAGGTCACATGACCCGACGCGTTTACGCTACGCGCCCCGGGGCGCGCCCGGGGGCGCGTAGCGTAAGCGCGTCAGGACGCGCCCGGCGGCGCTTACGTTGCACGATCGTATACGTTCGGGCGCTTCCGGGTGCGTTTACGCCGTGCGTCATAAGACGCATCACGCGGCTACGCGATACGTCACGATGATGTTTTCGTTCGCGGCAATAGCGCTAACGGGATGCTCACCGGTATGCGCACCGGGGCGCGCCTTAACACTGCGCTCACTGTGAGCGCATCGGTACGCGCCCCGGGAGCGCTCCAGGGCAAAAAAAAAATATAAAAATAAGCATAAAAAAAATAGTATTGCATAATTATACAATATAAAATTAATTATAAAAAATATTACATTTCATACCTATAGAAATTTGCTATTAAAAAACCTATGAAATTCACTGAAAAAACCATAGGTTTCACACCAGTTATAGTTAGGAATTAGCATTTAAAAAACCTATTAAATTCACTGAAAAAACCATAGGTTTTACACCAGTTATAGTTAGCTGGAAATTTTACTCGCATAAAACCATTGAAATTCCCACATTATAGTTAGTTGGACTCACTATAACTTGCGCGTGCAATGCACTGCTGATGATGTCACATATTACATTACTCATGACATGGTCAGTGACATCACTCATGACATCACTGATGACACCATCCTTGTGACAGAGTGACAGACCTCCTTTCACTGTAATGTAACCCTTGAAACACATATTCAATAATAGAAACTAACATTTTCAAAAAAATGGAGATACCCATACCAGTTACAACCACCAATTCAATAATTCCACCATCTATATACACATCCACTCATTCACCAATAGTTCTATATAGTCACTCATACATATACTCACTCATCATATGTAGTGATACACCTATACATCCTGTTACACACCGACAGTCATCTAAAAGATACTCTGACACATACTCACACATGCAAATAAACTATTAAACATCCATTTATTTGCATATACAGCTATACACACACTACCACTCTACGTCTAAAGAAACTTACACATACTTACTCTCTTAAACAATCACTTATAGAAACACATACTAATTTAAACAGGAACTCTTACAATCTCTTACTCTCACATATACTCACTTATATACATCAAGAATTCACATATACTAGATTAAAACATATGTAGTTACTGATAAAGACACTAGTGAGACAGTCATTCACTCACTAACACACACATATACACACTCATCCACCCATACAGTCCTGCACATATGCTGTCTTTAAAACACATACAAAGAGAGAGTCAGTCATTCATGCATCTATGTGCTAGGTAATACCCCCACCAAACCATACAAACATTCATACTGATACTAAGAAAAACATCTAATAACCCATATACATACACATGTAGCTACTCACCAACCCATGCAGCCACTTATACACCACTTATACACAAAGTGAAACACTAATACATATATTTAAATATTTAAACATTACTCACTAATATATGTATTCACTAAGATACACTTAATAAGCCAGTTAACCAATCAATTTAAAAAAAAAAAAAAATCCATGTAAACACTTATTTAAACATTTATTCTTCCATTAACTTTTACATATACATATATAACACACATTTATTTTTCAGAAAGACACACATTCACTAGATGGTGTCATCAGTGAAGTCATGAGTGATGTCACTGACCATGTCATGAGTGATGTAATATGTGACGTCATCAGCAGTGCATTGCACGCGCAAGTTATAGTGAGTCCAACTAACTATAACGTGGGAATTTCACTGGTTTTATGCGGGTAAAATTTCCAGCTAACTATAACTGGTGTAAAACCTATGGTTTTTTCAGTGAATATATATATATATATATATATATATATATATCAAAGCACAATCCTGGAGAATGAAAATACCAAGGAAAGCAGCACTCGCAGGGGGTTGTTCCAACCAGTTTATTACGGCGGAATATATATGTGTGTGTGTATGTGTATGTATATATATATATGCTGGTAATGTTACACTCCACGCCACCAGCGCCCATCCCAGGCATTTGATAGCCAGCATCCCCTATGGGGAATTGCTACGCTTGAAAAGGATATGTAGCACGGAAGCTGAATTCAATATCTGTGCTGCAGAATCCATGCGTCGCATGAAAGCTAGAGGCTATTCAGATAAAATCTTGACATCAGCTTTAGCTAAGACATCTGCTAGATCTAGAGCCAGCTTACTTCCAGATCCCATTGGGGAAGAGCCTGTCCCGCAAAACCAATCTGATCCATCTACAGTCTACGGGGCAGTTGAAAAAGTCCAATGTCCAAGACTGATCACAGCCTTTAGTGAGAACGAGCGCAAAATCAGATCCATCATTAATAAGAACTGGGGAATAGTACTCACTGACCCAGTTCTGAAAATGAGTTTGCCATCTAGCCCCACTATAACATTCAGCAGAGGGAGAAACATGGGAGCTGAGTTAGATCTCACCAGCCCTGAGATTAGAACTAAACCCAATTGGTTAAAACCCAAAGATGGTTTTTACAAATGCTCCTCATGCCGGGCTTGCAAGTTCGGGGTAAGCACAACAGAATACAGTACTCCATTCAGTCCTATACCACATAAGATAATGGGAAACTATAACTGCAAAACTGAGTGTGCAGTATACGTCCTCACCTGTACCTGTGGACTTAATTACATCGGAAGTACAAAACTACAGGTACATGAGAGAATACTTCAACATCTACGTGCCATCTTACATAGTGATCCCAATTATCCGGTGGCACGTCACTTTAAACAAGTTCATGATAACAACTTATCTTGTTTAAAATACTATGTGGTATCAGCAGTCCCCAAACCACGCAGAGGGGGGAACAGAGAAGCATTGCTTAGGAGATTGGAGACGAAATTCATCCTTAACTTCGATAGCAAATGCCCAAATGGTCTGAATAACACCGAAGACATGTACACATGCCTATAATTATGTATTCTGATGGCTGCCCTAAATGAGATAATACACACTGTACAACATTTGAGTTTGTTTTTTGCTTAATCGTGATATTATTATCCGATTTTTTGATTGTGTTTGGATTGTCAAATTCGTGGTCAATACAGAGACGTTGAAGGTCCTTAGACATACGAATTATGACGATTGTTTAGTGTTCACCTCACTTTTTTACACTATAGTAGAGACATTGCATTATGTCTTATCTCAGTTGAGGTCAGGTTGAAAGATGCATCTTTATCTTTCCACCATTTTTAACATGTTCTGCATGTAACACATCATTTGCACAGGGTATATATATTTTTGTAGGAAAATTTGGGAAGCAGCTTTACCATGCACTTATCCTTTTGTATATCCCCCTTTTTTAACTGAAGTCACAAATCAGTTTATAGCTATTTGCATTTATGCAGCTATTATGAATTTTTGCACTTCTCTAAGTGTATGTGGATTTATCCAGGAATATTGGACAAAATGCCGAAAATGAAATTTGCGCTTTGAAATTAATTAAATTGTAATTTCATAAAAAGCTTTTATGACGCTATAATACAGTAAGAGAAATTTCCCATGTATATAATGATGTATTTGGAAACAGTATTAAGGTCATGCAAAAATAATTTATGGCTTGTTGGGTTAGCTAAATTACATTGATTTAGTACAAATCATGTAGTCTATTTGCTATGTCCATCGTTTACTTTCCTGAACACGTGACCTTGGTGGGAAGGGCATATTATTTAAAAACGGCTTTAACCTCATACAGCCTTTATGTGAACAAGGGCGCCTGAGCCCGAAACGCGTCATCTGTTGACTGCTGCTAGGTTAAAATAAAACATCTTGCCTGAGAACAGAAGCGGTTCGTGTCTCTTTCTTCGCCGCCGAGGCTTTGGTGGAGGTGGAAGGAGAAACCAGTTTGTGATATATATATATATATATATATATATATACATATATATATATATATATATATATATATATATACATACACACACACATTTATCAACAATAATGTACACAAAGTTTTGTATTAACCTTACTAAAAAAAACACACACAGAACATCTGGAGTTTGTATCAAAGATCCAGAAACTGGCTTCAATAAATACTTGACACCATATCATTTTCAGTGTAAGAAATATGTCATCAACACCTGTAGGCTATGAAATGACGGTTCTCCTTACGGCTGAGAACAAGGAAGCAAAATGAGTCATCTGGTGTATTAATCTCAAAATACAGGTATTTTATGGCACACTTGTTGGGCTTCAAAGCACTGGTCCGTGAATAATGAACATTAGTGCTATCTCCCAGGCTGTTTCAAAGTAAACACTCTTACTTTGAACATGCATGCAGTGTCTGTTGCAGACAAAGTGCAACCTGGATGTATGAGGCGTTAACATGATCCCTATAATTTAGCACCTTTGTAGTCCAGCAGTGCAAAGCAGCCAGCTTAGTGCTTTCAGATCATAGACCTTAATGACTTCGAGAATGCACACTTTGTCTAATTTTTACCATCTTTGTAGTCTTTGTTTGTTTTTATTTGTTAACAAGGAAGCCTCCACATTTCTTATTTTAGAACGTTTTACCAAGTTTTTAAAAGCTGGTATTGATCGTGAGAATAACAGCACATGGAGAAATAAAGGTAAAACGTCCTACATGCCACATCTGCTCGCTCCTATTTAGATTGCAAAATGTTTACTATGCACTGGTTTTAATAGGATATCACCTGCCAAATTTAACATCATTTGCACCAGCTCTATGGAAGCGAATAGGCAATTTGAGAGCAAGATAAAGAGAAGCAAGTCGGGGTACACGTGAGTGGACGGCCACCACTCATTATTTTTAAGAGGAGAATGGACCCCAGTGAACTAAGCTGAACTTGTCCAGTGTAATTTTCCGACACCAGGACATATTTCAGCAGCGGCTGCTTGTTATCTGTTAGCAGCAAAATGCCCAATCAGTGAGGGGGCTTTGCTTAAAGGCCTAATTTAAAGAGACATCTCCCCTCCTTTTGTTCGAGTAGCATCCTCGCTGGGAGCTATCTGTAGTCTCACACATATATACCATAGTAATGGAGGGGAAAGAAAGGAACACAGTTTATCATTTCGCAATTACTAAGAGAATTTATAACGTGGAGGCAAGCTTTTTATTTTGTTCAATGCATGCACTGTAAGTAAGCCAGATGCATTGCTTTATAAGTATTACAGGAACAATTTAAACAATACTATTTTTTTTATTTAATCTTTTACAGCGCTACTCGTCCCAATTTAGAGTGTCCGAGTGCTTTACATCATCCCCCCACACACACACAATAAACATAGAAATAAATCACACAAGTGCGTAAACCAATGTAGAGGATTGTCTTACAAAAGACAATGAGCATTACAAAGTGTAGAAGTCCCACATTGTTGTTTATAGCTCACTATGCTAGATTATAAGGATTGCATTTTATGAACTGCAAGTAACAAACAAAACTCTGTGTTAAAAGTAGTAGCACTTTTGCCAATATACATACAATAGAAATCTGTTATCTGCATGTTGCATGATGTGCTTTGCATGAGACACATTAACCCTGTATGCTAGTTTGAGTCGCAATTGTGGCTACACAAAATACAGATCTCACCGGCAAATGCATAAACCACCATACTTATCCTACCAGTATTATTTCCTGAGATTTACTGGGCACACAAAGATCTCTGTAGCAGCTGCTTGAACCTCATGAGATAATTTTGAAATGCAGATTTTGCTACCAGATTCCCTATCACATTTCTCTTTGTTGCTAATTTCTTTCTGGCAGAGTTGTAAATAAAAAAAAGTATATGTTGACTGTCAGACTGTTTTTCATGAATCCACCCCTCATGACTCTACCCTCCTTTTGTTGCTACACCTTGACCCCTAATTATTGGGTTCCTGAAGAAACGTTTTTCCAATTCTGTTACTGCTTTAAGGATTATATATAGGGCTGTGCAAAACTGGAAAGCCGCTTGAAGTGTGCCTTTTGCCCACCATGTATTATTGTTCTCAGCATGCCCAGCACCAGAAGCACACATGAAATCAGCAGAAAGAATATCGAAAAATGTTCACCCAGTGATTCTCCAAAACTGCTGAGCACCAGTAAAGTGGAAGATCAAAATTCGTTGCACACCGTTTTAAAAAAGTAAGCAGCCTGAATGTTTGTCTTTTTGTTCCTGATCCCCTACATCTGCCTTCGTCTTCCTGCGCCTTTCCTTCCATTCGAGCTGTATCACTCGCTGCACATGGACAGAAAGAAGAAGAAAAAAGCCAGACAGAGGTTGCAGTATGAGGGAAATCAGCAGTATCCAGATCTTTCTTTCAGCTTTAGGTACGTACTACTACTACAGCCTGATTTCCCTCCATCCCACGGCAAGAAATATTGTGTCTTATCTTTGAACAAAATGGTGCCCCCATGATGTGCATCTGCTTGGCATGTGATCCGATTGCAAAGGAAATCTTTCCGACTCTAAAGGGTGGGCCCAAGGTTACCATTGAAATCACTTAGGACTTGCTTCCAAACACTAACATTTTTAGAAAGTAGACGAGCTAACAAATTAACAGGGAGAGCCTGTGCACGAGCTGAGCTATGTAATTGGCAGGGACGGCGCTAGGCATGGGTAGTGTGGACAGCTGCCCAGGGCCTTGCACTCAGCCCACCAGCATGGGGCCCCGAACCGATCGTGTGCTCTGTTGTTTCTCTGTCTCCTTGCAATTAGGGCCTATGGGAGGTGTCCCCTCCTTGGGCCTCTCAGGGATGGTGTGTGAAGGCCTAGGGGAGGGAGAAGCTTCCCCTTGTCCCAATTGCAAGGAGACACATTCAGAGACACTGTGGAAGGTCCATTGTACAGGATTTTAGCGCCCCCACAGTGTTAACTCTCAGCCCACAAGCAATTCTTACACCTATCAGGCTGGAGGTGTGAGAATTGGTTGTGGGCTCAAAGTTAAAACTGTGGGGGCACTAACATCCTGTACAATGGGCCTCCTGCGGTGTCTCTGAATGGTTTCCTTGCAAGGGGTCACTTAAGTAAATTAGAGGGGCCTCGCGCATTCCCTTAAGTTAAATTAGAGGGACCTCCCTTTTGGCCAAGGGCCTCGCAAATTAATATTATTATTCCAAAAAGTGTATTTCATTGATATGCAGAAATGTTTCACCATAGTATTTGAGAATATATCACTGCATTGTCAGGGGTTTACTAAAAGCAGCAGCTTAAATTTAGTGTAAACCCCCTGACCTCCATTACCCAAATATTTCAGTTTTGTGAAAAAGTATCTAAATCTGTCATACCACAACAGATATTTGAAATTATGTGCTCTATTTATCAGTTCCAATCACTACATTTTGAAGAGCTATTTACCTTCAAGGAAGATGAGTTACATTTTTATAGCTCTTGAAATTCTAGAGCATTCGATTTGGGATTGTTAAAGTTTGCAAAGTGTTAGCATGTCTGGGTATGGCTGGTCTTGTTGTTTGCCCTTCTTGCCCCTACTGACTGCAGCAATTCTTTAGAGTTTGCGGTGTTCTGTATCATAACACAGCGTAGCTTTGCAGTTACAATGCACTTAGGTCTGGCAGGCTGATGTAATTCAGAGTTATGCTATGTATAAGTTGAAAGATCACATGTGCTTACCGGGTTGGCTCCTTCAGTATGTGGTTACAGAGAACAGGCAATCCCACAAGTCAGCGTTACTTTAAACAAGTAGGCCCTCTCCAGTGCACAAAGCTGGCAGTGTAGCAAAAGTTCAAGGGAAAAGTTATCATTAGCCAGCATAGTCTAATGTAGATTCTGATTACTGGATGTAGTTTGTGGTACTTCTCAATGTCCCTACATCTCCACACTTATGTAACCTTTCTGTGAAAACTAGCAATATTTCCTTGCAGAGGCCAATATTTTCTCAACAGTTCTAGTTGAGACTGGAATTGCACGTGTCCTTTTGTGAGTTAACCTTATCACTATTTCCAGCTCATGCTTGGATCGTGGAAACTTACAATTATTTTGATGCTGAGATGATACCTCTTACTGTGAAATGTATGATCCCTTCTTTCTGTGGGTATTCTAGTGGGACTGATTCAAGGGTGAGCTGTCCTAAAATTGTGCTGGTGAACGTGAGGGTGTTTAGATATAGTTTTACATGAATAAGAACATAAGAGATGTCTGCTGCTAAATGCGGAAGTGACAATCTTTGTAGGGCAGTGTGCAATTTATAAAAACATAAATGCAGAGCCCCAAAAGTTTTCTTAGGGGACCATTACTGAATGACAGGGTTGCTGTTATCTTTTTCTTCCACTACCCTACTCTTGCTTTACCTTTATCTTCCTCTTGCAAGTTCTTTTTTCATCCACTCTTCAGCCTCCAACATAGTTATTATATCTCTCATTGTCCTTCTTTCTTCCCTTTCTATCTTTCTTTCTTGTCCTGTGTCACAGTATGTTGTTGAACAATGAGCCACAATCTCCTAAAATGAGTGCAGGCGCCCACCACAGACACATTTAGTGGTAGGTACGGTTAGATAAGCATACTTCAAATAGGAGTGTGGTCTCACTGCTGGCTGAAGCAAATCACATCTACATGGAAATGTGCTCCATGTGGAATAGTACTCCTGGTGGAGTGGGCTGGCGGCGGAGTTAGTTTGATCAGTTTGTAGGTAAAGGAAGTTTTACAGTGACAAAAGGCACATTTTTTAATGTGTAGCTTAGAAAAGTATAAGTTGTCTTCTGCCTAAATCAGGAGTGTTCTCCCATGGACATAATCCACATCACAATCTCTGCAAGTATGATGGGTGGTTTATGAACATGGTAAGGATGGAGCTCACTTTGTGTTCTATTCCTTGGCCACTGATCTGTCTGGCAAGTTCCAGCACTCTTTTCTGCAGTTACTACGTTCTCACTACAGTCAATGTATCTACCTCATATTCCTGATTCAACTCTGTGGTTATAACAATATTAATTTTCCACAATGATGAAAGTTTGAGGTGGGTTTGCTATGATTCAAATGTATAGGCATTCTACTCATAAGTGTCTGCAGCAAACTCTGCAATAGCAGGCATATGAACTGTACTTTGCTGTTGGTGCAAAGTTTAGTATGCCTAGTTTATAGAACTTAGTGGCTTGCCTACTGTAGTTAGTTAGATACCAAACTCAATCCACTTTGGGGCTGTTAATTTCTTCAGACATGTAACTCAAGTCACAGGTGTCAGTAATTATAAGCTTTATTTGTTTCTTCTCATAATTCTCTTAAATACAATCAATAGGCCTGCTAAAATATGTCTGAGGTCTTAAGATCTGACGTCACTTCTCGTGATGTCACACCCTGTGATGCTACTCACAATGCTGCAATAGGTGATGTCACACACCATGATGTTACTTGCATACTGCTGGACCTGGTTAGCCCCCCAATTATGTTATTAAGACTTGTGCCATGGATATATTTACATTTCTGCGACTTTGTTTTTGTAAATATTTTGGGGCAGATGTATCAAGATACCATTTTGCGATTCTCAAATAGCGATTTTTAAGGAATCGCTATTTGAGAAGTGCAAAATGGTATGTATGTACAAAATCGCTATTTTTTAGCGATCCCTTAAAATTCCTTAATTGCGATTAGCAAATTGCTAATCGCAATTAAGGAATAATTTCCCATTCATTTCTATGGGCCAGCAGGCCCATAGGAATGAATGTGAAAATATTCTCAATTTGCGATTAGCAATTTGCTAATCGCAATTTGAGAATAATTTCAAGGGTGCAAGGGTGTCTTAAGGACACCTTGTTGCACCCCTGAATTTGACATGTGTGCGCATATGGCGCACATACATGCCCTAAGGGCATGTATGAGCGTCATATGGCACCTTTAGAATTTTTAAAAAAGTGCATTTTGAAAAGAATTCGCCAATTACCACCAACTACAAGTTGGTGGTAATTTGCGAATTCTTAGTCAAAAATCACAACACTGGAATGCTTAATACATTTCAAATAAGAAATCGCAATTTGCCATTTCTTAAAAGCCTCGCAATATTAAGGAATCGCGAAATTTGCGATTCCTTAATATTGCGAGGCTTTTTGCATGATACATTCCAAATCCCGTTTTTTTGGTCACAAACGCTGGTATTTTGCGAATCGCAGCGTTTGCGCCGAAAAAAACGGATGATACATCTGCCCCCTAGTTTCCTTGAAATTTTGTAGCAAACAAGCATGATATTAATGTCTTTCCATGTTTCAAAATCCCTTGTCTATGCTCCTGATAAACCTACACAATTTATACAGATATTATGAGAATAGTTATATATTTCAACCACTCTTGGTTCATTAGCAAAAACCTATTAATAAATATCAGTTTTATTCAGCAAACAAAACTTTGAAAATGTGTGATTGCTGGATCTTTTTCTGATATTTCTATAATTGATTGTTTATAAGGTCAACAACAAAGAAACTCCATAAACAAGCAGCAAAATAAATGTAAAATGATTTGTTTAACCACTTTATTTGGTTAGAAATGCTAAGTATCCTGCAAAAGAACGCAGCACCATGAATTTGTAAAATAATATACAGTTGGACTTCTTTTCTGGGAAATACCATTATATATATATATATTTATTTATATATATATATATATATATATATATATATTGAAGCTCCACGGTCCCCTCACCGGTTGGAAAGAAGACCTTAAGCACATATATATATATATATATATATATATATATATATATATATATATATATATATATATATATATATATATATATATATATATATATATATCAAAGCTCACTCCCTCCCGGTCCCGGGTGGAAATAAGGACGGCACACACGGGAATTCTTTACAATGGCAACTTTTACTCGCACAGACGCGTTTCGGAAGCAGCGCTTCCTTCCTCAATGTTTGTTACACCGCAATGCGCGATTCGGCGCCATTTATTTCAAATCACACAAACGACTTGTATTGGCAAACATAAAGAGAGGACTGACGCGTGAGCGCCATCTTGCTAATGCATTTCATCCTGCAAAAACATACTAGTGATTAAATAGTACTCTTTCATTCAGTGATTACTAAAATTCATAATTATTTAGAAAAACCTCTCATATTTACAACAAGAAATTTACTTGGTGGTATTGCCGTGGATCGGCAGATCCCTCTCTCATTAATACGCTGGGTAATGGATTAAAAATCTTGCCGTGGATCGGCCTGTGGCAACACAAAGGTTGCCATTTAAATTTCCAATAACCCCGTATAGTCATTTTTGCCAGTCAATGTCGCATGTTAAATTTTAAAATATTAACAAAGTTGCAAAATATTCCACAATAATCCTGAAAAAACAAAAGAAATAAGTATGTAGTGCAATGTATATCAGAACAATCATCATCTCGTAGTTCAAGGCACTCAGTAGTGATCAATTTCAGAGAGACACTAACGTCAGAAACCATTATCATTTAGCTGTTGTTACTTTCATATTTACACTGGAAATACTGTGCGTCATTGTTATCTTTTAACTCCCTAAATGTACAGTCAATTCCTCCCCACAATTTAATCCCCAAGGGGCTTTTGTTTGGCAGTCTATGATGTATCGGGATTCTAATCTGCGAAGTTTTTGCAGTTTATCCCCTCCCCTGATATTATCAGAAATCGCATCCAGGCAAAAGTACTGCAACAGATTCCTATCGCTCTTGTGTTTGATCGAAAAATGTCTGGCGACAGGGTATGTAAAATCTCTGTTTACTATGGCCCGCATATGTTCCAAAATGCGCAATTTCACGGGGTTTATAGTACTGCCTATATACCTAAGCCCACAGGGGCAGAGAAGGCAATAGAAGATATAGACCGCAAAAGGGGAGGTACATGTAAGGAACTGGTTGATTTTCTTCTTCTTTTTAGTTCCACAACCCATGATTTCATAAGAATAGACCCTTTTACTATTGGCAAAGTCTGTTCTACGGTTGAAGCGTAACTGCTCCACTAATGATGATTTTGAATTGGCTGCGCAGGAAAGTAATGACAGATTTGAGGCTAGGGGTTACAGCAGGCAACTGTTACAGAACACTCTGGATAGAGTAAGGACACAACCCAGACAGACTTTGTTTGTTAAAAAGCATAAACCCTCTACTAACATAGAAAAATTCAGGATGATTACACCTTACTCCAAAGATTGTCAACAATTGAGGAGCATCCTAAAAAGACACTGGCATATTTTGCAAAAGGACAGTATAATAGGGAGTGATATACCTGCCAATCCCCTAATTACCTTTAAAAGGGCGCGTTCGCTGAGGGATACCTTGGTACATAGCCATCTGTCACCTATCCCCACACGCACGGGTAATCTGAAAGATGCTAAGGGCTTCTTTCCCTGTGGCCGGTGCAAAGCCTGTGCCAATAGTAAAAGGGTCTATTCTTATGAAATCATGGGTTGTGGAACTAAAAAGAAGAAGAAAATCAACCAGTTCCTTACATGTACCTCCCCTTTTGCGGTCTATTGCCTTCTCTGCCCCTGTGGGCTTAGGTATATAGGCAGTACTATAAACCCCGTGAAATTGCGCATTTTGGAACATATGCGGGCCATAGTAAACAGAGATTTTACATACCCTGTCGCCAGACATTTTTCGATCAAACACAAGAGCGATAGGAATCTATTGCAGTACTTTTGCCTGGATGCGATTTCTGATAATATCAGGGGAGGGGATAAACTGCAAAAACTTCGCAGATTAGAATCCCGATACATCATAGACTGCCAAACAAAAGCCCCTTGGGGATTAAATTGTGGGGAGGAATTGACTGTACATTTAGGGAGTTAAAAGATAACAATGACGCACAGTATTTCCAGTGTAAATATGAAAGTAACAACAGCTAAATGATAATGGTTTCTGACGTTAGTGTCTCTCTGAAATTGATCACTACTGAGTGCCTTGAACTACGAGATGATGATTGTTCTGATATACATTGCACTACATACTTATTTCTTTTGTTTTTTCAGGATTATTGTGGAATATTTTGCAACTTTGTTAATATTTAAAAATTTAACATGCGACATTGACTGGCAAAAATGACTATACGGGGTTATTGGAAATTTAAATGGCAACCTTTGTGTTGCCACAGGCCGATCCACGGCAAGATTTTTAATCCATTACCCAGCGTATTAATGAGAGAGGGATCTGCCGATCCACGGCAATACCACCAAGTAAATTTCTTGTTGTAAATATGAGAGGTTTTTCTAAATAATTATGAATTTTAGTAATCACTGAATGAAAGAGTACTATTTAATCACTAGTATGTTTTTGCAGGATGAAATGCATTAGCAAGATGGCGCTCACGCGTCAGTCCTCTCTTTATGTTTGCCAATACAAGTCGTTTGTGTGATTTGAAATAAATGGCGCCGAATCGCGCATTGCGGTGTAACAAACATTGAGGAAGGAAGCGCTGCTTCCGAAACGCGTCTGTGCGAGTAAAAGTTGCCATTGTAAAGAATTCCCGTGTGTGCCGTCCTTATTTCCACCCGGGACCGGGAGGGAGTGAGCTTTGATATTGAAGCGCGAAGCTCTGACGCGCTTGGGCAGGCACCCGCTGTAAGAGTGCCCCGGACCTCGGAGCAGAGAGCCTGGATATATATATATATATATATATATATATATATATGTATATATATATATGTATATATATATATATATATATATATATATATATATATATATATATGTATATATATATATATATATATATATATACATATATATACATATATATATATATATATATATACATATATATATATATATATATATATATATATATATATATATATATATATATATATATATATATATATATATATATATATATATATGGATGAAAAAATTCTATGCAGAAATAAGAGGCCAGAGGGGGTTTTCAGGGGAACAGCAAGTATTTAATGGGTTGCTGGCAGTGGCGGTAAATGCATTTCGGCATCGGCCTTCCTCAGTACCCTTCACTGGTTCTTTCCAAATGTCACTCAGTCCTGTTTAAAAATGTTCGTCTGCAACTTCATACTCCTCCCCCTTATGTATTCGACACACCTGGGCAGCTCATTTCAGTCCTGAGAACTACCTCTACCAGCATGCACTGTGCTCGGCAATACGGGGTAGGTGGCGTGGGCGAGTGGTTCCAAAGACTGTAGGTCTGTGCGGACAGCAGGTGAGTGGAAACAACCCGAAACAGCTTCCCAAAGTCCACGAGCGTGCCCCTGGGCCCCCTCCAAGCTGCCCAGCCGTTTCTCTCCGGAATTCGTACAGGTTGGGTGCTGCCAAATGCGAGGCGTCATGCTCCATGGGGATAAAATACCTCCGTCATCCTGATTCCTTCCGAGAGTCCGGGCGATCTCCGACTTGTATTGATTGCTCAATTATGTATAACGCTGGAACAGCGGATTTGCTGGAATTAAGTCGGGACTCTTGTCGGGCAGGGCCATCTTTCCTGCGTCTTCAGGCGGGCGCATAAAATATGGCCGAAAAATTTCTATGCAGAAATAAGAGGCCAGAGGGGGTTTTCAGGGGAACAGCAAGTATTTAATGGGTTGCTGGCAGTGGCGGTAAATGCATTTCGGCATCGGCCTTCCTCAGTACCCTTCACTGGTTCTTTCCAAATGTCACTCAGTCCTGTTAAAAAATGTTCGTCTGCAACTTCATACTCCTCCCCCTTATGTATTCGACACACCTGGGCAGCTCATTTCAGTCCTGAGAACTACCTCTCCCAGCATGCACTGTGCTCGGCAATACGGGGTAGGTGGCGTGGGCGAGTGATTCCAAAGACTGTAGGTCTGTGCGGACAGCAGGTGAGTGGAAACAACCCGAAACAGCTTCCCAAAGTCCACGAGTATGCCCCTGGGCCCCCTCCAAGCTGCCCAGCCGTTTCTCTCCGGAATTCGTACAGGTTGGGTGCTGCCAAATGCGAGGCGTCATGCTCCATGGGGATAAAATACCTCCGTCATCCTGATTCCTTCCGCGAGTCCGGGCGGTCTCCGACTTGTATTGATTGCTCAATTATGTATAACGCTGGAACAGCGGATTTGCCGGAATTAAGTCGGGACTCTTGTCGGGCAGGGCCATCTTTGCTGCGTCTCCAGGTAGGCGCAGAAAATATGGACGAAAAATTTCTATGCAGAAATAAGAGGCCAGAGGGGGTTTTCAGGGGAACAGCAAGTATTTAATGGGTTGCTGGCAGTGGCGGTAAATGCATTTCGGCATCGGCCTTCCTCAGTACCCTTCACTGGTTCTTTCCAAATGTCACTCAGTCCTGTTAAAAAATGTTCGTCTGCAACTTCATACTCCTCCCCCTGATGTATTCGACACACCTGGGCAGCTCATTTCAGTCCTGAGAACTACCTCTCCCGGCATGCACTGTGCTCGGCAATACGGGGTAGGTGGCGTGGGCGAGTGGTTCCAAAGACTGTAGGTCTGTGCGGACAGCAGGTGAGTGGAAACAACCCGAAACAGCTTCCCAAAGTCCACGAGCGTGCCCCTGGGCCCCCTCCAAGCTGCCCAGCCGTTTCTCTCCGGAATTCGTACAGGTTGGGTGTTGCCAAATGCGAGGCGTCATGCTCCATGGGGATGAAATACCTCCGTCATCCTGATTCCTTCCGAGAATCCGGGCGGTCTCCGACTTGTATTGATTGCTCAATTATGTATAACGCTGGAACAGCGGATTTGCCGGAATTAAGTCGGGACTCTTGTCGGGCAGGGCCATCTTTGCTGCGTCTTCTATATATATATATATGTGTGTGGGTGTGTGTGTGTGTGTGTATAACTGTGTAGTTATAGTTACTCAGATTTTCCATAGTAAGGGGATTTTTTTGTTTGCTAATAACTTTGGAGCCTTCTGATTAATCTGCACAAAAAGTTTTTTAAAAAGTACATTCAATTTGGCTACTTCATGGTTTTACATGTATCCATCAAATGTGCAATTTCTCATGGTAATTTAGTTAGGAAACTTTGCTCTTGGATACAGAAAAATAGAATTATACAAAATTTGGCAAAAAGTTAAAACTTTATTAATCTGTTCAGCCGTATTAGAGCAATTACCATTTATGAAGGGGATTGGGTTGGGCATAAATAGGTTGACCCTCCGAAAAAATTAGGTCTCGCTGGATGGTTGAGGAGAGTACTTAGGAAAAAAAACGTCATAAAAGTACTCGTACCTCATTGATTGAGGGAGTTTTACTGCCATTGGTCATTTTTGTTAGGGTTTGTGCACAGCAAAGAGCATGTCCCCTCTCATTGCACTAGTGGTTTCTGTAATAGCTCTCTTTAAACATACTATTGAAAGCCTTTCTTGTTATCACAGCCCCTCCTTAAGACTTCTGTGTATGTTGCTCAATGTATTCACAAGTTTGGACATTGCTGTCTTGTTTGCACATTGGACCTTGTTTTTACCAAGGCTTATTTAGAGCACTCGTCCCTAGGCCATGTGCTACTTCAACTCATTAGCATAATAACTGAAGCTCTGCACACCTGCTTGTGAGAACCACACCCAGTTCTTCGAACCACACCAGCTCTTCGAACCACACCCAGCCCTGTCTATAAAAGGCAGCCCCTGAGCCTCACCCAGTGCTTGTGCTCGTCTACCTCCCAATTACCTGAGAACAGATCCTTCGGCGCTGGCACTCCTGCTCTCTCCAGACCTTCATTGGCTTCAACGGGCGCGGCTGCTGGATCTTCCTTCTTCCGGTTTTCGGCTCCTTCTTGCCTCAGCCCCTCTTCTGTCCACTGCAATAGACCTGCAAAAGAGAAAGAGGACAAGGTTAGACTGATCAGTATCCCTTTCCAAGAACAAGTAAGTGCAAAAGTTTTTATTACCTGAAAGAACTTTGTCGGCGATTTCTGGATTCATGTAAAGACAATTTGGAACAAGATATCTCCCACGAACTTTGTTGTTCAAACTCCTTTGTTACAAGACTACTTTGTGGAACTTTGTGAAATAAACATTGTTTTACATGGAACTTTTTTAAGAATCGAACAGAAGAAACCATTGACAGCATGGCAAACAGCAAATCAAGGACTTGCACAAATTACCTGCTGTATTTTGATGTAAAAGTAAGGTATTTGTTTTATAGGAAGTCTGGAAATGTGTGAAAAGTGAGTTTGCTATTAAGAATTTAGGCTTTACTTATATTAAGGTGAATGTTAGATGTTGGTAATTCTGATAATGATATTCGTTTGATTTTACATAAGTTTTACAGTAATAGAAAGCACATCCCAGAACAGTAACACATTCCAAACCTGGAAGCTAAAGACCAGGATCCAAGAGGTACTTTTAGAAGAGAATTTCTAAATAGATTACGGGTTAGTCAGGAACACTTTTAGGGATAGGTTGCACTTATCTGTTCTTTGTTTATGTTTCATTAGGCACCAGTTTCTACAGAAGTCAGAGAGGGCTGCAGATTTTAGCAGCACTTCTACAGTGGAAACGCAAGAACGGTGTTGTCTCTCTTTTTTTATTTTATCCACTTCCCCCCTTCCCTTGAGCTTCTGGTTCTTAGTGCACTGTTTAAAATTAGTTTGCTGGAACAAGCAGTTTCAGGGTGGGGTCGGACTGTCTTCAACCTCCATCAGAACTGAACGGAAACTCAGGTGAGCTGGGCTTTGACAGAAGCACAAGCCTTTAAAATATTCAGTTCTATTGGCTGATGAATGCCGGGGAAGAAACAGAGGGCATTGACCCCACGGATATGGCGCAGGCCCTAAACGAGGACTTGGCCCATAATGAATCAATGTCTGGCATCTTGCAACATATGCAAGAGGAAATAGAGAAATTAAAGTTGGAAAACACCTTTTTAAAACAGGATTTAAGCAGGTATAAACCTAGGGAATCCCAGTGGAACACAGCTTTTACGCCTTTGTTTAAAACCACCTCAGAAACATACAACTTTTCCTCCCCCAGTTGAGGTTACTGTTAATGTTCCTAATGCTGTGCCTTTAGCAGCACCTGAACGTTTTCATGGAGATAGTGGGGTTGGACTGTCTTCAACCTCCATCAGAACTGAACAGAAACTCAGGTGAGCTGGGCTTTGACAATTTTGGTACCATGAGACAAGTTCTGGTCCCGCGATACTAAAATGATCTGATTTGCTGGCTGAAAAATTGAACAAAATGCTGCTCTCATTCTTACAGGACAGAGGACTGGGTCCAGATACATGAATTTAAAGAAAAAGGGCACATAAGGGGGCAAGAGGAGTAAATCCTGACTCTAGGCACGTGATGGGTGGGTCCATAGGGATCCACACTAATTAAAATGTTAAAAAGAATTAGATGATTTGGCAGCAGTACCAAATATAGTCACTGAAAAAATATATACATATAAGATAAATATGTTTTGAGCTTAATAAAATCACAGATTTTTAATTTGGGACTGTTGTGCTTGCTCGCTTATATGCTAAGCCACTGGGTGGAAGTATGGTGACATGGTAAAGTGACCGGAGAAAGAAATCACAGCAAAAGAAATATAAATATGAATGTTCACTGAAAAAACAAAGGCTAAAGTGACATTATAATTAGGTGTTGAAATGAGATAAGAGCAAACATTTAAAAAAAATTTTAAAACAAAACAATCAGCCAGTTATAGTTTAGTGAACTAAATATAACTTCTATCCCTGCCACACACTGCTTATGACCTCACATATTACATCTTTCATGACATGTTAAATGATGCTAATGAGTACATCATTGATGACATCTCAATTTACATAATTGTTGACTACACTGATGATATTAAAGTCATATACTGCATAGATTTACTGTGTGTATAAGTGTGGGTGCAATTATTGGAAATAGCATAAGCCCTGAGGGATGTGTAGTTGAGCATGTTGAAAGTTATGTGGTACATTGTTTACAAACAAGTAAAGTGCACCCTGTCAAACAAGGTAAAGGTTGAGTGTAAGAAAGTTTATTATTAGTTGGGGTGGATGGTAATTTGTCTTTGTTATGTCCAGTAAAGTTTTCAGTAATTTAAACTTGAGCTCCATCCCTGGTAGCCATGGAACAGTGAAGACAGGCTTCACCTAGGAAATGTGTAAAACATTTAGAAGTGCCAAACTAGTTAAAAAGTCCAAAGCAGAACACAATGATAATTCCACTTGAATTTGTACAAGAAGAGACATGTCATGAACAAAATGACACCAAAAAGACAATAATCTAATAAGCTTTAAATAAAGATAGCACCAAAAAGAAGAAAGTACTAACAGTATTATATTGATCATGCTAAACTGGGACAAGGGTAAAGTACAAGGTTGGCCGTGGTGGAACATGAGTCAAATACAGACACCAGGTTTGTCCCATTCAGAAGTTTTACCTTCTGACTTAGAGTATCAGATGTATCAAAATAGGTATTAGCGATTCTCAAAATGCGATTTTTTGCGAATCGCAAAACCAGTTGTAAATAAAATATCGCAAATTTTAGCGATTACCAGAAATTCACAGAATAATAATGCGAATACCTATTTTGCGATTCCTTATTAGCAAATTGCACATAAGGAATCGCAATTCTGAGAATCGGCAATTCAGGTGCAGCCTGATGACGATCAGGCTGACGTGATGAGATGTGTGTTTGCTATATGTGGGTGACGATCCACGTGAAAGGATGATGCCTTCCATTATCGAGATTTGAAGGTGCAGAACCTAGCGTGGACGGTGTGACATATAGGTGGTTTATAGTTAAAAGGGATACTTATTGACAAAAGGTACTACATATAAATGGAAATCTTGGAGATAATTCGAACAACCTTTTTGCATCATAAAAGTGACGCCGCGTTTGCAATATTTGAGAATTTTGATGCTCTACGCACACGAACTTGAGAATGTTCCTCCTTCAAAAAGGATAGTAGAACATGTTCTTGTGGGAACTCTCCTTGTGAGGCAGTGCTGTACCATCTTCAGTTGTCTTTCAGGATAGTAGAGCCTTGTTTTTTTGGTAATCGTCATGAAAAGTGGCTGTCCTCAATTGTTGCAGGATAGATGAAATAAATACACCTACTATAGTAGATAACAGTGGAAGCTTACTACTAGTTGCGTTTTCCTTCCCCAGGTTGAGCAGCCTTTTTAAGCGTTATATCTGGCAGGTCCTGAAGAAGGTGCATTTCATCATTCTGCAGCCACTGAAACCTGTCGACCACTGCCTTGTTAGACCCTGCTAATTGCAGTTATTGCACTTTGGTCATTTACACTACTAAGTCATCCTGTAGTTCCAGTTCCCTAGATATATGGAATGAATGTGAAGGTTGTTATGGGTATGTTTGAATATGGTATGAATGTTGGTTTGTGAGTCTGGTTTGTGTCTCCTGGACCTGTCAGCCGCCTTCGACATGGTCTGCCACCACACACTACAAACACGCCTACACGACGCGGGGATCCAAGAGAAGTCCCTGGACTCGACCACATCCTTCCTCTCTGGCAGAACCCAGAGCGTCCGCCTCCACTGCCACTGAAATCATCTGCGGCGTACCCCACGGCTCCTCCCTCAGCCCGACGCTGTTCAACATCTACATGGCACCGCTCGCCCACGTCGCCAGAAAGCACAACCTTTACATCATCTCCTAAGCCGACGACACCCAGCTGATCATCTCCCTCACCAAAGACTCTCACACCACCAAAACCAACCACCACGAAGGAATGAAGGCCATCGCCAAATGGATGAGGAACAGCCGGCTGTAAGCTGAACTCGGACAAAACTGAGGTCCTCATCCTCGGCTCCACCCCCTCAGCCTGGGATGACTCCTCATGGTCATCAACCCTAGGAACAGCCCCGACACCCACCGATCACACACGCAACCTGGGCATCATCCTCAACTCCACCCTCTCCATGACTAAACAGGTTAACACCATCTCCTCATCCTCCTCCGCAGGATCTTCAAGTGGATCCCCACCAAGACGAGAAGAACAGTTACCCAGGCCCTCGTCACCAGTAGGCTGGACTACGGAAACGCCCTCTACGGAGGTACGTCGGCCAAGCTCCTGAGACGTTCGCAACGCATCCAGAACGCCTCGGCACGTCTGACCCTCGACATCCCCCACTGCAGCCACATCACACCCCACCTGAGAGACCTGCACTGGCTCCCCGTCAACAAGAGGATAACCTTCAAACTCCTCATCCACGCACACAAAGCTCTCCACAAGAGCTGCCCAGCATACCTCAACAGATGACTCAACTTCTACTCCCTCACCCCCCACCTCCGCTCCGCTCCGCCAGCCTCTCCCTCGCCACTCTTCCCCGCATATGAAAAACTACCGCCGGCGGCAGATTCATCTCCCACCTCGCCGCCAAGACCTGGAACACCCTCCCCACCAACCTGCGGCAAACCCAAGACCTACCGGCCTTCAGAAGACTCCTCAAGACCTGGCTCTTCGATCACTAGCAGCACCCTCCCCCTCCAGCCCCTTGAGACCCTCATGGGTATGTAGTGGACTTTATAATGGCATGATTGATTGATTGATTGACAGATATGTTCCTGCACCCAAGGACATAAACAACACCGTTTTACACCGATCTGTAGCATTGCGTCATCATTACTCACCTAGAAATAGTTCAGTGTGATCTCATCTTGTCTCTTGTGCCCGGCAGCCACCACGAAGCCACTTGCTGATCTGCATCATAGAGCTGGTCCCTCCTCATCTGATGAGTCGGAATCTGTGAGCTCCACTGGGGTGCCTTTCTTGGTGGCGATGTTGTGTAGCATGGCACATGTTACAACGATTTTGCAGCATGTCTCGGGCTGTACTGTAGCGCTCCTCCACTCTTATGTAGGAAACGGAAATGACTCTTAAGGATTTCAACAGTTCTCTCAATGGCACAGCGGGTGGCTCTGCGGGTGCTGTTGTACTTCCGTTCCCCTGAAGTGGCTGGATTCAGGAACGGAGGCAGGATGTCACACAGCATACCCACTGTCACCTGCAGAGTGACAAGAATTAGGTTAAACACTGTCCTTCCACTTCAGACCTTTACTGATTCTGTTGGGTCATCCAGATAGGCCCGGACCATCTGCTCAATGGTCATGGGTGCTTTGCTTTGCACGACCCTCTTTTGACTTTGCCACAGCACTGGACTTAAGCCCTGCCTGTAGAAACCATTCCTGTGCCGATTTTGGGGCTGATGCTCCTGTGCTTGTTGTTGTTGATGTTGTTGATGTTGGTGGTTTTGGCTGCTGTGAGCCAACATTACTGCCTGAAGTTGAACATGAAGGCTGCCTTGCAGTACTTGTTGTGCCCTGGAGGAGTCGGCCTCTAATTCCTGACCATTCTTTTTTTAGCTGACTCGCTTGCACATCTTTCGACATTTTGTAGCTGGCAACATTCCTGTCTGAAAAAGGAATGCAAGTGTGTAGTAATGGTTTGTACGATGGATCAAGAATTGTGGCACAAATGTAATGGCTGGGTGATATAATGCCTATTGTATTTTCAGATAAGCGAAGGGTTAAGCTCTCCACCAACTCATATGCTTCTTTTTTTCCTCCACACCTGTGTATATTGCAGACACCTCCTTCAGCTGTTCCTGTAGCCTGTACAACAATGTGATAGCTTGGTCCATAGTACAGCCCTCCTTGCTGACTTCACGTGTGAAGTTCTCAAAAGGAAGCATCATCTCTGTCGGGTATTTAACTAGGCCCCATTTGCCCATATCAATGATCATGCCTTTCACAGTAGCATTCCTTTTTGCATGAAATATTCATTCATTGGTCTGTACTGCTTTAACAGACGTTCAAGCATGTAATCGGTAAGTTCCAACATGTTGGCACCTCATGGATAAGTTCTTTAACTGGCATTCTATTATCACATTGAATGATCCTCAGTTGCTTCCGGGCTTTAAAAGAATGGCTGAGCAATTGAGCTGAATATCAAAATTTTTAATATGGTGTCAAGGCCTCCTCTAGTGAATATGTGCTTTACAAACATACATGGTGTGTTTCTCCCTCTATCCCTTCATTTCTTCCTTTCACATTCTTTTCCTACTTCCTCCTTTTTTCATCCATTACTTATTTATTTCCTTACTCCAGTGCTCCTCTTCCTGCCTGCATTTGTTACTGCCTTCTTTAATGTATTCCTTCCTTCATTCTTTTCTTTCTTTTAGACAGCGCAGTGCAAGCATATTTTGTTTTGTTTTCAAAGCTGCCTCAAGTCCTCAAATTACCTTTCTCTAATTTGAGTTCACTTTTAAGTTTTTGTCATAGGCTTCCAATATGTTATATTATGTTATATTGATTTGCATAGCACACTAATCACCCAGGAGGGTAACCAGGGATTTGGGCAGGTGTGTATGTGTGAGGTGCCGGAGTTGCTTTTGTGAAGAGATAGCCCTTCATCTTCTTGTGGAGCTCAATATGGGAGGAGGTGACTCCGATGTGTTGAGGCTTGCGGATGTGGGTGGAGCCAATAAAGGGAAGTAGGTGGGCCCACTGAAGGGAGTGGGCAGAGCTGGGGAAGTGGGTGTGGCCTCGTTAAAGACTGTGAGCACCTGCACTTTATATTAAAAAAATTAAGCACTTTGGTGGCCACATCCCTCACAGGAATTTGGAATGGGGTAATATTGGTCTCCACTGGGGCGGGGCTAATGTCCATAATGACTGGCTCATCATCATCCTCCTCTTCTATATTTACCTCCACAACTCTAAGGATTTCTGGAACCTTCCTTTCCCTAGCCTTGTCTTGTGGCGTATCTCACTCTCAGACTGAGGTGGGATCCAAGTGGCATCTAGCTCATCAGAAGGGGGGCTTGCAGAAGAAGTTGTTGGACTAACCCTCCTTTTCCTTGCTAGGGATCTAGAAGACAATAGATCTTCTGAAAGAGTGGCTTGCTCTTCTTCTTCCTCAGCAGGAAGCTCGATCTCCTGAACTGCCCCTACTTCGGGAGGAACAACTACTATTGAGGGCTGTGATTGCGGCTGTTGTTGCCCACTTATCTGAGTTTCCTGCATAGATTGGGTACTACTTTGCAATAATGATAAGTTAATTTCAACATCACTGCTCGTCGGCGTTGTCGTGATTAGACTGCCTGCCTCTGCGATAGACATGGGCTTGGGCCTAGGTTGGTGGGGTAGGTCCATTGATGCAGAGGTGCTGCTCCCAGCTTGCTCCCTGGACACTACTGCGGCAGGCACAATTTTTGATTTCCCAAAAGAGGTCTTGGGCGACAAATCGGTGGTGGTCAGCGGCAGTGCCTTCTTCATTTCACTGGCAACTTTATTGGTACTGGATCTGGTACCTTTCTTTGGGTCCATCTTGAAGATGTCAGTTAGCATGCAGTGGCACAAGTTGAAGAGATATCTGTCTGTGGTCACACATCACATGACGTACGCAGGGCACAGGCCTTCTGCCTGGCAGTACAATGGGTGATGTTGTCTGCTCCTCTTTTTGTGCATCTAAAAGCAAAGAAGCAGGAAGAACAACAGTGAAATTGTGTCTCAATTATTAGTACAAACAAATATAATGTAATTTAGTGTGTGTGGTCACATTTGTTAGTGTTATTATTACCTCAGTTATTAAAACAATTAACAATACAGTGTAACCATTTGTGAGACTTTGATAACAACATGGACTTTCATGATGTACTGTGTTACTGTGTACACTACAGTAGTACACCCAGGAAGGTTATGAAAGAAGAACAGCAACAAAAATACAAATGTAACGGTTTGGCATTGTGTATCACATGGGATGCTGCACTCAGGGAGCTGCAGCTGACAAATGACAGTAGAAGCAATAATCCAAGGCAAGAAAAGGGAAGACAGACAAGCAGGCCTATATGGCAAAATCACACTAACTGGCTCCACAAAATGGCCGCCAGCCACTGGTCACACAACAACAACAGGCAGGAGGGCTGAAAAACAATGAACTCAGGCAGGCCTCTATGAAGTATGGACACAGAGATTCTGGGTGTTCGGGATTGAGTTCTTTACAAAACTTCCACCGGAAGACTAAAGGCACGCCCGAATGACGTGTTCGCGATCGAAATCTTTCACTGGACCATAAAGCCACATAGCAAATGTAGTGGCTCTCGCGAACGGCTCAGGAAATCTCGCCGGCAATCACAGGCACCCAGTAAATTGCTCCCACATGCGCAAAAATGCATTTCGGGTTCTGAAACAAAAAAAACTCTGCTCCATTGCAGAGAGCGGAGTTTTACACCCAGGTTTAACTATAACAACCTACTGGCAATCACCAGTAGGTAATATATATCTATGTATTTCTATCTATCTATCTATCTATCTATCATCTATCTATCTATCTATCTATCTATCTATCTATCTGTCTGTCTGTATGTATGTATGTATGTATATATATATATATATATATATATATATATATATATATATATATATTATATATATATATATATATATATATATATATATATATATATATATATATATATATATATTGTTGTAGCTCATGTAGAGCTTGTAAATTCGGGGTAAACACAAGAACATACACAACCCCCTTTGAAGCAAACCCCGTCCCCCTACGGGACCATTTCACTTGCCGCACCGAATTAGCAGTATACGTTCTTACCTGCAGCTGCAATCTGCAGTATGTGGGTAGCACCAAATTACCGGTGCATCAACGTATACTACAGCACCTCCGCGCAATTTTACATGCAGATCAGAGCTATCCGGTGGCACGGCATTTTCAGATGGTGCACAACAAAATTTAGCACATCTGAAATATTATGTCATCGATGCCATTGTCACTAGCAAGAGAGGAGGGAACTATGAGAAAAAACTGAGACAACTAGAGTCCCGTTACATAGTCCTACTTAATAGCAAAAGCCCAGGGGGCCTAAACATGGGGGAAGATTTACACAACTTTCTATAAAGCTCAACTTGTTGTTCATCTGGCTATATATCTATAAGTCAACAGATCATCATAACAGAAATACTTACGTTTTAAGATTAGATCGTATATAATATCGCCTAAATAATTCTATGTGATGATGCCTACAAACCCACTGTGAAAAACATGAAAATACTGTTTATTGCCTACTTTTTAACCTAAGAAGAAAAAAAATTTAAAAAAAATGAAAAAATGAAAACATTTGTTTACATTTTATATCAGCACAACACTTATGCACTTTTTCAATATATATTTTTCCTCAAAACAGCACTTGTTTATTTTTCCACGTAACTTGGTACAAACAACACATTTGTTATCATCCACATTAAGGGAATTACATCGCCTTTATTTTTGCATACAACACTGAGACCGAGCACTATTGTGTAGTATATTGAATCTGTACATTGACTCATTCACATATTTTGTCACTCCTTGTGAAATCCAGCATCCAATAGATATGGGTCTTATTAATTTAACCCCCCGGGTTGTAATTTTTGATATATTATTAGGTATGCATGGAAAGACTATTGTATATAGCGTATTTGCACGAATGATAACAAAATACAAATAGGAGTTCGAGCTTTTTGCTGTCCTGGCAAATTGAAATAGTTCCATGTCATGATTTTAACCCCTCTAATTTTGGCCAGGGATATAAATTGCTATAAATATATATAGCATTGTACATAGCGTATTTGCACAAATAATAACTATAACACTACTCAGTGAGTACTAAAAATTAATTAGGCCACACTAAACTTAAAGAGGTGAGCACTTTCCATGACAACACGAGCTTTCTGCACCATCATTACTGGTTCAAGTACATAACATCTGAATGTACGAAACAATACTATTAGTACAATATGGATTAAATGTATATTTCGAATATGTAAATAACTGATACTAAAAAATATTTGATTTATTATATCTATTTTAGATGTTAAAAGTGTTTTCAATGTGTAGTATTAGTTTTACCAATATAACATTACTAGCCTAAAATGGCGCCCGCATTTTCAAATAAACATTGTTTCAAATGTGTTAGGAGTCTGTCTTCTATGTCAATGACATGCTTGGCGCGAAATTCAAACACCCTTGATGTATATATTGTGTTGTTTCACATATGTCATTTGTCAGTGAGCAAGGGCACAGGCGTGCCCGAAACGCGTCTGATGACTACTTTTCACCACACGATGCTAATTCCTGGTCTGTGTGCCTTTCTGTGCAGCCAAGCACGGGTGAAGACGGGCTGGATACGCATATATATATATATATATATATATATATATATATATATATATATATATATGTTTCAGCCTCATTATGGTTAGGAATTAGCATTTAAAAAACCTTAGAAATTCACTGAAAAAAACCATAGGTTTCACCCATGTTATAGTTAGCTGGACATTTCTCTCATACAAAACCATTGAAATTCCCCCGTTATAGTTAGTTCAGCTAACTATAACTTGCGCGCCCGCATGCACTGCTGATGACGTCACATATTACATCACTCATCACATGGTCAGTGACATCACTGATGACATCACTGACGACATATCAAATGACATCACTGATTACATCACTGGTGACATCATCCAGTGAATGTGTGTCTTTCTGAAAAATAAATATTTTTTATATATGTATATCTAAAGGTCGATGGAAGAATAAATGGGCAAATAAGTGTCTAAATGGATGTTTTTTTTGTAAAATTGATTGTATAACCGACTTATTAAGTGTATCTTAGTGAATACATGTATTAGCGAGTAATGTTTAACCCTTTGCATGCTGATGACGGCCCCCTGCCGTCATGTACTACAGTGCTCGTGTGCTGATGACGGCTGGGGGCCGTCATGACCGCACCCGTTCTGAAATCTGCAGCACAGGAGCAGAATCGCAGCAGCATGGAAGGGGTTAAATATGTAAATATCTGTATCAGTGTCTCACTTTGTGTATAAGTGACTGCATGGGTTGGTGAGTAGCTACACGACTGTCTATATGGGTTATTAGTTGTTTTTTTGAGTATCAGAATGAGTGTCTGTATGGTTTGGTGGCGGGTATTACTTAGGGCACAGATGCATGAATGACTGACTCACTGTTTGTATGTTTTGAAGACAGCATGTGTGCAGGACTGTACTGGTGGATGAATGTGTGTATGGGTGTGCTAGTGAGTGTTTGACTGCCTTAATGGTGTCTTTATGAGTAAGTATATATGTTTTAAACTATGTATGTGAGTATTGATGTATATAAGTAAGGATATATGACAGTGACAGATTGAAAAAGTTCCTGTATAAATAAGTATGTCTTTCTATAACTATTAAGAGAGTAAGTATGTGTACATTTCTGTAAAAGTAAGTGTACTGGTGTGTGTATATCTGTATATGCAAACAAATGGATGTTTGATAGTTTATTTGCATGTGTGAATATATGAGAGTAACTGTATGGATGAGTATCGGTGTGTAACAGGATGTATAGATGTATGAGTACATATAATGAGTGAGTACATGTTTAAGTGACTATATAGAACTGTTAGTGGATCAGTGGATGTGTATGTAGATGTTGGAATTACTGAATAGGTGGTTGTAACTGGTATTGGTATAACCATTTTTTTGAAAATTTTAGTATCTATTTTTGAATGTGTGTATTATAGGTTATATTAGGGTGAGAGGAGGTCTGCCACTCTTTCACATGGATGATTTCACCAGTGATGTCATTTGAGAGATCATCAGTGATGTCATCAGTGATGTCATCAGTGATGTCACTGACCATGTGATGAGTGATGTAATATGTGACGTCATCAGCAGTGCATTGCAGGCGCGCGAGTTATAGTTAGCTGAACTAACTATAATGGGGGAATTTCAATGGTTTTGTATGAGAGAAATGTCCAGCTAACTATAACATGGGTGAAACCTGTGTTTTTTTCAGTGAATTTCTAAGGTTTTTTAAATGCGAATTCCTAACTATAACGTGGCTGAAACCTATGGTTTTTTCAGTGAATTTCTAAGATTTTTTAAATGCTAATTCTTAATTATAACATGCCTGAAACCTATGTTTTTTTCAGTGAATATATATATGAACTGGAAATCTAAACACCCACTTCCTCTACAAAGAAATGGAAAGTTTGCATCTCTGCAACCTCTCTAATTTTTCACCTTAATCATCTTCCACTCAATGAACTCAACAACCACAAATACACACACCTATTTGCTACCATTCTTGCCTAAGCTTATCAATACTTCTTCTTTAATTCAAATTCAAAGTGCAGGCCCTTTATTCAGCCTTCTTGGTAACTACTACCTGTGAATAGCAGTCGGTAATTTGCACACTTCTGTCCTTTCTTGCATCTTTTCTACCACAACCTGTGACAGGTTTACAAGCCCCTTGCGCCACTTTTGCATAATTTTTCCAACGACCTTGTAAATCTGCCCAACTGTGTGTACTTTATGCACTAGATTTCTTCCTTAGTCGTTGTACTAGTTTCTCTTGCTCCCACTGCGGAATCCAACACCCTATCTGTGAAATGACCTGGAAATCCAAAGATCCACTTCACTGACAATGCAGTGTGTAGTTTGCGTCTCTCCAACCTTTCTTATTTTTCACGTTTTTCATCTTCCACTCAATCTACACATCATCCACACATACACACATCTAATTGCTGCATTCCTTAGCTGTAATTATCAACTATTCTGATATTTTATATTCATATTCAAAGTGAAAGCCCTTTATCGAGCCTTTTAGTTGTAACTACTGTTCCAGGAATTCTGCTCATTCACAGAACTGTACATAAAGACTTAGGACCTCAGTGAATTACGGTGTTCCAAAACCCACCTTACTACACAAACCCCCTCCCAAACCAGCAATCAGTGACTCATTGGTTCTATGCCCTAGAGCAAAAACACCAATGACTAGTCAACCTAGAACATGCGACTTAGATTACATGAAGTAAAGTGGATAACAAAAACACTCTTTCAATATAGTCTTACACCAGTCGAAAAGAAGATGTAAATAAAGACACGTGAAACTTTCAAATGTTTATTTCTAACACCATAATCTCATGCACAGTACCTTAGAAAATACAGCCAAACATATTATCAGAAACAAGGTTGTCAGCGTTGTTACTATTCTATGAAATACAAACGGAAAAAGCATCCTATAATGCTAAAGGTAAACAAATTAAAAATATACCTACATTTCACCCTCCCTACCTAGCAGATTAGTTTATAACTACAGAAAGTCTCATAGGATTACATGGGCAGACCCATACCTCTGGTACTCAGCAGTAGTGGATCACATTCAGTGCTCCACAAACTGTCAAGATACGAATGTTCTCCAACTGTGTGTAACTTTGCGTCCACAATGGATTATGAAACACGCAAGTATCAGAGGTGGCCACAGCTCCATATGTATTATGGCTCGAACATACAAGGATCATTCTGAATAACAGACACAGTATTCAAGATACCCTTGATGTTCGATGCTCTCAATATACACACAAAAGTAGTGAGGCAGTTTACAAATCTAGCATACCAAATTATTCTCATATAAAGCAAAATACTCAGCCTTCTCTAAACCATATCATAAGTACGTGTCGTGTGCAAAGCAGAACAGGAAAGCAAAAATAGTATATAAGCTTCTAATAAACTCAAGCTAACTTAACAGGGTGTGAATGCAACGCTCAGCCCCACGGCACCCTTTCTTGATCAAAGCACGTGATATAAACGAGGGCGAATTGAAAAAGCAGAGTCCAAGCATAAAAAGCAAAGTCAAGTTCACATTTCCAAAAAAAAGTTACTCGCTCTTTGATAGAAAGCAGTAGCTAAAGTAAATATGTAGAAAGAGTCTTAATCCTACAGCGTATAAGCACAGTATGTAGCAACAGCCTCCAACAGGAAGTCATTGTTCTCATCTGAAAACATTTCAGCCATCCAATTCAATAGTGGGAATGAACATACATGTTTCTCAACGACCGGAGCCTCAATCACCATTGGAGGAAAACTCGGGTCATCTTCAATGTAACAGTGCCAAGAACTCAAGCGCCGCTGCAAAAACGTTCCAACGTCCCATTATTCCATGTGTCGCTGCTAAGGCCATAATCCCGCTGCCAGAACAGAGCACGTCATGAACCAATAAGGGGCTCATCAGCTGGTCATAATCCTCATTGGGAGACACCGTACTGCAGAGACACAAATCCAGGGCCCAGTCGAAATCACAGCTCAGGCAATGGAACACAGGTTGAACGCATGTGAAAAAAGAGAATCGAAACGATAATCCATATACTGCTCCATAGTAACTAATCATTCGGGTGCAAAGCAGCAACAGCCGGGACATATTATCGTCTGCTGCAGGATGTGCATCCATATTTATGTAAACAAATTAATAAAAGCACACTGGCAACTAATGCGAGCATTAAGCGCAAACCATCAAAGATGCTGCAAAAAATCGAATGAAAAAATCCCGAAAAGACACCAAATATACTTTCTACAGAAGTCACAAGGCCACTGCTTCTAACTTTAAAAAAGTAAGGTAACCCCGTAGTCAAGGACACATTAAAGATATTCTAAATTAACTCCCCAAAATTCAAGAGCACGTCTGTATTTAATAAAGCATGCACTTCTGCACGCGTGTTTGCTACATGAAGGACAAATGTTTCTGTACCAGATATAAGAGCGACCTCTTTTTGAGACAATAGCGCTCTTATACAACGTATTTGGTTGACTCTGCTTTCAAGGTCGAAATCGACAGCCAGATGGAAACATCCAGCTTTCCATACAGAGGAGTTAACACAACTTTTTTTTAATCAAACCACACGCTCAGGTACCGTAATCTTGTAAGCGATGCCTGCTAACATTGCACAACAATCTCCATTATTTCAAAGTAAATAACTCCCGTTTCCAGTAAAGTGAACGTTGTTATGATAGCAGGTGCCGGACTACCTTTCAAAACTCAGTCCAAATTAGGTGCATCTTGTAAACAAGAGCCATGCAATTGTATGTGTCTACAAGTTAACTAGTGAACTGCTACTATTGTGCAATCCTCGCCATTCACATAAACTTCTTTTCCCTCCCTTAGACACCTATATGTAAATGGTAATAACCAAGCTTCATGCAGATAAGCGCTCCCTAAACATCCATATCTGCCTATAGCATAATATTTCATGCAAACCTCCAACTTAACCAGGTTAAAAAATAACGTTGTGATACTCTGGATAATCCACACACCTGAATTGGATATCCAATGAGTGATCACTTCTAACCATTCTCATAGCGCGCCCTGTGCTCTGATTTGACAGTGAGAGAGTGATCGCACCATAGTTTGTACTGCTAATCATTCTCAGCATACGCTACGAATACCCTTTGACGTTACACGTCGCATCAAAGCTTCCGTGTGACGTCATGTACTGCACCCTGTACAAAAAAGACGTGAATGTTTTTAATTGTTTAAAAACATATATTCATGTATTTAATGAACATACTAACAGAAGACTTAATATAGGATAATTATGGAATAATTTTTTTTAAGTTTTAAAAATCCAATATTACCTCTATATTGTATAAGTGCAGCTGCGTGCCCCTCCGCCTGGTACCCTAGACTCCACCACGCCCAAACCCGGTTCATAAGCACGCGCGATCGTCACCACAAAACCATTCGCATGCATATCGCTTTTCCACACATGCTTTTACAACTAGTATGCATTTACCACACATGATAAATGCATAATCTTAATAATGTTTTTTTGTTGACCAACACGTGTTGTAATGCCTGTGCCTTACGTCCTTCAGATTAGTTTCTAGCTATACGTGTGACCAAGTCTGATAAGATCGGAGACCAAGGACAAACACCGTGGTATCTGTGGCACGAAATCTCATTGATCACAGATAAAATATGCACAGGGTAAAATGAAAGTAACAGGTATAAATAACAAGCATTTACAATGCAACGGTTTCGCTTTTGTAAAAGTTAGAGCTTTTGTCATTGCTCATGACAAATTTTCTTGTATATGTTGTTGTAGAAATCTAGTGAGTAAAAGGCATGTAATTGATAATGACAATAACTTAATGTTTTTAATTGTGAGTAGTGAAGAGTTGTAGTAGGGTTAGTAGTAGAGAGTGAGTATTATAGTTATTTGATGGTAGAGTAGTAGAAAGTGAGTATTAGAGAATGAGTAGTACAGTAGTAGGGAGTGCTGGTGATGAGAGTAGTAGAGTGAGTATTATAGAGTTATTATAGTTGTAGAGAGTAGAGAGTGATTAGTATAGTGTGACAAGAGTATGAGAAAGTCCACCCTTGAGGGGTTCATTTTAAAACGTGTCACAGCGTCACACTGCGAGGCAGGTGAACACCGCACACTGCCACAATCTTCCTTTGGGGGTCTAGGCTGGTACCGGGGCCTCTGTGGTAAAAGGAGGCATGACTCTGAAAGTGCGCTCCTCACACCGTGGGCAGGAGGTGCTAGACTGGTGCATGAGGCGCTATGTGAATCAGAGAAAACGCAAGAGCACTGGGGGCGCAAACAATGGAGGGGAGTGGTGGAGTGCCGTGGCATGCACGGACGGCCCAAGAGGCGCTTCGCTAGGATCGACGGGGTTCATTCCTTCATTCATTCACTGAATTGTCTATTCAAAGATTGATCTATTGGTCCCTCACAACCGAGGGAGGGAGGGCTGGGGCTATGTCTGGCACACACATATGCGGTACAGTCTCCTCGCCTGCCATCTCCCTTCCCCCACCCCACGTGGGTGCAATGCACCATCACCCCGCACCACTGAGCCATGCCTCTAATGCTGGTGCCACGTGCTCTCGTGTGCACAAGGCCTGTTATCAAACTACAGCAGTTTTGTTTCTGCTGCCTGCTTATGAGTTCTTCACTATTTTAATATTCTTACTCTGTGTAATTTTAATTGTGGGTACTTCGGTAGCATCTAACCCAGACAGCAGCAACCCCACTTTGTCTTTACTCCTCTTGTGCCATCATTGCTGTCTTTTGCAACCATCACTCCAGTTGGAAGGAGTGTCGATGCATTAAACAAACTTCTGTGGAAAAAATAATTCCACTTCTGACCCCTGTTGTTAAAATCACAACCCACACCATCCACCGACGGTGCAGTGAAGGCCTGGTGTGTGCCAGGCCAGCCCTGATGCGACGGTGAGGTCTCCTGCAGAGGCACTGGCAGGTACAACGGGCACAAACACACACGATCATATTTGTCAGGTCTGAAGGCACTGAAAACCTGTCCTTTCTTCCACATAACATTAAAGACTCTGGATAACAATGAACAACTGTGGCCTAAATAAACAATACATCCTTTTAAACGACATATATACAAAGCCTGGCATGGGCAAACAAAGTTGCCGACTTCTTACAGCCACGTGGTTCCCTGTGTGTGTATAGAATTCTCAACCTGTAACCAAAGTAACCATTGCAGGGGTTATACATGGATGCATGTCAGGGAGGGAGGCAAACAGTGAAAAATGATTTAATTTAAATGCATTGACGGGCCCCTGAACAGCATGGCGCCACGCTGCACAGAGTCCCATACTTCATAGTACTGGGACAATATGCCCCCTAAACTTCAGGTCTGTGGACAACCTCCCCCCCCGTTTACAGGTCTTTCAAAGATGCATCGTGACATCAGTCCATGTGACCCTAACTGGACAAAATACAAGTTAACAATTGGTCCTTGTCCTTGCAGCTATCAATTGTTATTCTTACCTGGCTGGTGAACTGCTGCGTTCACATACACGCACTGCACACGACGTCCATCAGTCTAGACAGCAATCTGCAACCATTAAATCAAGCTGCTGGCACTGCAGTAAATCATTTGTCTCACTGGCTCACCAGACAAACACACAGTGTTAAAAAAAAATGGCGTCCACTCAGCTTAACAGACAGGCTCTGGAAGCCTCAGACACTACAAGTCGAGTCTGCGCAGGTTCATACCATCTTATGTATATCTTATATCATGTTACGTAAAGCGCTCTGACATCTTCGGCTAAAGTTCGCGCTATAGAAAAACGCATTAAATAAAAAAATACCAGGGTGAGAGGAGGATCCCCAAGGATGCGGCGGATTCGGAGCACCAATGAAGTTGTTGGCAGGGGCAGAGACCGGCACACGGGTTAGGGTAGGGAGTGTAGATACTGATCAGAACCGGCGGCCGCGATGTTCGTCTACAACTTAGCCCACGTCTAAGTGCAGCCTAAGAGGAAACAGACTTTTGGACATAGACGGGGTACTACTCGTTGCCTAATAATAGTGATGATCCCATTCCAAAATGGCGTCGGGTTCGAGTTAAACTGAATTTTCTTCCCCAGCGGAAGATTACTTTTATTTATTTAACGCTTTCTAGAATTTTTATTTGGTGGTTGTGGTACAGGCTGTTTAGAATAAATCAAAAATGTGAAATGTCTGCACAAGTTGTTCTCAATTCATGCTGGCTTCATTAAGAACTCCACCAAGCGACAGTGACAAACGAAGCCTGAATGAACAGCTGCAAAACAGTCTGTTGATAAAAGACTCCTAGAAAGGCTGTAATGGTTGCGGCCGGGAGAGAGAAGTACAGTGGCGCAGGCCGGAACGGAAGACAAGCATTTACAAGTGGGGCCGGAGACACGGACAGCGGGAGGGGGGGCGGGCACGGGCACACGGACAGCAGGAGGGGGGCAGGAACGGGTACACGGACAGCAGGAGGGGGGGCGGGAACGGGCACAATCTTTGAAGAAAAAAAAAATAAGCAACCGCCCACCGCCGCATGATGTTCAAAAAGGGGCGGGATGAGAAAAATTCTCCGGAACGCCCACGAATCTGTTCGGAGAATAACGGACAGATCTCTCTTCCATTGGCTAGCCTCCATTTATGGGGCTAGCCAATGGAAGAGACAGGCGGGACAAAGCCCCGTACTGCTAAACAAAAGATTTCGCCTGTGCGAACACTGCTGCGCAGTGGACGCCAGGCGTAACCTAAAAATAACGGAGAAAAACTACTAAAATGGAGGTTGGACGGAGTATGTAATCAACGTTTGGTGCCTCGACACTACATTTCAAATAAATATACATACAATATGTTTATTAATATATTACAAAAGTATAACACCGGATGACATACATGACCAGGGAAAAGAAAGCAGAAAATGTAATACCTAAAATCAGGAGAGGTTTGCTTGGCGAACTTGAAAAAAAAGTGCACTTGCAAACAAGGCTGCGCATGCGTAGAGAGTACAACTGATAGAAATCATAGAAATAAAGCTCTAAAAATTGCCCCCCCGGACCTAATAAACAAAACGGACTTCTAGTTTTTTTTCACCTTTTCCACTGCGTACAAGTACTGCACGAGTACCCCACCATTTTTTATTTTATTTAAAATAAAAGTTGAGCCTAAACATTCATGTACCATCCTCCTGACAAAGACTATAGGGTCGGAATCTTTCTACCCTGCCCCCTTTCCTTATTTCACAACTTTCTTTTACTGTTTTCTTGTGACTCGGCTCTCACGACAAACAAGATGGCTGCCAACATTTCCTGTTTTGGAGTATTGACAACCAATCAGCATAGAGCTCTTGCTTGTAATTGTACGTATTTCCATACGCGTACGCCGCGATTTTCCTTTAAAAAAATAAAAATGAGAAATAGATCCTAAACATCCATGCACAACCCCCTGAGCAAGCCTAGAGGGTCAGAATGTTTCTAGCCTACCCCCTTCCCTTATTTCTCAACTTGGCTTTACTGTTTTCTTGTGACTCGGTTCTAGCGAGGCACAAGATAGCTGCCAACACTTTCTGGTTTCGAGTGTTGACAGACAGTTCACAGCCAATAATTCCTGGTACCAATTCTGTATTCAAAATCATGTATTTCTGTCAGTGTTTTTAGAACTGTTGTACTTGGTCCTTATAGTGCCAAAAGATTATCCCATGCTAGTCTCATATCATTATACAATAGTGCCTATTCTGCTGCATAACTAAATACTAATACTAATAGGGTCCAAAAAGCGAGACCTATTGGCTATGCCAATGCTTGTTTCTATTGGGAATGGGTAACCCAGGCTTAGTAAGTTCCTAAGGCAAATGCCCCTCCTGTATTTAATGCCTGGTCTCGGTTTGATGAAGATATTGAGGTATATGTCCTCCCTTAAAATGTGCCAGTGTCTGTTCAGACTCCTGAGAGGTACTTTTGACAATGTGTTGTAATTAGTTATCATCCTTATTTTGTCATCGTTATTCTTTTTTTGCAATGTAGTGCCTTCTTTCAGAGTTTCTTGTCTCTTGATTTTACTAATCCGAGATCTTGCTGAGTTTACACACGACTATCGTACCCTCTCCTTCTGAAATGTGCCAACATGTCATTGGCACACTCATCAAACTCAGGGTCATAGCTGCAATTTCTCCTAGCTCTAATAAGCTCTCAATATGGGATTGCTTTGATTTGATGTGAGGGGTGAGCACTTGAAGCGTGCAGTACTGCATTGCATGATGTGGCCTTCCGATATAGTCGGCCTTGTATCTTCCCATCTCTAATATATAGTTCTGTGTCCAGGAATGAGATCTTGTCTTTACTGTTTTCATACGTGAATCTAATGTTAAAATCATTGTCATTAAGGTGTCTCACAAACCCATCTAGTTTCATGTTATCTCCTGTCTATACCAACAGGCAATCGTCAATGTATCGCCCCAGTATAAAATGGAGTCATTCCAATTGCATCCCACGGTGCGCCAGATCCACACCTCCTCAAGCCAACCCATGAAAAGGTTGGCATACGAAGGCAAGAACCTGGAGCCGATGGCGACACCCTGTATGTGTCTGTACTATTTGTCCTTGAAGATGAAGATGTTGTTATCCAGAATAAGTTCTATCATACTGATAATCATTTCCATGTATTCCCATGTACTTGCTGACCTGACACTGAGCATCTTTCTAATGGCCTTCAGCCCACAGTCTCTCTTAATGCTTGTGTAGAGAGCAGTGACATCTTGAGTCACTAAGTCAAGTCAAGTTTAAATTTGTATAGCGCACTACTCACCCAAAGGGTCTCAAGGCGCTTGAGGGAGGGGGGGAGCTTTACTTATCAAATATCCAAGTTTTTTGTTGTTTCCTGAAGGAGAGGTGGTTCTGTGTGAGCCGGAGGTGGGTGGGGAGGGAATTCCAGGTCTTGGCCGCTAAGTAGGAGAAGGATCTACCTCCCATGGTGGATCTTTGTATGCGTGGAATTGCGGCGAGGGCTTGATTGGACGATCGAAGTTGATGGGTGGGGGTGTAGAAGGACAGGCGCGTGTTGAGGTACTTGGGTCCTAGGTCGTAGAGGGCTTTGTGTGCGTGGGTGAGGAGGCGGAACGTTATTCTTTTGTTGACTGGGAGCCAGTGGAGGTCTCTCAAGTGACCGGAAATGTGAGCTTGGCGGGGGATGTCTAGGATGTGTCTGGCTGAGGCGTTTTGGATGCGCTGGCGTTTTTTCTGTAGTTTGGTTGTGGTTCCGGCGTAGAGGGTGTTTCCGTAGTCTAGTCGGCTTGTGACCAGTGCATGGGTGACAGTCTTTCTTGTTTCGGTGGGGATCCAACGGAAGATTTTGTTGAGCATACGTAGGATGTTGAAGCATGATGATGAGACGGCGTTGACTTGTCTGGTCATCGAGAGGGAGGAGTCCAGGATGAAGCCCAGGTTACGTGCGTGGTCTGTTGGTATAGGTGCGGTTCCTAGGGCCGGTGGCCACCATGAGTTGTCCCAGGCAGAGGGGGATGATCCTAAGATGAGAACTTTCGTTTTGTCTGAGTTAAGTTTTAAGCGGCTGTTCTTCATCCACTCGGCTACTTCTTTCATCCCTTCGTGTAGGTTGGTTTTGGCGGTGTTTGGGTCTTTGGTGAGGGATAAGATCAGCTGAGTGTCATCTGCGTAGGAGATAATGTTGAGGTTGTGTTGACGCGCAATGGATGCGAGGGGACTCATGTATACGTTGAAGAGGGTGGGGCTGAGTGAGGATCCTTGGGGTACGCCGCAGATGACTTCGGTGGCCTCTGATCTAAAAGGGGGGAGGCGGACTCTCTGAGTTCTTCTGGCAAAGAACGAGATTATCCAGTCCAATGCTTTTCCTTGTATTTCGACGTTGATGAGGCGTTGTATGAGGGTGCTATGACAGACCGTGTCGAAGGCTGCGGAGAGGTGAAGTAGGATGAGGGCCGTAGTTTCTCCGTTGTCTAGTAGAGTTCAAATGTCGTCTGTTGCTGCGATGAGGGCGGTCTCGGTGCTGTGTTTGGCTCGGAAGCCGGACTGTGAAGGGTCGAGGGATTTGTTGGATTCGAGGAAGGCGGCGAGTTGACTGTTGACGGCTTTCTCAATGACTTTGGCAGGGAAAGGGAGGAGCGAAATGGGGCGGTAGTTCTTGAGTTCAGTAGGGTCCGCTGTAGGTTTCTTCAAGAGGGCGCTGAGTTCGGCGTGTTTCCAGCTTTCTGGAAAGGTGGCGGAGTTAAGGGAGCAGTTGATGACGTCTCGGAGATGGGGTTCGATAATGGACTCTGCTTTGTTGAAAATGTGGTGGGGACATGGGTCGGTTGGCGATCCTGAGTGAATGGTGTTCATCAGGCGGATGGTGTCTTCAGTGGTGATTGGGTTCCAGGGGTAAAGGTAGTTGGAGGGGGGTTTTAGTTCGGAGGTAGGTGGGGTGGGCTGGTCTTCAAAGCTGTTATGTATGTCGGCGATTTTGCTGTGGAAGAACGAGGCTAGAGAGTCGCAGAGGTCTTGGGAAGGAGTGATGTCGTTGGTGCCGGCGGTGGGGTTGGTAAACTCTTTGACGATGTTGAATAGTTCTTTGCTGTGTGGACGTTGTTGTCGAGTCGATCCTTGAATGCTGATTTCTTGGTGGATCGGATCAGTTGGTGGTGTTTGCGGGTGGCGTTCTTGAAGGTGGTCAGGTTGTCAGTGGTTGGGTTTTTTCGCCAGGCTTTCTCAAGGGTGCGACAGTTCTTCTTGGATTTCTTAAGGTCATCATTAAACCAGGGGGCTTTTTTGCTGCCTTGTTTGATTTGGTGGTTTTTCAGGGGTGCTAATTCGTCAGCACTGTGGGTGATCCATTGTGTGAGGTTGGTGGCTGCTTGGTTTGGGTCCGATGATTTTGCAAGAGGGTTTTGGTGAAGCGATGTGAAGAGCTGTTCGGTGGTAATTTTATTCCAGTTTCTCCGGGGAATAGGTTGTGGGTGGTTGTGGGTCGTGCTCTTTATGAAGTTGAAGTGAACGCAGCTGTGGTCCATCCAATGGAGAGCTGTGGTGTGATTAAAGGAGATGTGCTTGCTGGAGGTGAGGATTGGGTCGAGCGTGTGCCCAGCAGAGTGGGTGGGGGTGTCGACAAGTTGTTTGAGTCCGAGATTGGCGAGGTTGTCCAGAAGGGTGGTGGTGTTGCTGTCGTTGTTCTTTTCCAGGTGGAAGTTGAGGTCTCCCAGTAAGATGTATTCCTCGGAGGGGAGGGCGTGAGGGCTGATGAAGTCAGTGATGTCTTCGTTGAATTGTGAGCGGGGTCTGGGTGGTCTATAGATGAGGGTGCCTCTGAGTGTGGTCTTAGGGTCGGTGTGGATCTGGAAGTGAAGGTGTTCGGCGGTTGTGAGGTTGTCATCGGAACTGTTCGTGATGCGGATGGTGTTCTTATGGACGATGGCGATTCCTCCACCTGTTTGGTTGATGCGGTCCTTTCGGATGATCTTGTAGCCGTCCGGGATGGCTATGGCGATGTCGGGCGCTGATGAGGCGTTCATCCAGGTCTCTGTAAGAAAGGCGACGTCCGGTGATGTGGTGTCGAGTAGGTTCCAAAGTTCAATGGCGTGTCTTTGGACCGAGCGGGTGTTGAGTAGGATGCACTTCAGGTGGTTAGTGTCGGATCTCTGTTTGGAGTTTTTTGATTTGGTGTGGGTCCTGATGCAGTCGAACTTGCAGGAGTGGCAGGAGAAGGGTCCATGGGTGTGTCCTGGGGCGGCTTGGTAGCAGTTTGGGAGTCGGCCGGGGTTAAGTGCTGAAAGGGTAGCGGAGTCGTACGTTCTGCGGGTGGAGAGGAGTTTGGGGGGACCAGGGGGTTTGGCGCTGGGTGCGGTCCAGACGCGGACGGGCGTAGACGGGCTTACCTTTGGCACGCCTTCGGCGCGCATAGGGCGCGTTCGCTGTGCGTGAACGCTGCACGCAAATGCGCCTGTCATAAGTGGATAGTGGGGGGGGGCGGAGCGAGGGAGGGTCAGCTGGGAGGCGGGAGCGGGTGAAGAGGCGGGCTGGGAGGCAACAAAACAACAACAAGATGGCAGCAAACCAAAGTCGAAGCAGGACGAGATTGGGGCACAGATAAGGATATTGCACAGATGTGGGCACCGGCACAATCAGGCACAATTACAATTAACAAGCAATGCGATCTTACACAAAAAGCGCTACAAGGTCACACAGGCACGATGTGGGCTATGCACTGAAAGCGCTATAAATATCACTTAGGCAAATTACAAGCAGCCACAATTAATGCGAGCAGAGCACAGATGCTGATAATGCGATACGATTTCAATTGGTGATGGCAGCAGAGATCAACAAAGCGCTACGATACCAGAATTTGAGGAGGGAGCGTGGGGAGCGACCGCTTCTTATCGAGTCAGGACGGTCACAGCGTAGGTGCGGAGAGGTTGGCCTCTAACTTCTAGTGGGAGGGAGGGTCAGCTGGGAGGCGGGAGCGGGGTGGAGAGGCGGGCTGGGAGGCAACAAAACAACAACAAGATGGCAGCAAACCAAAGTCGAAGCAGGACGAGATTGGGGCACAGATAAGGATATTGCACAGTTGTGGGCACCGGCACCGGCACAATCAGGCACAATTACAATTAACAAGCAATGCGAGCTTACACAAAAAGCGCTACGAGGTCACACAGGCGCGATGTGGGCTATGCACTGAAAGCGCTATAAATATCACTCAATATCTAATTATCTAATCTAATCTAATCTAATCTAATTATCTAATTATCTAATATCATGTTGTCCTCCCAAGTTAAGTCAGACAGTGTTCCTATGATATGTTTTGTGCAAGAATATAGGAAGGGAGATTGCTAACCAAGGGTTTGAGGTAGATGTCAACATATTCAGACAATCTCTACGTTGGTCCTGTGTTACCCAAAATAATTGGTCTCCCTGGTGTGAATGGGAGATTCTTATGTACCTTGGGAAGCGTATAGATTCATGGGTATCTGGGTCTGTCAAACTTCAGGTAACTCATCTCTTCATCATCAAGCAACCCCATACCATGCCACTGCCTAAGGTGTTTATTAATGTGTTCTGTTAATTTCCAGATGGGGTTCCCTGGGAGAAACTCATAACAAGCCTCGTCATTCAATTGAGAGAGAATTTTCCGCATCATAATCATTGCTAGTCATAACCACAATATTTCCCCCTTTGTCTGCCTCCTTAATAGTTATGTTATCATCCTTCATCAGACTCTTTAGTGATTTTCTTTCCCCCATTGAGAGGTTGTCTGCTAATACTAACTCGTGGAAGATATCAATGTTGTTCCCCATATGTAAAGTCGGTGTCCATTACTATTTGTCTTTAAGGCCGCTTGGTACCAGTGTGTCACTGATCACATCTAAATCTCTCATGACAATAGCAGTGCTCACAACCTCATCCTCACGCTCAGTCAGCGACAATAGTAGCCTAGTGTCCATGATCTCTTGAATTTTAATTTCACTCAAAAGTTGTGTGTGTTTCAGGCGTACTGGTACTTATTCATTTCATTACATAACAAAAAGTGTTTTTTAATCTTTATCCGTCTAATAAACTTAAACAAGTCAATTTTCAATTCACATATATTGCCATAATTTCTGGGACAAAAGCCCAGTCCCTTTTTCAAAAATGACAAATCATCATTTGTTAAGTTTTGCTAGACAGGTTCATTACATTCACATCATCTATTTCCTCTGATCCCAAGAGCGCGTTCTCATCCCTGGTCTGTCCTCTCCTGTTGCCCCCTCTTTTCCCCCTCCTTGTTTTATGCCTGTAATGGGACACCTATTTTGTTCTCTGTCCCCCCTCTTGACACGCTATACTTCCCGTAAAAATATTTTTCACTATTTTCAGTTTCTGTTGAGCCTTCCCCTCTCTCTGATTCTCCTCCACTGGTCGCTGGGGCGTCTAATGATGTCGAGCTTGAGCGGAGTGAGGCACTATCTTTTGATTTGTTCTGATTGTCTTTGCTGATTAGTTCATCGTATTTCCTAGCGAACGTAAATATTCTACCGTTAAGGTAGTCATATTCGTCTCTCTTGAGTTTTTTAGTTTTTTTTAGTTTAATCTCAGCTAGGTGGCGTTGAAGCACTTCATTCAGTATCCCATAGTTTTTTTCTGTGACTAAAAGAAGCCTATTCAGGTTTGTGTGGCATTTACCTACGTTAGAGTACACATTTGGGTGGCAGGGCTCTCACGTGTGATGTTTAAATATAGGGATAGGAATAGCACCGTGTGTTTACAGGCAGAGTGGCGAATAGTCACATTTTAGAACTATCATCACACATAATTCATGATCATTTTAATTGAATCACTGTAAAGAACAACTGCAACTGGAATGTTTGACTGCATAGCAATATACAATCTGTAAATAGTAAACAAACTATATGGATGATGGATGATGGTCACCCTAAGAAGTATTAAGTGTCACAGTGGAGGGGCTCAAGTGCAATGTCTTAGAGCCATGAACAATGGATCATTGTGCTATGATAGTGACTGTAGTCTATCTCTCATGTAGCCTTGAATAAGTTGCATGTAAAAATATACAGAGGCGACGAAACACGTGTTGGCATTTGGGCTTTGGAACAGTCACAGTATCTTACATTAAAGAATGATCAAGACAAAGAATTAAAAAGACTGAAGAATCACATTTATTTTTGCATCGGGATTTCCTCTCTACAATAACATACTCTAGTACTGTTGTTTTGTACAGTTGTTGTGTGCTAGGGAATCTTATGTACACATATCTAGATTCACTGAAAAAAACTGTAGGTTTCAGGGACGTTATAGTTAGAAATTAACACTTACAAAACCTTAGAAATTCACTGAAAAAAACCACAGGTTTCAGGGCCGTTATAGTTAGTCGGACATTTCACTTGTACAAAACCAGAGAAATTCGGCCGTTACAATAAGTTCAGCTAACTATAACTCGCACCCCCACAATGCACTGCTGATGACGTCAAATATTACATCATTCATGACATGGTCAGTGACATCACTGATGACATCAATGATGACATCTCAAATGACATCACTGATGACATCATCCATGTGATAATCTGATGCACCTCCTCATACCCTAATATAACATTTGATACATGGTGAATTTATAAGTTCTTGGGTTTTGGCGGAGTGATTGGATGAGTACATGGTGCTGGCTTGGTGATTGGAAGACTGCCTGGGCAGTACAAAGGTGATTCAACCACTGCATGTGTTAGCACCTGGGTCATTGCATGAGTACATGGGTAGTGACTGGGTGATTAGAGTACTGCAAGGAGAGTGCATGGTGATTCTATAAGAGCTTGGATTTTGGCAGAGTGATTGGCTAAGTACATGGTGCTGTCTGGGTGATTGGAGGAGTGCATGGGTAGTGACAGGGCGATGGCTGGACTGCATGGGTACTACCTGGGTAATTGCAGGAGTGAATCAGTACTGTGTAGGTGGTTAGAGGTCTTCATGGGTAGTACACAGGGGATTGTAGCAGTGCATGTGTTAGTACCTGGGTCATTGCATAAGTACATAGGTACTTACTGGATGAAGAGCGTACTGCAAGTAGAGTGCATGGTGAATGTGAGACGTTGGTTTGGCATATGCTGTCCACTATTCTAGTGGGCACCTTTCACCAGCCCAAACAACCCTTATTGATGGTAGATTAAAGACAACCTTAATAGAAAGCTATCCTATTGGTAGCTGTGGAGAGCAGCCATCAGGCTAAGTCTTGGAGGAATGTAAAGCAGCTTGTTTTACCAGTCTATATCTTGTGAATGATCAAATGAAAGGAGAACCACACCAGGTATATATATAAAATATATGTATTTATTCTAAACACATCCCTCTAGTCCCTTTATGAGGCAAGAGGCAAAAGTACATTCAGTAAACGTATTAACACACAGTAAATTAGCACAATATATGTTGAGCCCTAGGGGCATACCAAACCATATTTTAAGAAAGTGGTATAAGAACCACGACTGGCATAGAGACACAGCCTAGAGCCTGTAGAACCGCTGGGGCCACCAGGAACTAAGCATGGGCGGATTTTGCGGATTGGCAATCCGCGAACTTGCGTATTTACGGATTCGCAATCCGCGAAGATCCGCGAACTCTAGCGGACTTGCGGATTTTTCTGTTTTTTGTGTTGGCGCGTGTTCGCGCCGATTTTGGGACAAGTTCGCAATTGCGAACTTACTTTTCGGCTTGCAACGGCCGCGACTATGTTGTTTCTACGTCTGGTTTATCATCACAGGTTCACAGCACCCTCTGTTTCACCACTGCCACCCTCTGGGACACCCATGCCACCCTCTAGTACATCCTCACAGGCACCTATTAGGTTTATTTATTACTGTAGATTATGGTGGTTGAAAAAAGCTAGCACACCTGCCCTTCTTCAACTGCCATCAATTAATTTGTGTTTCATTAATGTGTCAGTAATTTTGAAAGTTCCAGTCTGGCTGGCACCTGCTTCCTTCCTTATCTGTAATTTGCTATTTGTTGCAGTGATTTTTTTTTTTTACAGGACCTTTATGGTGCTATTCTATGAGCCTGCTGTTTGGGTCATAGCAGGGTCATAGAATTGTTGCAAACTCTGGAGGGGCCCATCAGGAAGCACTACCTTGAATGTTACTAATGTTAATTTTGAACTTTTGCACCTGCTCATTGCTTTCATTTTAGCTAAAATCGTTTTTTTTGCAATTTCGCGCGTTATTTGGGGCGCGAATCCGTGCGAGATCGATTTCGGAAGCCGCGAATACGTGCGAATACAAAATTGTTTTTGTTGCGACGTGTATGTTCGCGTGATCTTGCGCGTGTTCGCGAGGCGCTTCTAGCTATTCGTTTGCCAAGTTACCCTATCGGTCGTACACGGGCGCGGCCATCTTGTTGGCGTGACGTAATTCCGTTTCCGCCCGCTATGTGTAATCTCGCAAAGTGTGCTGCTCGCGAGTACAAGTTCGCGCGTACTCGCAAGGAAAATCTCGCGCGAACTTACCCACGCGGTCGTGAACGGGCGCGGCCATCTTGTTTCTCATTCATTGCTATGGTTCTGGGCATGCTTTCTCTATCCTCTCTCAATCTCTGCCATCCTTTGCTTGTTTGAAGTTTTTTTGATCTAATTTTACTTATTATCTAACCCTCTATTTTTCTAGCTCTATATTTTTGTGTTTTCTGCAGCTTTTAGTTACTTTTAAACTACTTTTTTAAACTCTTTTATTTTCTTCTTCACTATTCTATTTCTTCTTTATCATTTAAGTTTATTTCTGCCCAGACCATGGTAAAGGGAGCCGGGAAGCACCCTGAGAAGGGGAAGGGTCCCGCACCCCGTGCCCGGCTCCCGTGCGGGCGTTTAAGGGGGGAGCAAGTGGTCCCGAGGGAGATCTTTAGCGCGGAGGAAGTGGCGGCACTGATCTTCCATGTCCAGCGCCGCCTCCCCAAGACGATCCTGGGAGGCGGCAAGATCGCGACCGGCTATGGCATCCGGGAGCGCCGCCAGCGGTGGGAGAAGGTGTGCCGGGCCATGTACAAGATCTCTGGGGTCCGGCGCACGTATAACCAGGCCACCCACCGCTGGACCGATGTCATGGACCGGGAGCGGGACTTGCTGGACGCGCTCGGCGTAGAGGTCCCCGGGCTTGGTGAGTAGTAGTAGTAGTACATTTACTACTCTGTTTTATCCGGCTCTGTTATTTGCAAATCTTTGTTCTTTACCAAGAGCAATAATGCTGCCGATTACATTGAGGTAAATTATATTTCAAAATCTTCTATGCATTTCATTTTCAGGTGCACTGCTCTCCTTCTCAGTAGCCTTGCTTGCTACTATGCTTCTTTGTTTTGTATGTTGTGTTCAGAAGCATTTCATTGGCCTGAGAAATTATGTATCAGTGTACTGTAAAGAAAAGAACTGCGTAATGCTAGACAGTAAGGGTCATATTTTCAATTACCGGCGCATCCCTGCAAAGTAGCAGGGATGCGGCAGTAATTGTGTGCCATGCCACCACCACCCATTGGCCCAAAACGTCACAGAAGCCTTACGCATCTGTGCCGTAAAGGCAGCGCATTGCTGGAGTTGCGTGCCAACGATGGCGCAGCTCCAGCAATGCTCTGGGGTACCCTATCTCCCCAATGCTGCATCAAGCCGTACGTCGGCTTCAAGCGCGCAGGGTTTGAGTCATGCATCATTGTCATAAAAATGACTGATTGACATCTTGTAGATTTCCCTCAGCCACTTTTAGGATTCGTTCCTGCGCAGGTACGCCCTCCCTTGCGCCGGAACGCCCCCTGATGGCGCAGGGCTTTACAACGTGATGCATCGCCCATATGCCCATATGTGTTTTTTTTTTAATATATACGCCGCACCAACACCATGGCGAGTCTTTTGTTCTGCCGCTGCGTCAGAAAAGGCACGCAACAATGGAGGAAAATCAGCCGCAACTTCCGCAAGGGACTTATAAATCAGCCCCAACAGACTGAAGTCCAGTGTCCTTCCTTTAGACAGTCACATGGCTATCAGAAGAAATAGTGGCGGTGGTGGCGGGTGGATTGATAGTTTGAGTATTCACTGATCTGCAAGCAGGATGGACTTTGTCTGTCACGTGTTGTGCACTACTGCCTGCAGTGCCAGGCCTAGGCAAACCTCTTTAGTAGTCTGTTTATTGAGTTACATAGGAACTTTCTAAGTCAACGTTCCGCAAATCAGGCAATACGAATAACGTAGTATACCACATGAGATAGATCCCGTGGAATAGTTGTCTATCTATTTGCTATTTTTCCAAAATATGTTGTTATTGTTCTTTTGAAATGTTTGATTTGGTTGAAAAATCTCATCCATGTTTTATGGTTTTTCTTTCTTTCATGTTGTACATCAGCTCCCCCCAAGGGCAAGAGGACACAGGAGGAGGGTGCTGAGGATGCAGGCCAGGATCGGGCAGGCGAGGGCTCCTTTGCTGGCCCCAGTAAGTTTACATTTTACTAAACAGTACCTATTTTTTCCTAGCGTTCCTCATTCGATTTTTTCTAAATCGTCTTTGATCTTCTTGTAGACTGAATATAAATTCTTATCCTGCCTCGAATATGATGACTCCCTGTGGTATTACTAGACTATTTTTATTAGTCTGTCTGTGTAGCTAACTAAGATTGGACATTTGGCAATTCCATTGGACTCCCATTATATTCAGCAATACCTCTATGCACTGTCTCCTTACTGACTAGATAGTGTGGCAGAGTCATTCAGCTCCCGAAGTCACCGATTATAGATCCCCAATGATCTCTAGATTATCGTACGCAGGACAAGAGAGTAGTACGGAGTCACAGCACAGTCAAGAAGTGTCAGAGGCACTCATGCTTGCAAAAATTCCAAAACCTTTAGCTCATCCACTCTAGTCTAGAGGAACAAAAACCACAGAGTCTATTTAAGTGTAAAAGCTTTATTAAAAGTAAACACATTTATTGAAATCTACTTTGTCATAAAACTATTTAACTGTAAACGGAAAAGTGGTTAGTGCTGACGATTAATTGGACACATTTCTTGTGGTCGAGCCGAACTCTCACCTACTTTGAACTTGATCCTGGTCGTGTTCTTAGGACTCAGGAGTCAAGCTTCTGTCTGTTAGGAGAAAAAGTGGTGCGTGTTAAAAATCAAAAGCAAGCATTCATCAGTTGTGCATAAAAGTGCAGCAAGACAACAGCCTTCCCTGGAAAATGGGACATTTTTACTATGGAGTAGACAGTCACAAATTATTACATTGTATTCTGTTTTTTTAACATTTCTCCTAGACCAAATATTATATAGTAGTGAGTGGTGTATTCTAACTTTCTTAAATGTACTTTGTAGGTGTAACATCTGGTGACGGGGCCAGCGCGGAGGTGGCTGATGTGTTGGACTTGGACTCGGAGGCCTCTGGGGAGGATGCGGCGGTAGAAGAGCTGGTGGCCGTTCCTGTGGGGGATCAAACGGTGGTGGCGGAAACAGGTAAGCTATATATTCCTTACTTATTGAGATTGAAGACTGCATAGTGTGCTTTCTGCACGGGTGTATTACAATTACAAATCAACCAGGTAGTAGCCTCCTCGAAATGTACTTCGACTTAGCTGTGAAGTTTTTGGTGAGAAGAATCCCAATAAGTTCTTAGACGAACGTGATGGATGGGATGAACGAAAAGCGAAAGAAGGGTGTAAGTAAGTGGGACGCGAACTTGTATGATGGCTGGCAAAGAAGAACGATATGTGTTTGCTTGGACCCAGAGGTGGCTGGGAAGGAAAGAATATGGTATGGTGCATGGCTGGGTCAATGATGAAGCAAGGATGGGTGGAAGGACAGCAGCCTGGGTGGGTGAAACAGAAACTGTATGTGTGCGTATACTTTGAATGAATGGATGCCTGGAGCATGGTATTCTCTGACTCTTACATAGCAAATGTGTATCTAGAGAGAGTAGATGGTCGCCAGGTGAAGTAAGTGTTACCTTGAAGAGCATGTACCACCGCACCCGCACGTCCGTCCCAGTGCAGGGAAGGCAAGGAAAAGAAATTGTAAATGTGTCCAATACTTCCATGAATAGTAGCAGTACTTTGTATTGCGTTTGCATTCACAGCATATATCTGGTTATTACGGTGGACACTCCGTACCTCTCTTAATAACTTTAGTTTACTTGTAGTACGTCATTCATGTGTGGGTGTATCACTGTGTTCACTCAATATTAAGCAAAGCACCTAAAGTCATCTCATCTGTCATTAAATACGTCCCATGTGAAGTGATAGATAATCAAATTAGTTAGCTTCTTCAGTTTCCTTTTCTAGTACTCATTTGCACTGTAGGGTGAAAGGTAAATTAATTAAGCAGTAGCCCTTGTAACAGAGTATTCTCAGTGCCACCCGTAATAGAAAAGTAATAGCTTCACCACCTGCATGTACTGGACCGGTACAGTAACGCAAGTCTGTCTCCATCATCATGGTGTGCAACTTTTTTTCTCGGGTGCAACTTCACTGTGCTGTGTCCATGTCATTCTGCCGGCTTGCATAAGATAACGTACCCATTTCCCTAAACAAGAGAGAAGAAGAAGAATAAGACTGGTGTACTGTCATAGTCGACTGTAATGGAAGTCCATAGTGGTCGTAGAATTAGTTCATTAAACTACCACTACTGTTAGAGCAAGGATGCAGAAGTGGGAGGGTTACATAGATACTGTCCTCAATAGTTATGTACTGTGCTTTCAATTTGCTACTTGTACTCTGTGACCCAACTTTCGGCTCAATCACTTTGTGTTATTAATAAGGAGCATTGGTTACAGACTATGTCTTTCTTTCTTCATATAGTTGCTCCTTCTTCCAAATCAACAACAAGGAGGGAGCAGGCTAGATTGGCCCGGCAACGGAGGCTGGAGGCCACAGTCGCCGAGTATCGGCGGCTGGTGGCCCTGGAGGAGGAGGAGGACACGCAGTCGAGCGGGGCAACATCTTCGACTGCATCCTCCTCCGTGACTAAACCAGCGGGACCGAGCCGGGCTAAGAAAGCCGACCGCCACCGCCAAGCACCGGAAACACCAGCTGCCCCCCACAGGAGCTGCAAGGAACGCCAACACCGCCTCCGAGTCCGCATGTCCAACCTGGAGCAGGAGGTCCTGAGGTATAAGACCTTGGTTAAGGGCCTCCGCTCCGAGCTTGCCACCCTCCGCAAGGAGTATGATGCCCATGCCGCATCATGCACCAGCACCAGCACCCTCCAGTAGTGGAGTGTCCCTTGCCCTTTTTTTATAGACTTTTGGGGGGTGGGATTTGGGAGTTGGGATCGTTTTGGGACGTTTCAGAGACAATCGTTGGGGTTAGGGTGGGTGAGGGAGATTATTTTGTTAGGGATAAATAAATATATTTTTCAACTACTTTATCTGACCATACCTGTTTTTTACTGCTTTTCAGTCTGGTGGGTGGGGGGCGGGGGTGTAACAGTAACTTTGTTTTCCTGAACAGTCGTAGGACTTTAGTAGTACAACCGTCAAACTCTTGTCTACTCCGAAATAATACTCCATTATACTACCTCCCACCAAACGCTTATCTTACCTGTAATTTGTGTTAGAAATTAGGGCTAGGCCCAGGGCTGGCTCCAGGTGAAATGGGGATTAACGTTGTCATTCCTGGGCGGGTGACATTTCCTCATTGCGGTGTTACTAGTGGTGTGACACAGTGGCAGTTGCATGCCTATGGAAAAAAAGAAAACGAAACCTTGTTTGTACTCCTTACTGTAGCATTACAACGGTTACGGTACGATCGAGAAAATAGCAGGTGACAGTACACTAGAACAGTGCCATAATGTAGCCTAACAAATGGTAAAGTATTGCAAGTATAACTAGTACTTGCGTTGAATTTATTTGACATTGGCTACTACTACTAGAAGATATAGTACTGAAGCTGAGTAAGTCTAGAAGATATCCTCGTATTCCTTCACCAGCCTGTTGCTGCTATCACCTTATCCTCCCCAGCAAGTGTGTGGAATTATTGATGTCATTTTAGTCAGACATCAAGCAAAACAACACAGCCCGGGGGAAGAGGGTTAGGGTTTGTAAAATGGATGGGAATGGGGGTTTCTTTTTGGGTAGGTTTTGTTGAGAGAAGAAAAAAAAAGCAGAGCATGGACAAACAATAATTGAAGATACAGAGTTTACAGACAATCTTTGGTTACAAAGTAAAGGTAAGCACATGCAGTCACACTCATAGAATAAAAGACAACAATGGATACTGTATCTGTATTGCGTATGTTGTTGGAGTTGTCCTGTTGAAATTGGTAAGTAAGTTGCATGCAGCAAACAATTCCTCTTATTGGCGGCACTCCTCCATTCCAGCTGACGCTTCGTCCATCAATGTGGTGGTGACCACTGACAGAAGAGACACCCTGTCCACTGCCTGCCTGGCGGATGTTGACTGAAACCCGGCCTGTAATTATTGAACGGAAAACAGGAAGTGCTATTACAATACCACTGATAAATAAATAAAAGGTATGTACGCTGTGTGGTTCAAAAAGTCACACTTTGATGATGCCTAGCAGAAAAATGGTTACAAAACGTACTTTGAAAGTAACAGTAGACCCAAATACAGACCGTGGATTGTATTCAAACCACTTGCCTGCAAGCAAAAGTATCCATAGCCAGCATCGCTCCAACAGTGCTCTACAACAACAGAACCGCGTTGCAATAGAACCCCCCTAAACACATGCAATCCTGCTGCTAGGGCTAACCCTAACGAACCCTAACTTACAAAGTGCCAAAACTGGTGTTTCCTTATGGATTTTGTCCAACTAACTTCTAGCCGGTATTAGACCTTCCCAGGAATGCCCCAGGCAAGACCCGCCAACCCACCCGCAAAAAAACACCCGACACAACACCACCAAACAGCGAAAAAGCTAAATCTCATACTTACAATGTCTCTCGGCCTTCGGTCCAAACGCGGCGCTGTGCAGCTAGGTCGTCATCATCATCAATCATCATAACTCCTGTTTTCCACCACGGATTTCCTGAAAAGCAAATGCAATCAAGATTAGACTGTCGCAGCAGTGCTTCGACAGAGACCCCGGCCGCAACCCACCCACGAACAGCAGGAAGCCCCCCAAAATGCTACATTGAGCAAGATGTCTGAAGAAATGGCAAAAAAAAGGCTGTTCCTTATGGATTTTGTCCAAAACACTTGTATCCGGTATTAGACCTTCCCAGGAAAGCCCCAGGCAAGACCCGCCGGCGCCAACCCACCCGCAAAAAAACACGCGACACAACACCACCAAACAGCGAAAAAGCTAAATCTCATACTTACAATGTCTCTCGGCCTTCGGTCCAAACGCGGCGCTGTGCAGCTAGGTCGTCATCATCATCAATCATCATAACTCCTGTTTTCCACCACGGATTTCCTGAAAAGCAAATGCAATCAAGATTAGACTGTCGCAGCAGTGCTTCGACAGAGACCCCGGCCGCAACCCACCCACGAACAGCAGGAAGCCCCCCAAAATGCTACATTGAGCAAGATGTCTGAAGAAATGGCAAAAAAAAGGCTGTTCCTTATGGATTTTGTCCAAAACACTTGTATCCGGTATTAGACCTTCCCAGGAATGCCCCAGGCAAGACCCGCCGGCGCCAACCCACCCGCAAAAAAACACCCGACAACACCCCCAAACAGCGAAAAAGCAAAATCTCATACTTACAATATCTCTCGGCCTTCGGTCCAAAGTAACGCGCTGTGCAGCTAGGTCATCATCAATCATCATAACTCCTGTTTTCCACCACGGATTTCCTGAAAAGCAAATGCAATCAAGATTAGACTGTCGCAGCAGTGCTTCGACAGACACCAAAAATTACACACAAACCCCCGGAACCCCGCCAAAGAGCACCTCAAAGGCAAGCAAGTCAGCAAAAACGGCAAGAAATTTTCACCTCATATTTGGTCCAAAACACTTTTGTCCATTATTAGAGCTTCACAGCAATGGGCCCAAAACCGTCAACTCACCCGCAAAGAAGTACAACACCCCCACAAGTGCTGAGTCTTTCTTCATTGTGCGTAATCCAGCACTCTGCTTGGAGGGAAATCGCAGTCTGGAGGAGGAGGATAGAGGAGCATGTTCTTCAGAACTTGTGAACCTGAGGAATGTAGACTGCGGCACCTTCAAATCAATAAGCAAACAAGTGAAGACAGTACTGATGATGGTCTTCTTTTTGGGATTAGGTGATTAAAGTTTGAATTAAATTAACTGTGCAAAACAAAGAAAGAGAGACACAAAGCACACAGGAATAAAAGTGAATAAGGACGAAAAAGAAAGTTCTTGATTGATTGTCTCATTTTCAGGGCTCGGTGTCAGGGAATAAGAACAAGATTTCGTCATCATACTCTGCGAATTCAGGCTGGATGAGGTCAGTGGCACCGAACAGAGAAAAAATCCCCTCATCTACGTTGCTGTCCTCATCGTCTTCATGTGGCGTGCTTTCTCGCACTTTGTAATCTGGTGGTATGAGGTGCTGATTCATCTTGATCATTGTCAGCCGCTCCACATTTTTGGGCGATAGGCGGCTCCGTTTGGCAGTTACAATGCCACCAGCAGCACTGAAAACACGTTCAGAAGACACACTTGCGAGTGGGCAAGACAAATAGTTTATAGCCAGGTTGTAGAGCTGTGGCCACAATTGTTTTTTGCCATGCCAATACTGCAATGGCTCCTCATTAAGAAAGACCACTGTTGAGTCATTCAGATAGTCCTGCACCATCGACTCAAGGTCATCAACTGTTCCTCCACTTTGCTTACTTTTTGCTGTGCCTGTGACATTTTTTAGAGAACCATACCCCATCAAACTTAGCCAATCCTCCTCCCCAGCCACTGTTAGTGTTGTCATTGTGTGTGGTGCAGATGATCCAGTTGCCGGTGTCTTTAACGGCTGAGAGGTCACTTGTGCCCCAGCCACAGGTGCAGAAGTGGATTCTTGTGACTGCGGATGGCCTGCTGATGCTGATGCTGATGTACTGGCTTCTCCTTCAATAACCTGCCGTTCTTTTTCAAACCTCTTGGCTGACCAGGCTAACCAATGTTTGTACTTTTGAACATCTGCATCAGCGAAAGGAAAGAATGCGTTGTCTGCCAGCGCCTTTTTGTAGCGTGGATCCAGAATAGTAGCACAAATGTAATGCTGATCTGAGTTGATGTTTTTAAGACGTTCATCACCACGTAGGCGATGTAATAATTTCTCAGACAAAATGAAATGGTTTTTTTTTTTTTCATCTTTTTCAAACTCAGAAGAAACCGCCATCAGTTGGTGCTCCAGTATGCACAACAATGGGATAGCTTTTCCCAAATTACAGTCCTCCTGGCTGACTGCACGCGTGAAGAACTCAAAAGGACGAAGCATGTCTGTCAGGCTTTTAACTATGGCCCATTGCGCCTTACTCATCCGCAGGTCCTCCTTCTGAGATGTAGCCTCTGTCAAGAAATAGTGATCGAGTACCGTATACTGCTCATGCAGACGCTCAAGCATGTAGAAGGTTGAGTTCCAACGTGTTGCCACCTCCTGGATGAGTGCTTTCACTGGCATTCCACGTTGAAGTAGCAGTCTCCGCAGATGCTTCCGGGCCTTAAAAGAATGGCTGAAATGGTTGCACATTTTGCGGCAGGTGGCCATTACCTCGAACGCTGGACTCTCTTTATCACTCAAGAATTTTTGAACTACCAGGTTGATACAGTGCGCCAAACACGGCACTCTAACATGGTGACCCTGTGACATGGCCTTAACTACATTGGCGCCATTATCCGTGGAAACATAACCAATCTTGCGTTTTAGGGGGGATAGCATTGACAACACCTTTTTGTCAAACTCTTCCAAAAGGTTTTCTGCTGTGTGACTTTTCTCCAAGGCAAACATGGCTAGTGTTGCATGTTTCCGAGCAGCTTTGAAAACTTGGTCCGGGTCAACACCTGCGTTTAGCTTTGCTATAACACCTGAAAAAGAGACCCAGTGTGCAGTGATGCACATGTAATCATCGCCTGGGCCACTGGTCCACATGTCTGTTGTCAGATGTATTGTGTGAACAGCACTCTTCTGCAAAGCTGCCCCAATCGCCTGCAGCACATCTTCATGTAGTGCTGGAACCGCAACTCTGGCAAAATAGAACCGGCTCGGAACCTTCCATTTAGGGCAGAGCGTTGCAACTAATTCAAGAAAACCTACCGCTTCTACAAAAGAAAAAGGTAGAAGGTCCACAGCTAGCATTTTAGCCAGCTTAGTGTTATACAGACGCGTCAGTGGGTGGTTGCGTTCATATGGCACGTCTGAAGTAAGCATTGTTCTAATGTTGCCCTGGACCAAGCATTTACGGGCTGATAATGACTTCGTTGACCCAATTTTGCTCGCTGGTGAACTTTTGTGCGTTGGTGTCTCACTCGCTCCAACACTCTTAGTGTGCCTCACATTGGGTGTGCTGCTGACAGGGGTACTGGGTGTAAGGGAAGTGTTTGACACGTCTTCTTCCTGCTCGTCATCATCAGATGAAACATCAACGTTTCCTTGAATTTGGCCTTTCTTGATCGCATCTAGGTGCGCAAACCATTTGACAGTGTGCTGTCTCCTAAGATGACCTCTCTGGCCTCCGGTACCATAGTTGGTACCTGGCTTACCACGACTAACTGCTTGCTTACAAATGGTACAAATGGCAAACTTTGGATTTTTTGGACAAACAGTAAAGAAGTCCCAAACGGGGGACTTGAAGTGTCTGTGGGACATGGAGGAGGCGGCGATACTGGTGGTGGTGGTCATGAAGCTAATGCCAGATGAAGTGGAGGATCTGGATTGCCCAACTTTTGTACGTTTTGCACTTTCACCGCCACTAATTAAGGTCGAGGTTGACGGAGGTCTCTTCTTGCCAGAAAGAAATATGGAAGCGGGACGAGTTGGTGTACTACTTAACTCCAATGATTGTGGTGTTTCCACTGCCTCCTCATCGACAACATCATCATCATCATCACGCTCAGCAGCTCTTCGGGCTAGGGTCAAAATGTCTGTTTGCTGCATGCCCGCTGGGGCTGCAGTGACCTTTATGATGACTGGGTCGTCGTTGGCAGAGTCTTCATCAGCAGCAGTATCCGCCACTTCTTGTTGAGCCTCATCACACTCCATAAGTCTGAGACTTTGGACGAGCTTCCTTTTACGCTTAAGTACCTTTGTTGGATCATGGTGTGCCTCACTCTCAGACGGCTGTGGTGCTGGTTCCCAAGTTTGATCCGTATCATCAGAAGGAGGTGTGCTTGAAGAGGATGTAGACACCACCCTTGATCTCTTCCTTGCTAGGGTTGTGGAAGACAATGAAGGATCATCAGGAGGAGTGGCTTCCTCAAATGATACCTCGCCTTGATTGTCGATTTCCTGATGTGCCCCTACTTCGGGAGGAACAACTATTGTGGGCACTTGTTGTGACCCTCCATGCACCTCTGCATGCGCATCTCCTTGCGCTGCCTCTCCTTCCACATGTACTTGGGCTTGTACTTGCACATGTGATTGTTGTTGCCGCTGTGGTTGTTCAACACTCGTCAGATGAGCTACAACAACCTGTGTTGATTGAGGGACATTGCTGCTGCTTTCTTGCGATGAGCCAACATCACTGGTCGATGGTGATTGAAGAAGTATACTGGCTGCCTCTGCAGCACTCAAGGGCTTGGACTTAAGTTGGCGTGGTGGTGGTGGTGGCACTGAGCCCAATGGAGCGGGGGTGCTGCTGCCAGCTTGGTCCCCAGCAGATCCCGCTGCAGCTGCTGCAGGCATACTTTTTTTTTTACTCACAAAAAAAGGGGCGGGCGGCACACCAGTGTCCTTGGTAACTTGCTTCTTCTGCTCCTTACTGGCACCTTTCTTGCTAGAGGAGCTACGGGTTACTTTTTTTGGGGCCATCTTCTTCAGAGCAGGTCAGCAGGCAGCAGTTGCACGAGTTGCAGAGGGTTCTGTGTCCAGACGTGACGTCGCGTGACGTTATGCTGCACACACCGCTGCAGGACTTCTTCCTGGCACTGGTGGTTCTATTGAGTCTTCTTGTGCACCTAAAAGCAATGGAAGACAGAGGAACATCAGTTCAGTTATACACCCCAAAAAATCGACAAAACACAGAAAAATGAGCACAATCCCATGCCATCCATGATGTTTACATTGAAGACACCCCACAGAAAGACTAGGGACATGCAAGTATGCAACACTCACTACCCCTGGGCATAAGGGATGAAAAGTAGGCAAAATAAGTGCAGGCCTCAGACACTGCCTCTCCTCAAAATGGCCCCCTTACACCCCAAGCACATGTTGCTGCCTGTACCAGCCAGCACTCAAGATGGCCACCACCACCACCCACATGGCCAGTCCACATCAACAGTACACCCCCAAAAAACAGAAAAACAGCCAGAAATCACCACAATCCAATGCCATCCATGATGTTTACATCAAAAAGAGTGAGACAACACCACAGGCACACTCAGTCCATGCACCACCACCACCCCTGGGCAAGCAAAAGGCCACACCAGCAGCCCCCCAAAAACGACAAAAAACAATAAAATAAGCACAATCCCAGCCCATCCATGGCCTCAATTATGTTTAAATTCAAGAAGACACCCCACAGAAAGACTAGGCCCATGCAACACTCACCACCCCTGGGCAAAGGGCCACACCAGCAGGCCCAAAAAAACGACAAAAAACAATAAAATCTGCACAATCCCAGCCCATCCATGGCCTCAATGGTGTTTAAATTCAAGAAGACACCCCTCAGAAACACTAGGCCCATGCAACACTCACTACCCCTGGGCATAAGGGATGAAAAGTAGGCAAAATAAGTGCAGGCCTCAGACACTGCCTCTCCTCAAAATGGCCCCCTTACACCCCAAGCACATGTTGCTGCCTGTACCAGCCAGCACTCAAGATGGCCACCACCACCACCCACATGGCCAGTCCACATCAACAGTACACCCCCAAAAAACAGAAAAACAGCCAGAAATCACCACAATCCAATGCCATCCATGATGTTTACATCAAAAAGAGTGAGACAACACCACAGGCACACTCAGTCCATGCACCACCACCACCCCTGGGCAAGCAAAAGGCCACACCAGCAGCCCCCCAAAAACGACAAAAAACAATAAAATAAGCACAATCCCAGCCCATCCATGGCCTCAATTATGTTTAAATTCAAGAAGACACCCCACAGAAAGACTAGGCCCATGCAACACTCACCACCCCTGGGCAAAGGGCCACACCAGCAGGCCCAAAAAAACGACAAAAAACAATAAAATCTGCACAATCCCAGCCCATCCATGGCCTCAATGGTGTTTAAATTCAAGAAGACACCCCACAGAAAGACTAGGCCCATGCAACACTCACCACCCCTGGGCAAAGGGCCACACCAGCAGGCCCAAAAAAACGACAAAAAACAATAAAATCTGCACAATCCCAGCCCATCCATGGCCTCAATGGTGTTTAAATTCAAGAAGACACCCCTCAGAAACACTAGGCACATGCAACACTCACTACCCCTGGGCATAAGGGATGAAAAGTAGGCAAAATAAGTGCAGGCCTCAGACACTGCCTCTCCTCAAAATGGCCCCCTTACACCCCAAGCACATGTTGCTGCCTGTACCAGCCAGCACTCAAGATGGCCACCACCACCACCCACATGGCCAGTCCACATCAACAGTACACCCCCAAAAAACAGAAAAACAGCCAGAAATCACCACAATCCAATGCCATCCATGATGTTTACATCAAAGAGAGTGAGACAACACCACAGGCACACTCAGTCCATGCACCACCACCACCCCTGGGCAAGCAAAAGGCCACACCAGCAGCCCCCCAAAAACGACAAAAAACAATAAAATAAGCACAATCCCAGCCCATCCATGGCCTCAATTATGTTTAAATTCAAGAAGACACCCCACAGAAACACTAGGCCCATGCAACACTCACTACCCCTGGGCATAAGGGATGAAAAGTAGGCAAAATAAGTGCAGGCCTCAGACACTGCCTCTCCTCAAAATGGCCCCCTGACACCCCAAGCACATGTTGCCTGTACCAGCCAGCACTCAAGATGGCCACCACCACCACCCACATGGCCAGTCCACATCAACAGTACACCCCCAAAAAACAGAAAAACAGCCAGAAATCACCACAATCCAATGCCATCCATGATGTTTACATCAAAGAGAGTGAGACAACACCACAGGCACACTCAGTCCATGCACCACCACCACCCCTGGGCAAGCAAAAGGCCACACCAGCAGCCCCCCAAAAACGACAAAAAACAATAAAATAAGCACAATCCCAGCCCATCCATGGCCTCAATTATGTTTAAATTCAAGAAGACACCCCACAGAAACACTAGGCCCATGCAACACTCACTACCCCTGGGCATAAGGGATGAAAAGTAGGCAAAATAAGTGCAGGCCTCAGACACTGCCTCTCCTCAAAATGGCCCCCTTACACCCCAAGCACATGTTGCCTGTACCAGCCAGCACTCAAGATGGCCACCACCACCACCCACATGGCCAGACCACATCAACAGTACACCCCCAAAAAACAGAAAAACAGCCAGAAATCACCACAATCCAATGCCATCCATGATGTTTACATCAAAGAGAGTGAGACAACACCACAGGCACACTCAGTCCATGCACCACCACCACCCCTGGGCAAGCAAAAGGCCACACCAGCAGCCCCCCAAAAACGACAAAAAACAATAAAATAAGCACAATCCCAGCCCATCCATGGCCTCAATTATGTTTAAATTCAAGAAGACACCCCACAGAAAGACTAGGCCCATGCAACACTCACCACCCCTGGGCAAAGGGCCACACCAGCAGGCCCAAAAAAACGACAAAAAACAATAAAATCTGCACAATCCCAGCCCATCCATGGCCTCAATGGTGTTTAAATTCAACAAAACAGTTGTATCATGCACCCATAACCAACCCTGGTCCTACTGGATACTGTGGCTACCCACAATATAATTTATTTAATTTTCTGAAAAAGTTCCAAAATTGTACTTGCAGCAACTGTAATGCCCCAAACAAACTTACTTGTGAAAGTTGATTTCTAATCCAAAAGTGATCCAAAGACAGTCAAAAAGGCCTCAAATCCAAATATCCAGCAGCACCCACAAAAAGTAATCCTTCCAGCTCCAGATCCAAATGAAAGTGACCAGGAGATGGACAAAGCACTGGGAGGAGCCTGCTGGACAGGAACAGGAAGTTGGAGACTGTGGGGCACTTCCTTCCTCCCCCCCCCCCAAAATGGACTCCTTGCAAAAAAAAAGGCCATGCAAATGTCAACCTGAGGAGTGATTCTGATAAAAATCATAATTTTCTGAAGGTTTATCCTGTTTGCTGGTGATTTTCTTGTGCGAAATTGCAAAATCTCTATTTCGCAAGTGCGAGATTGTTCCTTTCCGCCGCAACTACATGTTCGCAATTGCGAACTCTCGCGAGGTGTGCTGTGCAAGGTGGCAAGCCGCGAGTACGTATTCGCGGGCGACAAACTCCCGCGGGAACACGCAGCAAGATCTAAAATGGCGCGTCACTCGCAAAGAAAAACAACTCGGCAAACGCTAAAATGACGGAAAGTGAACGCCGTGCACCACGCCGCGCGCCGCAACCAAGCAAAAAATCCGCCGCGAGCGGATTCACGGATTTTCGACAAATTCGCGAGCGTTCGCGGATTGCGGATTTGCCGAAAATCCGAAAAATCCGCGAGCGGAGCGGATTTTACGCCCATGCTTACCAGGAACCACCCAAGGTAGTGACACCTCGGACCCACGGGGGACGCGTGCAGTGTCTAAACACAGCCGCGAATCACCATTAACTTCTATGGGGAAAGTCGCGGTTGGAATTTTAAAGATAAAGGACACTTAGAAGAGGACTTGGAGCAAACCTCTTTAGAACTAGGAGGTTCTAGAGTCAACACCCATGGGAGCACTGAAGTACTCGAGCTACCTCACCCAGTGAAGCCGGGTGCATAGGTGTGTCTTTTGGTGTCGGGTCTCGTTGTCATTTTTACTGGCAAAGTGCTGCTGCTGAAGAAGTGGAAAGTGTCCAGTGTGATCCACGCTTGGATCGAAGATCTGAAGAACCTGAAAGCAGAGGGGACAGAGTCTGGGTCACTTGCCAGTGACCAGGAGGACGATAGGCGGATGCCCACCGATGTCGGGTGATTTCAGGTGAAGAAGGTGAAGCTTGACTCTTTAGCGACGAGGACCCGGAGGTGTCAACAATGACCAGGTCCTGGATTCTAGCTGTCCCATGATGGATGTCGAGTGCTGCAGAATTGGTTTCCAGATTTAACCCAACAAGCCTTGGCAACAGCAACCCACACAGAAAACAGAGATAGGCTACGGTGCAGACAAGCAAGGTCTGAGTGACTCACCACTTGGTAGGGAGTCAGGGCACTTCTGGAACAAGAAGGGAAACCCAAAGAAAAGTAGAGTTACCTTTGAGGGGAACCACCAGTCAATGGACCAGGGAATGTGAAGGAGCCTCAAGCAGAAATGCAAGAAGCGGGCTCACGGAACACTCAAGGAGTGTAGGCCCACAATCTTCAATGCAGATGGTGCTCGTGGCTTGGGCTATAAGAAACCCAATGCAAAACTTCAGAAAATCTCGGGAAGTTGATGCACTAGCAAATGTGCATGGTGCCCAGGGGTTCTGGTTCCACGTCACTCATGAAGGTTGATGGTCTTAGCTTTGCTGGAGACTTGTGTCGGCCTCTGAGAAGTCCAGAAATCCTCATCCTGTGTCGCAGCTACTTCGGAGTCCATCAGGAACTTCAGAAATGCAGATCAGCAAGATGCTTTGTTGGTGCCTGCTTGAGCAGGGGAGTCACTCCTTTACCCCAAGGGAGATTCTTCCGTCCTCTAGTCTTTAGCAGAGCATCAAAGTTCCAGGATTTGGTTTCAGAGTTTTGTCCAGGTGTAATCTAAAGTCCGGTTGCCAGGGTTCCTTCACTTATACTAAGCATAGGGGTTGGACATACTCTGGGGACCCACCTATGGGAGGGTCTGGAAAGAGGGGTGGCTACACCCATTTCCTTTAACCAGTTTTGTGCCAGAGCAGGGGCTGATAGCCCATGCAATAGGTTTGAACTGGGCTATGCACAGGGACACCAAATGTGCCCCCTGTGCTGACTTCAAAGCAATCTCAGAGTGCACCCACCCATCCCCAATACACAAAATCCTGTCTGGGAGGTGGTTACACCTCCCTGTGACAGGAAACCTAGTGTCCAGGCCTCCCCTGCCTGTGTTTCATCCAGCAGCCGGAGGCAAGACTCGTGTCTGTGGCTGCAGCATCTATTTTGTGATACCAGGGCTCTTTTAAACTATTAATGGTTAGACCAGTGTGTACATGTCTCTCCCTCTAGAAGGGTGGAATTCTACCCCCGCTGCCAGGACTGGCAGGGGGTAGGATTCCAAAGTGTTTGACACCAAACATGACATGTTTCCATGCAGCCATTCCAAAGTTAGCATTTACTGCGATGTTATAATGTACTTAAGAGTATATGGCCTGGATGCATCACAGAACAGCCTCAGAGAATGGGCTCCGAAAGCCACAGAGGTTCCCAGCTCATGCATGGGCACCCTCTCACACAAAATCAAACACTCTGCCTTCAGGATTGATAAGGCCTGCCATAGGAGTGACTGATAGGCTTATATGTGTCAGTGTTAAAGGTAGATATAGGAAACCTATATCTTAGTAAGGGGTGCATGCACCACCTTACCCAGGCTGCAGTAGCAGTCCTGTGGTGCCATTTCGGAAGGCTTCCCAGAGGCGGCATAATACATGTGTGTGATCCCCTGGTAGATCTCTGGGGTACCTATGCCCTGGGTACCTGGTGTACCATATAATAGGGACTCACAAGGGTAACCCAGTAACCAATCTGGAGTGTACCTAATGTACATGCAATCAATTTAGAGAGGAAGCAGCTAGGCTGGGGTCCTGGATAGCAGGGCCCTAGCCAGACTAAAGTTGAAAAACAGGGAAACACCAGCAAAAAGTGGGGGTAACCATAGTAAGCAGATCCTACTGCCCTACACAACCCCCCCTACCCCCCCAAACACAGGGACATTAAACTAACCTTGACCAGTGGAGTCTTCATGTTCTAAGTGGAAATATCTGGAGAGTCCATCTGCATTGGCATGGTTACTCCCAGGTCTATGTTCCACAGTATAGTCCAACCCTTGTAGGGAAATGGACCACCTCAAAAGTTTGGGGTTTTCACCATTCATCTGTTTTAGCCATAAGATGGGCTTGTGGTCAGTCTGAACAGTGAAGTGAGTGCCAAACAAGTATGGCCTCAGCTTCTTCAGAGCCCAAACCACAGCAAATGCCTCCCTCTCAATAGCTGACCAACGTTTCTATCTACTGGTCAGCCTTCTGGTAATAAAAGCTATTGGCTGGTCCTGACCTTCATCATTGAATTGTGACAGCACAGCCCCTACCCCCAACTCAGATGCATCTGTTTAGACAATGAATTCTTTGGAGTAGTTAGGACTTTGCAGAATTGGTGCATTGCACGTGGCCTGCTTCAGGTCATCAAATGCCTTTTGACAGCTGACTGTCCACTGAACTTTCTTAGGCATTCTTTTTGAAGTTAAGTCATTTAGGGGTGTCACAATGGAACCATACTCCTTGGCAAATCTTCTGTAATACCCAGTCAGGCCCAAGAAAGCTCTGACCTGAGGCTGGGTGGTTGAAGCAACCCAGTCCATGATGGTCTGGATTTTGCTCTGTATTGGTTGAACTTGGCCTCCACCTACAAGGTGGCCCAGGTACACAACCTGACTCTGCCCTATCTGGCACTTAGTAGCCGTGATAGTTAGGCTTGCTTTATGCATGGCCTCCAAAACATGTCTCAGGTGGACCAGGTGATCCTCCCAGGTGGAGCTAAAGACAGCAATATTATCTAGATATGCTGCACTATAGTCTTCCAAGCCTGTTAGGACTTTGTTCAATAACCTCTGAAAAATGTCAGGTGCATTTTTTAAACCAAAGGGCATTACCACAAATTGATAGTGCCCACTAGGGGTAGAAAATGCTGTCTTTGGCTTTGCATCACCAGCTAATCTGATCTGCCAGAAGCCAGCTGTAAGATCAAATGTGCTCAGAAACTTGGCTGAGGCCAAAGTACCTATAAGCTCATCTGCTCTTGGGTTAAGATGGTCATCAGTCCTAGCGACTGCATTGAGACCCCTGTAGATTATAAAACCTCATTTCTCTTTTACCACCCTGGGTGTAAGGTTTAGGTACCAAGACCACTGGACTAGCGCAACGGCTATTTGAGGGTTCAATAACTCCCAAATCGAACATTTTCCGGACTTCAGTTCTGATACAGTCCCTGGCATGACCAAGTTACCTGTAAATCTTATTTTTAACAGGCAGACTGTCCCCAGTGTCCACTTCATGAGTGCACCAGGTAGTCTGACTTGGAGTCAGTGAGAACATGTTCTTATATGGATTGAGCACATGTCTACAATTAGCTTGTTGCTGAGCAGTGAGGCAGCCGGCCAAGGCTACACCATCAACTGCCCCATCATCAGGGTTCTGTGAGAGCTGGTCAGGGAGTGGATCACTCTCTTCCTCTTGTCCCTCATCAGTAGCCATGAGCAAGCCCATGTCTGCCCTGTAAACATAAGGTTTCTGTCTGTTGACATGAAGCACCCTATGGGGGCTCCTGGGAGTTCCAAGGTCTACCAGATAGGTAACCTCTCTCTTCTGTTAAAAAATTGTATGGGGGCTACTCCACTTGTCTTAGAGGGCTGCTGGGGCCACAGGCTCAAACACCCACACTTACTGTCCTGGCTGGTAAACAGTCAGTACAGCCTTTTGGTCATGCCAGGCCTTTTGCAATTCCCTGCTAGCCTCAAGGTTTTTAGTTGCCTTTCTCATGTATTCAGCCATCCTGGAGCGGTGACCAAGTACATAGCCCACTATGTCCTGTTTAGGGGGTTTGAGAGGTAACTCCCATCCCTCCTTCACCAGACACAATGCTCCTCTTACAGGATGCCCAAACAGAAGTTCAAAAGGATTGTAACCAACCACCTTCTGAGGAACCTCCCTGTATGCACGTAAAAGGCAGTGTAGTAGAATGTCCCATCTCCGCCTAAGATTTTCTGGGAGACCCTTGATCATATCCTATAAGGTTTTGTTGAACTTTTCAACCAAACCATTGCATTGTGGGTGATAGGGTGTGTTGAATGTATAATTCACTCCACACTCCTTCCACATTGCAGTCAAGTAACTGGACATACATTTGCCCCTCTGTCAGAAACTACCTCCTTAGGGAAACCCACTCTTGAGAACACTCCCAAGAGGGCTCATGCCACCACAGGTGCTGTAGTGGTCCTAAAGGGAAATGCCTCTCGGTACCTAGTGGCATGGTCCACCACCACCAGGATAAATCTGTGCCTAGATGCTGTCTGAGCATCCATGGGACCAATTATGTCAATCCCGACCCTCTCAATGGAAACCCCCACCACAGGTAGTTATATTAGGGGGGCCTTTGTGGTACCACCTGCCTTGCCACTGGCTTGACAGGTGATACAGGAGCGACAAAACTCTTTTGTGTCTTCAGAAATGTGGAGCCAATGAAAGTGAGGGACAATTCTGTCCTAAGTCTTGTTTTGGCCCAGGTGACCTGCCAGAGGAATATCACGGGCTAGTGTCAATAGGAAGCCCCTGAATTTCAAAGGTATAACCAACCTCCTGGCTGTACCAGCCTTGGGGTCTCTACTCTCTGAGTACAGGAGTCCATCTTCCCAATAAATCTTATTAGAAATCACCAGCTTTCCCAGAAGCCTCAGCAGCAGCCTGCTGTCTGAGGGGTTCAAGAGAAGGGCAGCTCAGCTGCTCCTGACTCAGATCTGCCCTGGAAGGGCCCCCTGTCCCCAAGAACTCAACCTGATCAGGCTCAAGCTCATCTGGGACAGTTCCTTCTTCAGGACTACAATCATCTCCCTCAAGAGACTGATCTGTGTTCTGATTCAGGGGGGTAGGCACTACCTTAACCCTACTGCTACTTTTCTTGGAAGGCACCTGTTCTATTATTCCAGAATCCAGGGCCTGTTCAGTGTTAGACATTTTGGCCTGTGACCTAGTCACAGCAAACACATGTGCAGAGATACCTAACATTTCTGCATGGGTCCTGAGCTCCCCTTCAGCCCAAGCTGAAGTCTCTAAATCATTGCCAACGAACCATTCTACAGGGAGGCCTGCACTTACCACAACCTTCTTGAGGTCAGTTACCCCTCAACCGGAGAAATTAACAACTGTCAGGGCCTAGCTGGTCCTGAAATTGCTAGCATTGGTCACTTGGTAAGTTTTACCACGTATTAGCTGCTCAGGAGCCACAAGGTCTTGTGTCACCATTGTGACACTTGCCCCTGTGTCACTGTAGGCCATGGGTACTCACAAACTTTCTCTTGGGGGCCCAAATTCACAGTGTAGTTTGTGTCCGAGGGCCGCACCGGTGGGGGCGGGGGCGGAGCTAGAGCAACAAAAAAAACTGCAACCATGAGGTTGAACACAGGTCCCTGCAGTGGACGCCTTCGTCCACTGCAGTCACCAGATCCGGCATACACACATCTTTCTCTCTCTCTCTCTCTCTCTCCCTCTCTCTCTCTCCCTCTCGCTCCCTCTCTCAACCTCTCTCTACCTCTCCCCCTCCCTCTCTCCCTCCATCTTTTCCTATTTCTCCCTCTGTCTCACTCAGACTGTCTCACTCCCTCTCACTCCTTCTCTCTCCCTCTCACTCACTCTCACTCCCTCTCTCTCCCTCTCTCTCTCCCTGACTCCCTCTGTCTCACTCACTCTGACTGTCCCACTCCCTGTCTCTCTCTCTCTCTGTCTACCTCTCTCTCTCTCTCTCTGTCTCTCTCTGTCTCCCTCTCTCTCTCTCTCTCTCTCTCTCTCTCTGTCTCCCTCTCTCTCCTTCCCTCTCCCTCTCTGTCTCCCTCTCTCTCCTTCCCTCTCCGTCTCTGTCTCCCTCACTCTGTTGCCCTCCTCACTCTGTCGCCCTCCTCACTCAGTCGGCCTCCTCACTCGGTCGATCACCCTCCCCCTCCCTCTGTCTGTCACCCTCCTCCCTCTGTCTGTCACCCTCCTCCCTGTCTGTCACCCTCCTCCCTGTCTGTCACCCTCCTCCCTCCTCCTTCCTCCCTCCTCCCTCCCTCTGTCTGTCACCCTCCTCCCTCCCTCCTCCCTCCCTCTGTCGTTCCCTCGCTCTCCCTCCCACTCCCTCCCTTTCACTCCTTCCCTCGCTCTCCCTCTGTCTCCCTCTGTCTCCTTCCCTTTCCCTCCTTCCCTCGCTCTCCCTCTGTCTGCCTCCCTTTCCCTCCCTCCTTTCCTTCCCTCCCTCACTCTTGCTATGTCTGCCTCCCTTTCCCTCCCTCCCTCGCTCTCCCTCTGTCTGCCTTCCTTTTCTTCCTCCCTCGCTCTCCCTCCCTCCCTCTCCCTCCCTTGCCCTCCCTTTCCCTCCCTCCATCGCTCTCCCTTCCTCTCCCTCCCTTTCCCTCCCTTGCTCTCCCTCCCCTCCCTTTCCCTCCCTCCCTCTCCCTCTGTCTGCCTCCCTTTCCCTCCCTCCCTCGCTCTCCCTTCCTCTCCCTCCCTTTCCCTCCCTCGCTCTCCCTCCCTCCCCTTCCTTTCCCTCCCTCTCCCTCTGTCTGCCTCCCTATGCCTCCCTTCCTCGCTCTCTCTCTGTCTGCCTCCCTTTCCCTCCCTTGCTCTCCCTCGCTCTCCCTCCTTTTCCCTCCCTCCCTCGCTCTCCCTCTGTCTGCCTCCCTTTCCCTCCCTCCCTCGCTCTCCCTCTGTCTGCCTCCCTTTCCCTCCCTCGCACACTCTCCCTCCCTCTGCCTCCCTCCCTCTTTCTCCCTCTGTCTGTCTCCCTCTTCCTCCCTTGCTCTTCCTCCCTTTCCCTCCTTCCCTCGCTCTCCCTCCCACTCCCTCCCTTTCACTCCTTCCCTCGCTCTCCCTCTGTCTCCCTCTGTCTTCTTCCCTTTCCCTCCTTCCCTCGCTCTCCCTCTGTCTGCCTCCCTTTCCCTCCCTTGCTCTCCCTCTGTATGCCTTCCTTTTCCTCCCTCCCGCACTCTCCCTCCCTCCCTATCCCTCCCTTTCCCTCCCTCCCTCGCTCTCCCTTCCTCTCCCTCCCTTTCCCTCCCTTGCTTTCCCTCCCCCTCCCTTTCCCTCCCTCCCTCTCCCTCTGTCAGCCTCCCTTTCCCTCCCTCCCTCGCTCTCCCTTCCTCTCCCTCCCTTTCCCTCCCTCGCTCTCCCTCCCTCCCCTCCCTTTCCCTCCCTCACTGTCTCTCTCCATCACCTCCCTCCCTCGCTCTCCCTCTGTCTGCCTCCCTTTCCCTCCCTCTTTTTCCTCCCTCCCTCTCCCTCTGTCTGCCTCCCTATCCCTCCCTCCCTCGCTCTCCCTCTGTCTGCCTCCCTTTCCCTCCCTCCCTTGCTCTCCCTCCCTCTCCCTCCCTTTCCCTCCCTCCTTCGCTCTCCCTCTGCTGTCTCCCTTTCCCGCCCTCCCTCGCTCTCCCTTGCTCTCCCTCCCTTTACCTCTCTCCCTCCCTCGCCCTCCCTCTCTCTCCCTCCCTTTCACTCCCTCCCTCGCTCTACCTCTGTCTCCCTCCCTTTCCCTCCCTCCCTCTTTCTCCCTCCCTCTACCTCCCTCTGTCACCCTCTTCATCTCACCCTGCCTGTGTGTGCCTGGGCTGAGACAGCTTCCGGGCACACACACACACAGCCGCACCCAAGCACTTCACAGGTCTTTAAAAGACCATTTGTATGTTAATGAAGCTTTTGTATTTCACCTCTTAGCGCCCCTGCAGCTCCACTCTGACTATCACTGGAATGCCCGACCCCCACAGAACAGCAGAGTCTCAGCGCGGTGTTCGCAGACACTCTTTCATTTCTTTTTTTTTTTAAACACAGGTAAATTGTCTGCAAGGTCCGCGGGCTGCCAAGGAAGGCTTGCCGGGCTGCTGGTGGCCTGCGGGCCGTACTATGAAAACCCGTGCTGTAGGCCATAGCCCTCTTTTCCATTTCTCAAAGGCTGTTGTCTGTATTATTTGCCCAAGTTGCTGGGACTCACAAAGCAGGACATATCCATGCCTCCATCACAGATCAGTACAGCCTGAGTTGGAACTCTGACTAGGCCAGAGTCCATCTCAGAACCAAGGGTTAACCCTACTGTACCCTTATTGTGAGAAGCACCACTTGGAGCTGAACTAGAGGGAACAGTTGCCTTAGGGGCAATGGTGGCTGGAGTTGATTCTTTAGGTCTAGTGCAATCACTCTTCCAGTGGGTATTCTGCTTATAGATTTTACACCACGGTTTCTTTTGGCCGTTCTTTTTGGATGATTGGGAATCCCCCCATTAGAAGATTTTTGGGGGCCTTGTGAAGACTTCTGGTCTTTACCCTTCTCCCCACCCCTACTAGGATCTGGCTTCTTCTGGTCACTAACTTGGTTCTGTACCTTCTGCTTCACCCTGGTTCTGACCCATTTGTCATCCTTTCCCAATTCTCGGGGAGAGGTCAGATCAGAGTCTACCAGATTCTGACAGTTATTAAGGATCTGCTCCCTCATAATCAAGTTGTACAATCCTGTATAATCACACTCCTTACTGCCAAGTAACCAGCCCTCCAGAGCCTTGGTAGCACAATCAACAAAGCCAACCCAGTCCTGAGTCTGAGCCTTTTGGGTATCTCTGAACTTTATTCTATATTGCTCAGTGGTTAGGCTAAACCCTTCAATCAGAGCACTCTTCAGGACTATATAATCATCAGTATCCTCTTCTCTGACAGTGAGGAGCTTGTATCAACCATTGTCTGCAAAGGAGAGCCACAAGATAACTGCCCACTGCTCCTGGGGGACCTTCTGAACTTTGCAGGCCCTTTCCAGCGCAGTTATCCATTTGTGGATGTCATCCCCACTCTGGTAGGGAGGGACAATCTTGCTTAAGTTTACTTTCCCTTCCACTAGGGAAGTTGCTGCCACCATGGGACTCTAGTCCCATCTTTTTCATTGCTTTTTCAAGCTCTAGGGACTCCCTTTCTAAGGCTACCAGCTGTCTCTTTATTCAGCTGATGTTCCTGAATTCTCATCTGCCTTTCTCTCTTTTCCTCAGGGGTTTCCCCCCTATGAGAATAGACAGAGGTCCCTACAGACACACCAGAATAGTCAGACTCCACAGAAGGAGGTCTGGGTCTTTTAGGCATACCTCCCACTCTTCCTGGGACAACAAAGAGAGGGCCTCTTTGGCCTTCTTCTTCATCTCCAGTAGGAGCTGGATTGTCCAGGTTCAGGTCATTGTTACCTGCCTGGTCAGCAACAGAGTCTGAGTCCTGTTGGTTTGTACCACTGATCTCTCCCTCTACTGCGGCCCCATCCCCACTGCCTGACCCCTCAGGCACTGAAACCTTTCTAAGATCATCTAACAGTAGTACCTCTCTGAAGTGTTGGGTATTGGAACTTTTGCCTGTCTTCAATTTCCTCATAGTACCACAGAGCCCTTAAATCTAAAGTAAGGAAATGTCTCATACTTGGACGCCTGTAACATACTGTTAAAGAAACAGACCCAAATATTTAGCCCATGGCATATAGAAAATTGTGAAAGAAAAACAATACTCATGCACTGGAAAGGCTGCTAGGGAATGAGTATGGCTAAGCAGGGTTTCAAGAGTGAAATTAACTCTTCATCAGAATTCAGCCCATGTGGGATTTTGCCAATGAGCATGTTGATATATCAAGATTCTAGCTTTCTCAATTGGTACTCTCTATTGCCTCCTCTGGGGTTTTTGGGAATGACATCAACCACATAATACACCAGATCTTTCGCTGAACCATTGTGGTGCTCATGGATATGTCTGGCTACAGGGTAGCTCTTGTCATAGTTGCCCTGAAATGTTACAGTATTCTGATATGGACCATATGTATGGTGCTGCCTACTTATTGCTTGGGGCATGTGAATTCCAGTATGTACACTGTAAAATCTATCTTGCAGTTGTACCTACCCTTGATGGTAACAGGTGAGTTTCTCAAAGGTGACTGAATGTTTTTCACATTTTTTCTGGGTTTGCAGCCTTTACACCTGAAGCATCTCTGAAAACCTTTGTTGTATGTAAGCAACTCTGACCCATTGCTTGGTCTAGGTGTACTTTGCACCAGTTCATTTCTCATTGATTTGGCCCTTCTGACTGAGATAAGAGGTACACAGGGTATATCTTGCCCTATTACAGGATCACTCGTAATCAGCCGCTAGTGTCTGTAAAGGAAGTTCCAGAGTCTGACATGATACGTCGAAAAACCATTGATCAGATGTATCTCACTGGAGTCCGTGTCTCTACTCTTTCTCCTTTTAGTCCCAAAGAGCAGATCTTATCTCTAGCTTTGTTCAGTGTTTCACTCGCATAACCATGCTGAGACAAATGGGTGGACAGATCTGTCTGGGCCTCTCTGACCATCGCACAACAATATCCTTTCTGTCTTTCAACTTTTTTCATGGTCAGAGCATACTGCTGACCAATGCTTGAGTTGGCATGAAGGAACTGTTTGCTCGAGTTCACTGCCAGTTTCTTTAGGTCTGAGATAACTGTTTCTGAGAATATATCCAATGAGTCTCTCTGCATAATCGGTAGGAATACTGATTTGGGCTTGAAGGGTGTCTGCGTGCTCCCATATACGTCAAGTCCCATGGCAGCTGCCAAGTCTTCCGATGATCTGCCCACAGATATTGGTTGTGTTTCATTTTGCAGTTCATCTAATGCCTGTAACAACTGCATATCTCCTACGGCTAGATTGCCCGCAATTTCTTCATCTAGATTTACCGTGTGAGGCATGTTGGATTTGCCATTGAAGAACTTGAGGAATACTTACCTGTTAAATGTTTACTATGCGTATGCCTTTACCATACATGCCTTTACAATGAAAATTTGATGTAAAGGCATTTGTGGAAAAGGCATATGCGTGGTAAGGACTTGCATGGTAATGGAATGCGTGGTAGTGTCGCGGTCATTGTAATGACCGAGGGGTAACTGCAAGCGTGGTAATGGCATGCATGGTTCTATCATACAACCTGGGATTTCCTTCAGGAGTTCTCAAACAGAGTTCTCATTATCTTCTTTTAGGGTCTTTTTGAAGCATTCCATCAACTCATTGGTTTGTGGGTGCTACATGGTGGACAAGTGGCTAAATCTGACCCCTCCTGAGGGATTTCCCAATTGCTGAACAAGATATCTGACAGAAGGAGATCCAATTTCCTCTAGAGGTTCTCAGAAGGAGTTCCCATCATGCTCTTCTGGGATCTCTTTGAAACATGGTGGGGAACTGGTAAGTTACACCGGCTTGCTTCTACATCGCCCTTATGTCTGAGGAGGTGAAATTTGCTTCTCTGTCTGAAATTACATATTAGGGAATCTGGCTCTGGAGAAGATCACAAGTAGGGTGCTCACTTCTATCTTAGCAGTTGTGCTCCTCAGGAGTACCGCATGGGGGATGTGCAAAATTCATGTAATTTCCCTTCACGTTATTCTGTGAAATTTCATCAAAATGATGTGAAATTACGCTTTATTACACAAAGCGCAAATCCATCACTCAACTTTATATTTTAGCATGAAATGCAGGAGAGCAATTTGAATTAAAAAAAATAGTTCAAAAGCACTGCAAGCAACAGCTTCTCATGTTCTGTTGTTACAGTGCATTTGTGGTTAATGTTTACAGTGAATAGTGCATTCGGTCAACATTTTTCCCTCGCATGATGCGTATTTACTCTAAGAGGCAGAATTATGTGACTTTCAAGTAATAAGTGTAATGTGAAATTACCAAAACTATGCAAATTTCGCCTGCATGATTAACATTTCACCCAGGCCTACCCTGCATCCAAAATGTATTTGTTGTCTGAAGTAGAGGGGGTATCAAATGGAATGACTGTTTCTATGCTCACCTTCTTGAGAATCACACCAATCACAGATAGAGGTACCTGCATTGCTTAGAGTTAGCCTACAGAAAAAGGCACCCACTCGAAAATGTAGCAGCTTCTACAAAACCTCTCTACATCTCAGCTCATGCCTGGAAAGTAGAAGAAATGTTCGAACATATTCCTGGATTTCTTCTAGCCCAGATAGTCTGCTGAAATGTACCTCATGGGCTAAGGACAATAGACATTTTCTGTGTGCCTGTAGATCCACTAGTCATTGGCCAGCATCATATATATATACATAGGATCCACAGGCTCACTTTATAGTGTTTGCCAACCTCCACTGTGACAAGCTCCTGGGAAACCTTACCCAAGACCAGTAGAGCAGGCTTCACGTTCTTGGCATAACTACTTCTGGGACAGTTCTGAACTGCTAGCAATCCTCACAGCTCTTGTTTTTTGCTGGGGATCTGTTGGCCATGTTTCTATTTGTAGTGTTTCTAAATAAACAATTTAAAAACAAATGGTTTTTAAATCGTGCTTAAAGTGTACTTTAAAACCACTTGTTTTTACACTGTTTATTTGAACAAAACACTCAGTAGCCAGTTCTGCCTGGCTCTCTCACTAACCCAGACTCCAATACCCAGTCTCAAGCTATGGCACTATCCCAAGTGCTATCAGGTCATTGCACAGCAGGCATCCCAGACCTGTTTCTCTCGCACCCAAAAGACAATGATCATCGTGCTATTGGCATCTACCTTAACTCTGGCAAAAGTATTCCATATTATCCCCACTGGCCACAAGACCATTACCAATTATACCAGGGAAATTCTCAAATATACTCAGACAGTTGCCACTACCCCTTAGAGCAGGATTTTTTCTCCAGATATATCCACCTTACTGACACACCCGATGGTCTTTGGGTGAATATGCTTAAAAGTATTTAGATCCCTTTACCAGATCTCTATAGGTATTAGGTTGAGTGCCACAGGCTTCTAAAAGTTACCTATCTCTAATGTGTGTTGGACTGCAGTTACAATAATACATGTACCTCCAATTATATGTGCTTAGCTCAATAAGGCATATTTACAAACCCCTATCACCACCAAAACGTCATTTTTTTATGTTGTGGTGGCAATCCATGCTTTGCCTTATTTAATAGGCATTGTTAAGCCACTTACGTGGCTTAATGCTACCTTGTAAATAAGGCACCCTTTCACGCTATACTTAGTGTGAAAGAGGTGGGTAATGGGTGTTGCGGTGGGTGTTCCGCCGCAACACCCATTGATTTTGAAGCTACCCCATATTTACAAGAGTGGGGTAAATATGGGGCAGTGCCAAAATTAACCTGGTCTTAACAGGGCGCAATGAGGAGAAATGCTTTATTTCTACTTGTTTTTGCTGTTTTTATGTGTTCTACATTGTGCAGCACACATAAAGACAGCAACATGCTATGCATAATTGTTTATGTGCAGGAAGGTGCCCCTCCTGCACATAAACAATAATTTAAAAAAGGACGAGTTGCAACTCCTATATATGCTGCACAAAGCAGCACACACAGCGATTACAAATCGCCATTTACGATTGTGTATGTACAGGAAGGGACACCTTCCTGTACATAAACAATCATTCCCCACAACGCAGGCACCCTTGCACTGTGGGGCAAAGGTGCCTGCATTGGCGTTACACAGCAACATTTAGCGCCAGAGCAGGGGGAAATGCAGGGTTGCATTGTAATGTTGTAAAAACAGTGCAGCCCTGCATTTCAGATGTGGCGGAGCACGGTGTTAAGCCAAGAAGGCTAATGAAGCACTACGTCACTTCTTTGTACATATGCCCAATGTTTCTAGAACTAGAGTTAGAATAGTAAATGCACCCCTCCCCACCAATCTTAAGCACTTACTGCAATTCTTAGAGGTCTGTAGTACAAATAGTAAATATGAACCCTCCTCAATGCTGTGCAAGTACCCTAATGATTTTAGGACTATAGTTAAAATAGTAAATATGCAAGCTCACGTATATGTGCTAACAACAAAGTTTGTTCAAATGGAGTTAGAATAGTAAACATGTCACCAGCAAAATTATGCGAAATTACCCCAATGTTTACAGCACTGGAGTTAGAATAGTACATCTGACCCCGGGAATAATATGCATTTACACCAACATTGGTTCATTTTTTGGACTGGAGTTAGAATAGTACTTACCTCATTGTTTAATTGACTGGAGTTAAAATAGTAAATGTGATCCATCCATAAATTAGATGTATTTGCCCCAATGTTTGTATGACTGGAGCTAGAACAGTAAGTATGCTCATTCCCCATTCATAAGTACTTAGCCAAAATTAAATTAGAATAGTAAATATGCTCTCAATCATATGTAGGTAGTCCATGATTGTTGTCCTGATTTTAGAATAGCAAATATGTCTTCACTTATATGCAATTAACCTAGTGTTTCTATGACTGGAGTTAAAATAGTAAATATGTCACCCCCCAATGTTACCCATTGTTTACCCAATGTTTGTAGAACTTTAGCTAGATTAGTTTATAAGTTCCCCCCAATTATATGCACTTACTTCATAGTCAAATGATAGAATAGTATATACTAACTGCCTTAAATTATATGTACTTATTCCAATTAATAGAGGATTGGAGTTAGACTTGTTATTATGCTTCACACCAATCGTTTGCAGTAATATCGGTGTTGAATGGCCTGGAACTAGAATACTGAATATATTCCAAAATTATAGGAAATACCTCAATGTTTGAAGCACTAGAGTTAGAATACCAGAAATACCATCACCCCAATCTATATGCACTTACATCAATGTTTGTAGGACTGAAGTTGGATTCGTTTATGTGGTTCCCCTCAATGATATGCACTTACTCTATATGATCCACCCCAAATTAGATGAACTTATTTTAAAGTTTGTAGTATCAGTTAGAATAGTTAATATTCCACCTAAATATATGCAGGCACACACTTTTTGTAGCAATTCTGCGTGTTTTTTGAGTGAACAGGAAGAATTGCGCTCTCAACAGTAAGCGTTAGGGTAAAAGCGTGCAGAATAGATACAGTGCTAACAGGTCAGGGGAAACCCAAACAACCCCTGGAAAATGAGGGCACGGGCCTACACTGTACAATTCAAAACAAGTTCTGGGCACACGTTTATGGAAATCGAAAAGAGTGTCAATCAACTACAATCGTATTGCAAAAAAATAATAACAAGGGTCGACACCAGTGGATACTTTTTTGGATTGTATTAACAAATTTCTTCTGACAGTAACATCATAGGAAAACCAGCCGACACGTGTTTCGTCACTCGGGTAAACTAGTTACGCGACCCCCAGCTTTGGAGTCCGTGGGTAGGGACCTAACCGTTCTCCCATTTTCCTTTATCTACACGCCACCAATTGTTTTTAGTTCCTGCATACCCATTCTGACCGGATGGTAAATATCACCGATCCAGCGATTTTACACGTTTATCATTCTCCATTCAGCCCTGAAGAGTCACAGGTGGTTACCCGAGTGACGAAACATGTGTCGGCTGATTTTCCTATGATGTTACTGTTAGAAGAAATTTGTTAATACAATCCAAAAAAGTATCCACTGGTGCCGACCCTTATTATTTTTTTGCAATATGATTGTAGTTGATTGATACTCTTTTACATTTCTATAAACGTGTGCCCAAGACTTGTTTTGAACACACTTTTTGTAGGACTAGAGTTAGAATATTAAATATGCTCCCTCTCAATTATACACACTTTCCCTAATATTTGTCAGACTGGATTTTGATTAGTTTATATGGATTTTGATTAGTTTGTGTGTCCATTTCCCCCCAGTTTATATGGACTTTAATATTTATCGGTCTGCAGTTAGAATAGTAAATATGCTCCACACCAAATTAAATGTACTTATTCCAATGTTTGTAGGAATGGATTAAGAATAGTACATGTAACTCACAAGTAAAGTTTATTATTTTTTTACAGTTTAGTTAAGTGATTATTTGTTTTGTATTGTTTTACATTATTTTAGATATTTTTCTTCTTTGAGTTTCACATTCAGTTATTTTTAATTTAATTTAATTATTAATTCTTTTGTAGAAGAATTTTATAAAAATGTATTCACCTTTTGTTAGTTTGAAATATGAGATTACAGGTATATGTTATTTTCTGAAAAATGTATGTTTATTTATTTAACAATTTTGTGGATTTCTAAAAAAGTTATATTTTGAAAAGATCTGAACTAATTTATTTGTGAAAATGTTCACTTAAAATATTATATTCCCGGGTTAGGCCCATGTAACGATGCAGCTTATTTCTTACATTGTCCTCACATTAATATTTGCACATATGTGCATACCCAACAATGTTAGATTAGTTTCTCTGAAACTACTTTGTTTACACATGTAGTTACCCACAAAATTGTCATGAGGCCTCGAACATCATGTACTAGGACTCTTTACGCACTATGTTCAAATTTCGTCCTATCTTCATCCAAGGGGTGACAAGGTTATCTATATATCCATAACATCGATCTACACATACATCGCAAGTCTGGTTTCTATTATAAATAATGAGCATCCCGATAGATTAGCAGAGAAGGCACTTCAGCTGACACCGAGAGTCCCTGCATACTGAGACTTTACCATGCAGTGGTCTGACATCTCCATGAGGGGGTGTCCAGTTTGTGACCAAGACAGGCTCCTACATTGTCTCTCACCAGGTAATGGGGTTGACTAGTCCCTAGGGAGGATTCTTGGCTTCACACCTACAGACACTCTAGGTACACTCAGAGTAGGGTTCTGCATAGTAGGAGTACGCCAGTTACTGCCTTGTCATATGCCTGCATATATACACTGTTTTAGCACCGCGGTAGAACTATGTCAACTATTTATGCTTTTGGTGCTTGTAATCACTTTCATCTGCTTCTGTCTACTGATTACCACAGCACATGTATTCCATACAAGAATAACGTTGGTTCAATAAATATATTGAAAATGTCCCATTGTGTATTCTGTATATTTCTCTGAGAACAAGTGAGCATGAGTGACTGAGCGAAAGGTTCTGATCTCTTCTCACGATCCCTGAGGGGTCAGGATAGTCATGTTCATTGGTTGCCAGAATCTATTCACTCCCTGATAAGGTTAGGGCGGCTTATGGTGGCATTGTGAGCTAGCTGGTCTTAAGGGCAACATATCCGGTAGGGGTGTCCGGAAACAGTCTAGGCACCAAGCCCCTAGTTTATGTTGACCAACAAACATGCAGATCCTACAGATTAATAGGAACTACACGACATGGCGCCACCAACGTTGGTTGGGTTCCTATTTAACAAGTCTATCTGAGTAGTTCAGTCGTGCTTTTCTCAGAGAGCCTTACCTTCAAACCTTCGACGTCCGTGGTTGGAAGGAAAATTCTCCTCAGCTGAGTAGGTATGTCCTATGTATTGGCTGTAGGGTATTCAAGTCTGTAGGATAGAAATTCTCCCACATTGTGCTAACCCTATCTCCATACATTCATTTAGCTAAAAATCTTTTTCTTTAACAATGACTGACCAAGCTGAATACATTGAAGAATGTTGGCCTTTAAATTAGGCTCATGTCCCACTCCTAAGTCTGCAGCTCGTAACCTTTAAATTACCATCAACAGTTCTCCGTCCATGAAAACTCATGTCAACCAGGTTCTAGGTGTCTGCTATGGGATGATGCACAATCTCTCCAAAATCTTTAAATGGCTACCCATTGAAGCTAGTAAACCTTTGGTGCTGGGCCTAGTTATTAGGCATCTTGATTATGGAAATGCCCTGCTCACGGCACTTAATGAAGACCTGATATTCAAGCTGCAGATTCTTCAAAACACCACAGCCAGACTTGTCATTAATCTTCCCCACACATCCCCCTCTGCCCCAAATCTCAAAACCCTTCACTGGCTTCCGGTGGGGCAAAGAGGCCATTTTAAAATCTTAAGATAATGTATGACACTGACCCTAATTACCTAGCAAAAAAAACTTTAATGGTACATACCGAGAAGATCTTTAAGATCTGGCACTAAATCATTCCTTGTTCAGCCTTGCATCTGCACTTCTCGTAAAGGTGGCCGTTCATTCTCATATCTTGCCCCCATGCTATGGAATAAATTACCATCACACCTCTCGTCCATAGTTGACCACAAATGCTTTCGTAGAAATCTGAAAACCTGGCTTTTCCCTCAGTAAGTTTGCTTTAGTTTTCAGGTTGCTGTTGCTGTATCGCTGTTTTTTGTTGCAAGCGCCTTGAGACCTCACGGTGATATGTGCGCTCTGCAAGACTATATGACTTTGACATTGACAAGAACAAGAAGTTAGACTAAATATTACAGAAAATTACAGACATGCAGTTACCATGAAAGTATTACATTATGGCCTCTCAGCAACGGGGGGGTTAAGCCTTCATGGTTGAGACACACAAAGCATTCAGGACAGAGGAATTCTACTCCTGGGTTAAGTTCCCAGCTGCGGATGCATGTTCACAATTGTTTCACGCTTACATTGAGGATCAAACAGCAATGGAATACTTTCCATACGTGGACATAGAAATGTAATTAACTTAGCATGAGCACATAAGTTTGTTTAAAGGCACCCTCTACCATACCATAGAAAATGTGAGACTCGGTCCGCTCAGTAAAGAAGGAGCAAACTGGCCGACCTTACCTGCTTATACACCGCATCATAATCTTGCTAATTTAAATGCAGCAGAAATAAGAAAATGATACAAAGATCTAGTAAAACTTTACAGAAACCTCAAGCAGTACATTATGCAAACACTCACAGTTAATCATGGGCTGACAGCTCAGGCTGCACAACCACTATTAACTACTACGGGTATCAGCCCTCAAACACTGAATGCCATTATGGGAAAGTTCCTATCATTCAAGAGCAAATTCCGTTCTGGATAGCACCGAAAATTGGTCATCTTGAAGCAGGTTTTCCCCATACAAGTCCACAGGAGAAACACAGAAAATTAACAATTTGCTGCCCAATGGGGATGGCTCCCACGGTGGAAGAATGTGTCACTTGGGGTACAGTCTTTGCTGCCGTTTATACCAGCAAAAGAAACAACTGATGGAAGGAATGGTGAACAATGCAAACAATCACCCCCAGTCACAAGGATCTGGGTTTAATCCATCATTGTTTTGCTCAACACGCCACCCCAGTTTGGACTCAGCCATATGCAAACCAGTCTTGACCCTGTTCCTTATGGGAACAGTCCAGCCGAAACTGCCAAGCCAGTTCCTCCCTGGACCAGAGACAAGCATCCTGAGACCGGTTTCAGGGCATCACCTAAAACCGGTGATGCCCAAAACCAGGCTAGCTTGAATCCAGTGGCGCAGAGAGCACGGGACCCTCGTCTGGGCATACCCTTCCCACTCAGGGAGACAAATGCAAAAGATGCAATTGATGGATGGAATGCTGAACAATGCAAACATTCACCCCCAGTCACAAGGATCTGGGTGTAATCCATCATTCTTTTGCTCACCACACCACCCAAGTTTGGACCCAGCCATATGCAAATCAGCCTTGTCCCTTTTCCTTATGGCAACAGTCTAGCCCGAACTGCCAAGCCAGGTCCTCCCTGGACCCCAGAAAAGCATCAGTTCATACCAGAACACATGGTACCTCTTCAATATCAGTTCTACCTGAAGTACTGAAACAAGTACAGAATGAGTTTGGGGCAGCACCTGCCCTGGACTTAGGGATGAAACTGGTAGGGAACTTTGACACAGTACCCTTTATATTATTAGGAAACATACAAGGGGAGGCATTAGCGTTGGCCATACACCACTGCCTAAGGACCTCACTCCTGCATAGCAGAAGCTAGAATTGCCTAAAATTATTGACGAAACCTATGCTACACTGGGTAGAGAGAATTTAGGAGCGAGATCTGGGAAACCAAAGGATAAGGGTGATTCTGAAAAGGATAACTAAGCAAGCACCTACTTCTTCCAAAAAGAAGTGGGATAGTAAACAAAAAAATAAACAAAATAAAACATGATCACAGGATGGGTCTCCTTAAGAAGAACCCACTAATAAAAAATATAACCTGAGAAAATAGGAAAATATTAGAAAGCTTGACAGGTATCAGGATACTGATACACTTTCTTCTAGTTGTTTTCAGGATTCATCCGATACGAGCTCGGAGAGAGGTGGACGGTAAGAGCACAACTCTGAAGAGCATGTGAGGTTGAAAAAGGACACACGTCACACTTCAAACTACATCCTTAACCCCTTGCGCGCTTATGACGAGCTCAGCTCGTCATGATGCACAGTGGAGCTGTGCTCATGACGAGCTGAGCTCGTCATAACGGCCGCGGACGGCCCAAGCGGGGCTAATTCCCCTCTTGTGCAGGCGTTCTACGGGAGTGAGCGGAGTCGGGGCACATCTCCACTGTGAAGCATGATGAGCTGGGCTCGTCACGAGCACTGCGGCGCCGCCCCCGCACCCCCCGCACCGCAGGGGAATTAGCCACGCGTGGAAGGTGTTAAGGAGGACAACATAAGACTCCTAAACCTCAATTCAAAAAGAAGAAGGTGACCGGGATCAAAGTAAGACATGCCCAGGTTGCTGAGGGCTCTGCTTCTGAATGGGGAATAGGCAGGGACGATGCTGGACAGTGTGGCAGAACTCACAAAAGCTCACAGGAACCTGATGGATTATCTGGCGGTAGTAGCACTGAGTGACCATATCACAGTGGAAACACATGATACAAGGGTAAGTGTCTCTCTTCGTTTAAATGAAATTACACTCCTAATGGACGGGGACATACCCAGGTAAGGGTCTCTTGTGGGAGGACCTGACTAATGATTACAACATTCTTTTGGCTGAAAAGGATTTACCACCTGATTTCATATTAGAGTGCCCAATGGGAGAAACAAAAATGTTACTGGCTTTCTCCGAATTAGTTCCAGAATCAGTTAAACATTCATACACGCAGGAATGGAAGCTAGCGCTAGCTCCTGTACTTCATCAAAACTATGTTGGGTGGGATTATGAGTCTCCTCATTACGAGTTCCCATTAAAAACAGTCCCTCAAACCCAGACACAATCCCCAATGAAACATTAAGCTAAAAAGCTGAAATGAAACTGGGCAATTCATACAGTCTGGTCATAGGCTACAGACATTTGAACACTTCCACATGCACATTTGCAGTATACAATGCACATAGTGGTGCACTAATGAATAACATTGTGTAGAAGAAATACAAATTAACACCAGATATCTCAAATGGATAATTTGCCAAAACATAGCACTGTGAAGCAGATACTTGATTGCATTCTCGGCGTTAGGGTCTCAGCGAACATTTTGTTGTTTACCACAAGGGTATAAGAATAGCCCCGGACTGTTTTCTGCAAGAGTGACAGAGTTACTTCAAAATATTGATGAGGAGGCATTATCCTAGGTAGATGATATTTATCTGATGGACGATGAGTTAATAGAACACTTGGCTAGAGTTAATCACATAATCCTAGGGTTTGCTCATCTGGGTTACAAATTACATTTAAAAAAATCAATAACATTTCAACAGAATACAAGTTGTTAAGTGAAGGCAAAAGCCTGGCAGCAATTTTTTTTGAAAAATGTGCACTGCTCCAACCTCTGACTCTGAAAAGACTACAATTCATTGTAGGATTTTTTTTAATTTTGGCAGAACATACATTTTTTTTGAATATGCAGAACAAGTAAAGCCGTTCTATGACCTAATCAGACCTGATTTTTCAATGAACCATTGGACAAAGGAACATACAAACATTTTATGTTCCATACAAGCTGACAGGATAACTTCCAAACATTTGCACACACATGTAAATTCAGCTAACCTGGTAATCTGTGTAATCGCTAGACCAACCGGGTATCTCTCTATCACTTTCAATGAGGGTGATTTGGTACCCATTGCATACAAATCACATTTGTACACATACGCTGAAATGCATTTTGCACCCACTGGGAAAATTCTCACAGCAGTACAGACTGCTATAACGATAGCACTGGCTCAGGGTAAGCAAATAATTGTAGTTACCCCAGTACCGACCTTAGAGGCCGTAACCAAAGAGAGTGTTCCAAGCGCTAAAGGCTTGCATCTACGATGGATCCAATGGGCTAACTCTCTCACTGCAACAGTTGTAGAGTACAAATTTGACTCTATCCTCCAAACACAAGCATTTCTGCAGTACGAACAAGAATATCCTCTGCCGAATAAAACTATGCCTCGAGATCAATATGAATACATCATATATATCGATGGATCTGCTCAACCTGCCATAGAGACACGTCAACAATATTCAGCGGCATGCGCAGTGGTAAAAAGGGGGCATGCATGACGCAAAGTTCCATCCTGAAAAAATACACATGCAGTCCCTAGGGAACTGTATAGTGCAGCTGGCAGAATTAAAATCCCTGATAATGGCACTACAAAGTATGGATCCCGAATTCTCCACACTCATAGTGTGCGATCCGAAGTATTGTGTCCGGTTCTATAATGAATATCTTCACTATTGGGGCCAAAATGGATTTTGAGATTCAAAGGGTTGCACAATCAAGCACAAGATGCTTTGGGAACAAGTAGCAAAGCTGAAAGAATTTCTGCCAAGAGCTTATGTTATCCATACATTGAGTCATCACCAGCATGGTGGCATTCATGTTGAAGGGAATTCCATGACCGATGAGGCTGCAAAGGCAACAGTCCACACCTCTGCCATTGTTCCAATCACTTGTTCTAGTACGGGATTAGAAAGAGACATCATGATGGCTGTCAATGCAACCCGCAATGACTCCCACTTGCAGAAAGGCTTTCCACTCAAGTACTCCTACAAGTTAGATGCACAAAACATACCATATGCTCAGATTCTAGGAATGGGGGATACAGTAATACCAAACACTGATCGCAGATTAGGATTGTTACTAGCTGCACATGAGGGTCTGGGGTCAGCTCATGCAGGGATTATGGCTACAGTATCATTACTGAAGCACCCCTATTGGTGGCCACGTCTTACCAAACAGACCAAGTACTTTGTCCTTAAATGAGACATCTGCCAGCAGAGGAAAGGTTGCACCATAGCACGTCCAGCACAGACACCTCTATTTATCTAACACAAGCCTTCAGCTTGTGTTTATTTGAACCATTGCACAAGTACATCTTGGTGGCAGTGGATTCATGCTCCAGATTCCAGTGGGTTTGGTCACAGCACACGGCTGATGCCAGAACTGCTATAAAAGATTTGCGAGTCTTCATCGGGACATACGCAATTGGCACACTACATTCCGACCAGGGATTGGTGTTTTGCGCTCTGGCTTAGCAAGAAGCCATGGGAAGTTTGGGTTTGGGCTTGTGGTACTTCTCGCCTACCATCCCAAGGGAAATTTGGTAGTTGAGAGGAAAAACCATGATTTAAAGCAGCAAGTGTATTCAGCTCAGTGGCAGTTGGCTCAATCACCTATGTGGGCTCCGGAGAGCACTTAATAACATTCCAAGAAAATCCCTGTGGTCATACCCCATGCGAAGTCCTGTTTAGGTTGAGAATATGGGTGCCAGACCTCAATAGTGTCGGTGCAGTGGTGGCAGAAACACCATTTGACATCAATGAATGTTTGCCTGTTTTACAGGACCCCGGTGAATTACAGAGCACCTTTACCTGTCCTAGCTGTCGAAGGCACAAGAACCGTACTTCTTCCGCCCCTTGCGGTTACAGAGACAAGAGGTTTGTCTCTATTGATCTGATGAAACCACATTATATGACAAAATCTCAACAGTAGGACACATGGGCTCCTGGATAGCCACCGATACTATGCAGGAAGGTCAGATGGAAGCTTTAATAATGACGGATGATTCCACTCTCCAAAGAGAAGCTGTAAACAACAATTAAAAGATACTTCTCCCTGTTGAAACAGGTTTGGATTAGGGCCACAACCAGAACTGGTTTGGGAGACGAGGTCAATTCCACAATGGTGATTCAGTCTTTCCTCCTTTGGAGTGTCTTTGCTGGGAAAAAATTGGGATACTCCCGAATAGTCTCTCCTCCTGCAGGGCCAGGCACAAACCTACCTTCTCTCTTTCGGCAGGCAGGGAGGCTTTCACTCTCTAGAAATACACTCAGTTCCTCGAGTAGAAGGCAGAAGGTATAGGTAGAAGATACAGCCTTCGGTTGATGTCTCCTCCCTTTTGGTAGGATTGCTGTCATGCTAACTCCAGCCATAGTCATACCACAGTCCTTTTGAGTAATTTTGATGATGATCCCTTACTTGGTCAGTCAGTCAGTCAGTCAGTATTTCTTTATTCCGCTTTTGACAAAAAAAACATAAAAGCATTTTACAATACAAAATTCATTTCGGATACTAAAATAGTCAACACGTTTCCTAATACAAGTTTAAAAAGCCGGATATAAAAAGCTCTAAGGACACAAGCATAAAATGGGCAAACCCCTTGTTTAGTTAAAAATAAATGTAAAAACATTTTGGGCCATTACATCATATTGTCTAAAAGAACACCTTCGTATATAGGGTACATAGTTAACACAGCAAAAGACCTTTATGGGAATTACAGATTAGAACGGTGGCGATGGACACATTTTAAAATTTTTACTATATACTTCGATGACCATTCATTGGTCAAGAACTGTAGTGCTAACAAGGCTGGACGACAACGCCTAAATCCCATTACTTTCAATAGAGGAATCAACCAGATTTTCCTGTGCCCACTATAATATTTGCAAAAGAAAAGTGTATGAATCGTAGACTGGTTAGAAGACTCATCACACGGGCAAGGTGTTAACTCTGGGTCCCAGTTGTTACTTTCAGGGAAAGAGACTAGGTGGTGGAACTTATTCAATCGAAACCTAATCAGGAGAAATCTTTTGTATGTTGTAAAGTTGTGGGTTAGGTAGGGCTCAATTGAAAGGGAAGTTTGTACAGTTATACAATGTTGAACTGAAGGTTAATGAACTTCGTCCATCACACGTCGTTCTTCTAAGTGAGCAAGTGCAATGTCTTTTAGTTTCTTCCTCGATATGGAACTAGCCGAGGACGGTTCCCAATACAATTTTTCCAGACCCAGGTCGTTAAAAAAACTTTTTACATAAGATAACCACGTAATTTTATCTGAATGTTCCAGGCCCATGCAATCTAATATAATTTCTTTGGTGAGATCATTTTCAACCGTCGTCCAGACACGGTGCCATAGAAGTAATGGCTGTATCTTGGCTAGGTCGCATATGTATGGTAACCCCAACTCCATGCGGCAAGCAAATGTTGATGTTGTCCTAGGTGTCACAAGGAGAAAACGCAAGAAGACATTTTCCGCTATTTGTTTATTTTTTAGTGTCCGCATTCCCCCATATTCCTGCCCCATACAGGGCTACTGATTGGCACTTTGCTCTATAAAACTGTGTGAGCTCAACTGGAGGTCGCTTTCCCAATTTCTTTGAGAACTTTACAAGAGCCATGTTTGCCCTAACAAGGTGAGACTTTCTTAACTCTATTGCGGCTTTCCAATTAAATTTGTGGTCTATTATGATACCTAAATATGGGTATTGGGGGGTTGTTAATACTTTCTCATTGTTTAAATAAATACCCCTTGCCCTTTTTCCACCCGGGCCAGCATTCATCACAAAGGTCTTCTTTATATTTATGTGTAGGTCCAGGTTGCCCATATATTTCGAGTATCTACGCAAGCCTGCTGGAGCTCTAGGGGGGTGCGGGCGAGTATCACTGCGCCGTCTGCATAGAGCAGAGCGGGGATCCGCCGATGTTTGATTTGAGGGAGGTCCTGGCTTCCTTCCAACATGGCTCTTTCTGAGCCATTTGTATAAAGTGTGAAAAGGAAGGGAGCCGGGACACATCCCTGGCGTACTCCCCTCTCTACCCAGAACGGCGCAGATAGCTCGCCCTTTTTCCCATATCTCACCCTTGCTGATGCTTTTGTATATAGCTCCCGAATAAAGTTCAGTAGCGGTCGATCGACCCCCATTTCTAATAGGATGGACCATAGTTTAGCATGCGACACACAGTCGAAGGCGGCTGACAAATCTACATACGCCATATGGATACTACCTGCCTCGGCGCGCACATATTTACCGGCTATTAGAGTCAAGTTTAATGCCTGCTCAACTGTACCCAGACCCTCCTGGAACCCAAATTGGAGGTCCGAGAGGATCCCACGATCGTCTGCCCACTGCTGGAGGCGGCATAGAATAATCCTCCCCGCCACTTTCCCCAGTGAGTCCAGCAATGAGATCGGCTGGTAACAGGATACCTCCTCTCGGTTCCCCTTTTTAAAAACGAATACCATGATTGACTGTGACCAGGATTCCAATAAACCCGCCCTACAAGCTGAGTTTACTACTGGCCATAAGGGCTGAGAGTACCTCCTTGTTGTCAGCCTCTAAAACTATTGGGTACGTAACCTCCGGTAGTTGCTGGTTAATGGCTTCCTGGACAACTGTGTCCACCAAGCCTTTCTCAAAGATTTTTGAGAAGTGTCCCACCCAGGTTATCTCATCGATTGCGACGTCCAGACTTGGACCCTCTTTATCGCTTCTCAGAAACGGTGATTTAACTATGGCCCAAAATGCAGCACTATTTTTAAGGCCACAACTTTTGTGTAGTCTGTTTCAGTTCGTTCTTTCTACTCTTTAATGCCAAATTATATTCCCTTCTAAGGGTTGCTATGCCTTGAGGTGCCCTATTGGGAGATTTCAGCGCTATTTTTAATTTTTGGAGCGCTGCCGTACATGTATGGTTAAACCATCCTACCTTTTTATCTTCTGTTGTTTTTATTTTAACTAAAAGAGCCTCGTTTATTGCTTTGAGGATGACGCCAACATTTTTTAGAACGTCCTCATCCGATGACTCTAGATCCAAACATTTGAGCACGGAGGGATAGGCCATTTTAACAACTTTCCTATTAATTTCCAACGGTTCAACCTTAGTCCATTTTATGGTGAATCCGTTGGTTTTATCTAGGCTTAATAAATTTTGTTTCAGGGTACTTACTATGCTATCACAATCATGACCCTGAAGTAAATGAAACCTTAAGGTAAGTGCACTATGGTCGCTTAACAAGTTAACCAAGGTGGCGAAGTGCATAGCCCTTCTCTCAGCTGTAGCTGATATCAAAATAAAATCAACAGTGGTTTGTCTACCCCTTGCAAAGAATGTTGGGTCCAACCTCTGGGTTAAAGGGTTTTTAGCGTTTACGACCTTAATGTCTAGGTCCAAGAGGATATCATTTAGTTTATCCCCAATACGCAAGTGGGAGAAATGGGTGATAGGGTCTTCATTTTCATCTACAAACCCACAAGTAATCTGACTACATCGTGGGCAAGGATGTGGGGGTTAAAATCGCCCCCCCATATTATCGTAGGGTCTAGACTTGTCCCATCCATGGGGGAGAGTTTTTGCCTCAGCTCACTCAAGAGCTTTAGGAGGTCCGATTCTAATAGGTTGTTATAGAAATTCACCACAAGCACTTCCTCAGCTTTATTAGCTTGAATGCGGATTATCTGATAGTTTGATTTAAGTTCTATTATCTTTATTTCTACCCTACCTATTGTGTTAGATATAAATGTCGTTAAACCACCTTTTGCCCTACCCGACGCTGTCGAAATTGCAGGGGAGAAGTAGGTTTTATAACCTGTTATATGGATTTCGGTGGTCGTCCACGTTTCTTGGAGACAGATTATACTATAGTCCTTCATAAATTCCACTGCTGTTCCATTTTCTATCTTGGGTCGGAGTCCCGCTATGTTCCAAAAAAGGAACGTTAACACATACCCATCCTTGACATCAGTTGTTTCAAATAGCGTTCCCTCATTTCCTAAATCAACGTCACCAAAGGGTCTAACTTCTTGCTGCTTTTCATTGGGAGGAAAGCCACACCCCCATTGACTAAACTACAAGTTAACTTATATGCTATGTATGAGCCCTCAGTCTTTTGAACTACCATTTGATTACCTCTTTCGATTGATGGTAGAGGATTAACACTACATTTGGTGACAGCACAATCTCTATTTGGCAGTCATTTAATTTGGGGATGTCCCTCAAAGCCCAACAGTTAAGTCAATCCACCCTTTCCAGCCCTGCGAGCATGGAGTAGTAATTGTATGTAGGAAAGTTAAAGCCTGGATTAGTAGTGGTATGTCCGCGTATGGGGGGAGGATGAGGGTGTCTCCACAATAGTGGCTGAGGATAGAAATAGGTTAGGTCTCGTGTTGTAATACCTTCCCCACCTCTTATAGCAAACCATTCCCTTATGTGTTTGGTTACTCTGTGATCCTTAAAGTTCATAATGATCACGTCCCCCCTAACGTCCTTGGATCTATTGCCCAACCACCCCACTCGTCTGACACTCAATATTTCCCCATTTAAATTTGGAGGCAGTGGGCGGTTATTTACCAGCCAGTACACCACCTTGTTTTTTAAAGCTCGATCGTCTTCCCATGCTCCTTCCTTTAGTTCCGGAAACCCTTTCAGAATTACTACATAGGGTGCTGCTTGTGGAGGAAGATCTACGTTCCTCCTGTGCACCCTTGTGGGATTGGCTGGGGTTGGGTCTTATTTTCCTCCTTACGAGTATTCCTAGTTTGATCATTTCCCAATTTAGGGAGATGGCCTTCCCCCCTTTTTTCTTTAGGGTGTACCTGTCCTTTTGTTGGTATACTAATAGTTTGAATTTCTTTCCTTGGTGCAGACTGCGCACCCTTATTCTGTGTTTTATCTAATGGAAGAGTTGAGAGCGGTTGTTTACGAATGTGGTTTTTATATGTTTTTGCTATCAGCTCCCTGGTCTGATCAGCATTTTTCTGTATGACTTCTTCCAACCCTCCCAACTTTTCTGATATAATTTTTTCCCTATGTATTAGGGGAAGTATCAGAGACTTTACTAAAACCTCCATTTTCTCCATTATCTCTTTCGTGATGGAAGAATGCAAAGATCCGTTACCTGGGGGGTTTCCCCAACTGGGGGGTGAGGCTGAATGTGCGTTCCTGCCAACCCAGGGGGACTATGTGCTATTTTTTATGACTTTGACGTTCTGCCTTGTTGAGCCCCCACCCCCTCCGTTTCCTCTTTTTTAGCAGCTTTGGCTGGATTTGTTTGACAGTTTGAAGGGTGAGTGGAGTAGGCGTGGATGAATCTAAGTGTGAAATCTCCTCAGTTGAGATTTTCAACAGCAATTCTGTGAGTGATATACCTTGTTCTGAGTCATTTGGCTTTTCTTGTTCCCTTAGCTGTAATGGGATGCTAATATCACCTTCATGTGTTGCCTTCCCACTATAATGTGGCGGGGTACTAGCTGCTTTAATCAACCCTAATGAAGAACGCTTATCATGCAAGCAGGGTGACAGTGGGGGATTGCTAGGATTGGGCTGAGACTCCAATGGAACTTTCTGTGCAATGGAGTGGCTAGACTGAGTATCCCCAATATTTTGAATGCCTGGGAGGGATACAAAAGATGGGACAAGAAAAGAGTCCTGAGAGATAATAGATATATCAATTGGTTGCACAAGTGGTAGAGTCCCAGTGGTGATTGAAAGACGTTTCTCTGTGTGCTCAATAGCGTTTGCTACCACCCCAATAGTCTTCTGCAACATGCGATCAATTGCCGTCAAGCTCGGAAGAGTAGATTGCGCCTGCTTTTTAGTTACTGGGGTAGGCATTTCGCTAGGGTAACTTATCAATCAGTTTTAAAATTTGCCCTCTAGTTTAATGGCAAAAACAGGAGAGAAAGGGATATTAATACCCAGTTTATCTAAAGCATAAATTGCAGTATTGAAATAATAAAATATTTCACCAGATGATTTACTCCAGGCACACTAGTTGTTTGTGGGCAGGTTATGAATTTAAACGTAGTCCTTACTTTGAGCAACTAAAAGTCCCACGATGTTTCAAGTCAGCGTACTAGTAGCAAATCCAAGGGGTGGGGACCCAACCCGGCCTCCTTCGGCCCCCGAACGGCCACAAAACGGCCCGGCCCTTGACCCGGGCTTAACCAGGCTGCGCCTGCGCGCGTCCCGCAACGCGGGACCTCTAGCCTCCTTTACAAGCGCCAGCTGGCGCGAAATCCTGCGGTGGGCCGGGTCAAGCGCAGGGAATGCTGGTGATTGTGGTCTCCCCCCTCGGCGGCCGTACACAGATGTCAGAGTGCAGCGGCGGCGGGGGAGACCTGTGGGGGACTAATAGATGACTGGTCGTGCCCCTCCTGCAGCCTCAGCCTCACGGAGAAATTCAGCGGCGATTCACGGGTCTCAGCGAGAGCAGGGAAAGTCAATGCCCAAAGTGAAATATTACAAAAGGAGCTCCCGCTCCACAGCACCTCTAGCCTCCTTTACAAGCGCCAGCTGGCGCGAAATCCTGCAGTGGGCCGGGTCAAGCGCAGGGAATGCTGGTGATTGTGGTTTCCCCCCTCGGTCGGCCGTGCACAGATATCAGAGTGCAGCGGCGGCGGGGGAGACCTGTGGGGGACTGGTAGATGACTGGTCGTGCCCCTCCTGCAGCCTCAGCCTCACGGAGAAATCCAGCGGCGATTCATGGGTCTCGGCGAGAGCAGGGAAAGTCAATGCCCAAAGTTAAATATTACTTGGTCATGAAGAACTTGGAACTGTGACAAAGTGGTTTGGCTTAGATCAATCTTTTATACACATTTTTCAGACTGGGTTGTGGATCCATTGACTACGTTTTCAGAACCAGTTTAGGGTGGTTCTCTTTCAACTTCCATTTTGTGACTATTCCTCAGAAAGTGCCTTTGGTTAGGTGGTGGTTCTAACAGCAGGTACCAATAATGTTGGCCTCAAGCAGGAGTATTCAAAACAAGGGCACAATGAATGGTGCAATCTCTATACCTGGTTCCCATCAGACTTCCTGAAGCAGTGATCAAAGACATAGAAAAGGGCAGGATCGGCCTAGAAACTTCACCTTGAACAAGAGAAACTGCATTCCCGCCCCTATCATCTACCAAATGGTGGTGTGCAGGGAGACCTAATCAGAAGTGTTTAGAAAAAAAGCCCTAATTGAATTTCTAAGGGGAGCCCTGCCACCATACAAGTTCACTTCCGTACCTGAGTTTCCAGCCACTAGCCAGATGAATTGTGTCAGTACACTTCAACTATCTGGGGAAGTTGCTCCCCCTGCATCTTGTGCCACGCCAAGCCAAGGATTTTTAAAACCCATCCAGCTGTTCTCAGAACACAGACTCTCACCACACATGGGGGATATTACTAGAAAATGCTGGAGCGCAGTGTTAAGTCAAATTTGTCAAGGCTACACTCCAACATTTTCAAAACCCAGGGAGCGCCGTATTTACAAAAATATGGCATACCCCTGCATTTTCCTTAACATTGGTGCTTAAAAAGCTACCTACCCTTGCACCATGTTGCAAGGGTGCCTGCGTTTGAGGGGTGATTGTTTATGTGCAGGAAGAGACACCTTCCTGCACATAAACAATCAATAATGGCAGTTTGCTCTTTCTATTTGTGCTGCATAATGCAGCACACATAGAAAGAGCGAGAAACAAGGAGAAATAAATATTTTCTCCTCGTATAGTCATTCTATGATGGGGTATTACCTGGCCTTAGTTTTTGGCGCCACCCCAGCCTTTAAAATCTGGGACAGCGTCAAAAAGCAATGGGTGTTGCAATGGAACACCCACTGCAACATCCATTGCCCGCCCCTTTGCTGCAGCAGACTGCTGCAGAAAGGGGCATATTTACAAGGTGGCGTTAAGCCACATTAAGTGGCTTAGAGCTACCTTGTAAATATGGGGAATGATGCAACGCTACCGGAGCATCAGAAAAAGTGACATTCTGGGGCATAAGGGGCGTGTAAGTATGCCCCAGGGAGTCCTACTACCATACATGTGCCACACTTTCACTGCACATTCGTACATGGAGTGTCAGCTGAAGGCGGTGGGGCCGGGTGGGGGGATTTCGAGGGATGATGCAGAGAGAAAACTAAATAAATAATTAATTTTTCCCCTGCATTGTCCCTCAAAATCCCTCCCATGCGGCCCACTGCCCCACCGCTGTTACCTGCACGGACCGCGGCTGACTGAAGGTACTGGGTTTCACTTAACAGGGATGGTATTTGAGCGGGGTCAGTAGACTACCATCTCCCTGCCACACAGGGAGAGGTCTGGTCGCACTACTGATTAGGAAAACTCAGGGGCATATTATCAAGGACGGGCGATACATTATCGCCGCTTTTATCGGCAGGAAACTTCCGATAAAGCGGTGATAATGGGCTTGATAACATGCTCTCTGAATTCCTATTGAAGCCCATGTTAGATGGGAAGACATCTAACATGGGCTTCGATAGGAATTCCATAGAGCATATTATCAAACCCATTATCGCCGCTTTATCGTCAGTTTCCTGCCAATAAAAGCAGCGATAATGTATCGCCCGTCCTTGATAATATGCCCCCTAGTTCGCTCCCACCACCACTTTATCTGGCTTACCAGAGGCATGGACAGTAGTTCTAGGCTCTCTATGAGTGCATGCTTAGCGTGCTACTCCAGGTCGCACAACAGATACTGGACCTCTATTTATTAAGGAGAGGCCTCTGCACACCCTGGACTAAGGTGACTCCAGGGCCAAATAAAAAGTCAGGCTACCAGCTTGGCAAGCAATCAGGACCCTCATTCGCCATGCAAGGGGCATTCCCCTTCCAACAGCCATGCTTCCCAATTTAAAGAACACGCAGTATCATGCCTACTAACTGACCGTACCTCTGCGGATCTGTACTACCTTTACGTACTGCAGGCCACTGAAAGAAGAGAATGCTACTTGTCTCTCAGATGCACACAGTTAAGAAAAAAACAAAGGAGAAATGTAACCAGATGGCCCCAAAGTGCTGAGCACACAGACGCGTGTTGAAGTCACTGGGTGTGGGCGCACAAACAAACAAGAAGGCGCTTCCCGAGGCCGACTGGCAGCAGCTAAGTGAGAAAGGCAGGACGTGTGCTTCCTTCCTCCCCTGAGTGACCACATTTCAAGTCACACTCTCGAGCTGAACAGCAAGTTTACTATTCAGGCAACGGGTCCCCATGTACCGAGCAAGGTACATGGTATACAGCGAGGATGAACACCATAAAATACTGTCCCTGGTTAGAAAGAAGAGTCCAGCACAGAGTGTACTGCTGCTAGGCGTTGACATTGACCTGCCAGTACCTGATCTTCGCCTCACAGCTCGCACATACTAAAACAGTCCGTCCAATGGCTGAGAGGAAATCTCTTACTTAGTCCTAAACCCGGCGTCCGATTGTGAAAAGCTTGCTAAGCGTCTCGCGGGGGAGCCCGGAGTGAAACCGAGAATGCATCTGGAAGCCACAAGTAGGCCGGGAGTTAGTTGTCATCGGGATGTTGACCTCTGCATCCAGGAGGACACCCACACTACAACAGATCTGGGCAGGTGTTTAGCCTGCCAGAACTGGCGCGGCCGTGCCACATTATCATCTGACTCATAGGGCTCAGACTGCGGGGAAGAGAGCAGGACTCTAGCCAGAATATCGATGGGTCCTACTTGTGGGGCAGGATCGACAAGTCACTCAAGGATGTATTTTCAAGAGGTTACGTCAGTCTATGGTTCATTCGGGCGACTCATGGTCCCCTTGATATTTGGCATCTAATACTGGGGTGTCACCTACTAAGACGGTCTAACAAAGGGAAAGGCTCGTCGGCCGCCCCTCTGCATACACCACAGTTGCGAGGCATCTGTTTCCGCTAATAAGCTCTGAGTCTGAACACAAACATGTAGCGGAATATTTTAGCTGATTTTTGAGTTGTTTGTTTATTAATATAAAGTGGCATTTCATGGCTCAAAAGTCATGTTTAGACACTCATAAGATGGCAAACCATTACAGCGTAAGGAGGAGGAGAGTAAGGAAGGAGAGGGTGGGAAGGAGCCATAGAGGAGACAAAGAACAGCATCCTTACCGTGCAGCCGCCTCGGACACAGCATCCTTGTTCAAAATCTTAGAGAACTGAGTAGATCTTGATGAAGAAGGTGAATTTAGGCATCAATAAAGATGGTGTCTGAGAAACAGCGACCCTGAGATCACACTACTACCAAGAGCTCGTCCTGTCCCTCTCTTTTTTACTATATATATATATATATATATATATATATATATTTATATATATATATATATATATATATATATATTACCTACTGGCGGTCGCCAGTAGGTATATATAGTTAGGATTTTTTCTCTATGGGTTTTTTGAAAATTCTATGTCTAATAACTTTGGCGTTTGTGGACGGAATTGGCTGAAATTTTCAGGAAAATGGCACATTTTGTTTCTGAGCAGCCCTTGAAAATTTGGGGGGGGTTCGTCAAGGGGGGGCCGAGAAAAAAGGGGGGTCCCAAAACGTGTTTTTAACATTGAGTTTTCCATAGGGCGGTTGGCCTCACTTTTAGCCCGAACGGCTGAATGGATTTGCACGAAACTTGGCAAAATTGTAGGGACTGGTAGCCCGATGTGCCTTTTGTAGGTCTCAATATATGTGCTCCAGTGGATTTTGAGAAATTAACGTTTAAAAAAAGATATATATCTGTAACAGCGGACCGGGCAGCGTCCTAGGACGCGTACTTTTCGCGCAACGGAGCTTTGTGAAGCGAAGCTGATTGGTTCTCCGGCGTCTGTCAACATTCCAAACAGTCCGTAGCGGCCGCCATCTTGTCTCTCGGTAGGATCGAGAGACAAGAGGAGGCCAAAGCGAAGGGGCAAATGACCATAAGGGGGAATAGTAGATCCTCGCTGACCCCCTAGGTTTGATGTGGAGGTTTTAAAAGGGCCCCGCGGGGCAAAAAAAAATAATAATAATAATAATCGAACACCTGAATGGATTTGCACGAAACTTGGCAAAATATTAGGGACTGGTAGCCCGATGTGCCTTTGCTAGGTCTCAATATATGTGCTCCAGTGGATTTTGAGAAATTAACGTTCAAAAAAAGATATATATCTGTAACAGCGCTCCGCTTCGCGTACTTTTCGCGTTACGGAGCTTTGCGAAGCTGATTGGTTCTCCGGCGTCTGTCAACATTCCAAACAGTCCGTAGCGGCCGCCATCTTGTCTCTCGGTAGGATTGAGAGACAAGAGGAGGCCAAAGCGAAGGGGGAAATGACCATAAGGGGTCATAGTAGATCCTTCCTGACCTCTTAGGTTTGATGTACCATTTTGCCAAGTTTGGTGTAATTCCGTTCAGCCATTCAGGCTGTAGACGTATGTAAATGTCCTATGGAAAATTGCATGGGGAAAACACATTTGAAAGTGTTGAAATTTAGAACCAATTAAAATGTTACTTTGGTTTTGTATTTGTGTGTGATGAAAGTTAATTGGTTATGTATATATGTCAAATGAGAGGAAACCACAGCCATTTTGTGATACTACTGTCTGAGGTACATTTGTGAGGAATTTTTGGTGGTGAATTTCTGGTGTTTGATTTACACAGTACTAACACTTCTGCTACTTTTAAAAAGGTGAGTTGTTAATTTGTAAGGGGAACTATGTTGTACACTTGAAGATAATTTGAAAAATGTTTTCTGTTATTTATTTGCAGTCCTTCTGTTATACTAAATAGTTGATGAAGTTAGTTTTATATTATGTATTACTAAAAACGATAAATGAAAGTGATTATTTTTTTCTGCAATTTACAGCAAGCAATTTCAAAATAAAATGGCTCACAATGAAGAGACCGTGGCAATTTCTTTTGAATTGTCCACTACATTGATTGAAATTGAGAGCACCAATAATGAAATATTGTCACAAGGAGGACATGACTTGTATGATTCCATTAGATTGATTGAAATGGACAGCACCAAGAATGAAATATTGTCACAAGGAGATGACTTGAATGATTCCACTACATTGATTGAAATTGAGAGCACCAATAATGAAATATTGTCACAAGGAGGAGATGGCTTGTATGATTCCATTAGATTGATTGAAATGGACAGGACCAATAATGAAATATTGTCACAAGGAGGAGATGACTTGAATGATTCCACTACATTGATTGAAATTGAGAGCACCAATAATGAAATATTGTCACGAGGAGATGACTTGAATGATTCCACTACATTGATTGAAATGGACAGCACCAATAATGAAATATTGTCAGAAGGAGGAGATGACTTGAATGATTTTTTTGATCAATCTCTTGATGGCGAATTTATCGAGTGTTTGGAGACCATAGAGTTACAAGAATCATCATTGCAGACTTTTAATGAGGAGATTCCAGATGAGATGATTGAAGAGGAAATTACTGATGAGGACATGTTACTAGTTGTTTCAAATTTAGAAAATTTTGAAGAATAAATTTATATTTAGAAATCAAAAATTGTTTGAGACATTATTTATTTTTATTTTTAATTTATGAGGTTGTAGCGAAGTGATTGTAGTATAAAATGAGACTTATAGTATAGAGTGCAACATTTTTATGTTACATGGTAAGTTTACTCATATTTACTTCCCTTCTGCCACTATATTATCTCCAATGTGTATTTGACATGTCTTCTTCATCTCCGGCCTCCTTTCTCTCACTGTGTGTCTCCGATGCATCTTATCGCTGGTATTTTGTGTAATTACAGAAGAGAGTAAAATAAAATAGTTCGGAACGTGAAAAGGGGGCAAAGTAGAGTACTCCTCACCCCCTAGGCCTTTTTAGGCGGTCCCAAAAGGATCAGTTTCTGCTTTCCTGAGAGATTATGGTATGAGTTCCATATACCACAATAACTTGCATTACAACATGCAAGATATCTATCTCCTATTACCAACTTTTGGAGATATTCGCGCTAAGCGCGAATATCTCCAAAAAGTAACACCTGCCCTGAGCAGTTCTTAGCCATGTTATCCAATGGGAGGTGGATAACATGGCTAAGAGTATTAGCTCGGTAATGCATGAATATCGCTGAGTTTTTAGCGATATTCATGCATTGCGGCCGTTTATTATCGCATTTGCGATAAACCTTGATAATAGTAAGGTTTATCTTCGATAATTTCTGACGATGCTTAGTGGTAAAAAATTGGTTGGTAAGCATCGTTAGCGATAAATATCGCTTAACTTTGGTAATATGCCCCAACGTCTGTTAACGTTCGATTCGAAGGAAATGAGGAAGTGTTGAAAAACATTGTCTGCGCCATCTTGCCTTTTTTGAAATGCCACACTTTTGTCGTGCACGGCAGCCATTTTAGATGTCTTGACCAGACCCACTCTCTGCACGCTGTCGATTCGTAGCATGGCTCCTCACCCTCGCAAGCATCTTCCCCAGGCACTGGTCACCCCCGCTCTCTGTCTTATGCATGGGCAATAAACCTCCCCCCATCTGCGCTGCTCTTCCCTGAGAATCACACTGTGCCCGCCCGACACCTCCCTTTCGCCCTATTCACTACCGCACCCTGTGACACTCCTCTTCCTCTGTGTCCGATTGTCCAGGCTATCAGCTAGCCCTGCAGATGTAGTTTATGGCCCCAGCTGTAAAGAATCACCCCTCTTCAAAGGAGTTATAGTAGATCAAGGCCCACACCCGATGAGATCCGTCACACCACACGTGTTCCTACTATCTGAAAACTATCCTGTATTGTGATTGGGGAGGGGACCGAGCCTGAAGCGGAAGATTCCAGGAATGACTCTTTGTACATCAAAGTTTTTACAATTATGTGTCACATAAAAAATATATAGCACTCCAACAAAGTAGTAGGAATATAAAACTTTAATAACATATAAATATATACAACAAAACAAAAACAGTAATAGATTTATTGAAATTGACAGCACCAATAATGAAATATTCTTGTCAGTAGCGGTCTGTTGTGCGAATAGTTCCAAGGCAGCAGAACGCGCTGAAATCTGGATGTCACGAAGGTGATGTCTAGCAAGTTGCCGCCCAGCAAATAACGGCGTGGGGCGCCGCGGGGGTGAGTGAGTCCAGTAGGCACCACAGCTATTCTTACCGGCATTGCAGAATTACTGCTGGGGACAATGCCTGTGCTGGAGCAGGGTCACAGCAGAAACAAAAAGGATTCTGTTGAAGATGTTGTTGGTTTTCAATTTGAAAACAGTTCTGGTGTCAACTGCTATGCTAATGTAGTGGTTAATGTTTTGTTTTCTCTAGAAAATGTAAAAGAGGGGGAGGCAGTCCAAAGTTCCGTTAAAAGGGCAAAGGAAAGGATCGGTGGTTTGAACTATCAGTCAAAAAGGGGAGGGGGTGCAACAATTTTTCCTACCGGGTCACACTGTGCTTTCACCGGAAGTGAGGTCTGCAGGATTCTAGTAATTCAAAGTGAGGCTGGCGCCGACGTCCCGCGGATACAGTTTCGTCACTCCACGGGTGATCATGGCAGTCATTCCCCATCGGGGGTGGGAGACTCCCGCGGCTCCTCTAGAATCTTCAAGGTCGTGGAGGACTACGGTGGTGGAGTCAACCAGTGACCGGGCCATTTCTTTATGCTGGGCCCGCTCTTGCCAGGTCGACCGCCATTTTGAGAGTTCGGTAGCTACTGGCGATCGCGGGGTCAAATGAACGGACGGGCTCCACCCTGCCGGGCGAGACGTTGCAGCATGGCCACAGTGGAAGAACTCTTTTCCGGGCGCCTGGACCGCTGAGGGTGCAGCTGGGAAGCCTACACTGGGGAGGCGGGAGAGGCCTGTTCGCACCGTCTCTCCCTCCCAGTGCACCCCACGGCGTCTCGCTTGAGATTTGTTATGGCCGGACCAGGCGATGAGGACGAGGGGGGGGTCGGAGGCATGTGCAAGACATCCCCCCCCAGTGTTGTCGCAGCCATTATAAAAGAAAGAAGTGTCCCGTCCGTCTTCGGGCCGGGCTTCCGGTGGATGTCGGCCGGACGCCCCTGGCTCTGGCCCCATGAACGGGTTTCTTGGTTTATCGGCTGCAGCCGGATTCCGTCGGCCTCGGCCCCCCGACCGTTGGTGGCCGGACCGGAAGAGCATGTGGCGGGACTACCTGCAACTCTCAAGGGCCACCGCGGCCGGACTGGGAGAGAGAGGGGAGGGTCGAGGAGACATTCCCCCCCCCCTGCAACTGTTCAGCGTTGTAAAGGCAATCCCCTGGCCGGGTCCCGTTGGTCTCGGCCTCTCCTCCGGCTACACCCTACGTTAGGATCTCCTGGCCGAGGCGTGGCAGCAGGACCTGCCTTATATGGGCTGCTCCCGGCTGGGCGTAGCCGGAACCCTGCCCCACCTTGGAAGTTTCCAGAGTGGGGGCGGATGTTCTACTGACTTGCATTTTCCCTAGTCTATCGATTTTTTTGGCGTGGCAGGCGGTGGGACAGCGAGGGGTGATTTGGTTTCTCTTACTGTTTTTCTGGTCTCTCACCACTGGCATATTTTAACGTTTTCTTGTTTCTAGGACATTAATAGGTTTTATCATTACGTTATGTTATCGTTTCTTTGTTCGTTGTTTAATAAAAGTTCATGTTCATCAGTGGCCTACTGATTTTCGTTTTCCTATTCTTTTCTTTCCAGGTTGTTTCATGCTAAAGTTTCTGTTAACAGGATACAGTGATCACTTCGTTATTATTGCATATGTCCTTTTCACTAGGGGTGCTCTCTGGTCGGGCCAGATGACGTATGTCTAGTAAATGGTCCGGGTGAAACAGGTGCATCAATCAGTGGGGATAGGCATGATAGATTACAACGGGGGAGAAAGGTCCGCATTACGTACCCTTTCACTACTTGCAAAGATTTTCCTACGTTTATTTGCAAACAGGGAATACCTCCAAAAAGAACTAATTCCCAAACAGTCAATGTTCGGACAATCAATCAATCAATGAGGAATGAAATAGGTACGACGTGTTAAAGGCTTGCGTTACCTACCCTTCACTATCTGCAAAGGGAGAGAGAATATTCCTATTCTTCCTCGTTTGCAGGTAGAGAAGATCCTTAAGAGAATTAACATCGAACAATTCAATGCTCGATTGAAACAATCAACAAGGGGTACTGTGAACACAAATGAACGCCGCTTATGTACATACGCATTGCTATTTTCAACAGGTTGTTCCTAATGTTTCTATTTTAGCGAGGTCAAAAAGAGATCCCATTAGTGGCCTACTGATTTTGCTCGATTCCTTTTGTTTTTTTACACGATTTTTCGCTATCTGCAAAGACTAAACAGAGTATTGCGACTCTGTGCTTGTTTGTAAATAGAGAATGAACCAAAGAGAACAATCAATCAAATGGAGAGAGAAGCAGGCACGACGGATTACAAAGGGGGAAAGGGCTGCGTTAACTACCCTTCACTATCTGCAAAGAGAGAGTACTCCTAATAGAAATGAGGGGTGGGGGGCAGCAATCAAAGCAGATCAGTGTGCATAAACACGAAAAAAAAAATTCTTACCACGTACTTGACATTCGACAGCTTATGATATTTGCTATTAAAAAACCATTGAAATTCACTGAAAAAACCATAGGTTATAGACCATATATAGTTAGGAATTAGCATTTACAAAACCTTGAAAATTCACTGAAAAAACCATAGGTTATAGACCATATATAGTTAGGAATTAGCATTTAAAAAACCTTATTTTACTCACACAAAACCATTGAAATTCCATATATAGTTAGTTGCACTAACTATATATTGCGCACCCGCAATCCACTGCTGATGATGTCACATATTACATCATTCATGACATGGTCAGTGACATCACTGATGACATCACTGATGACATCTCAAATGACATCACTGATGACATCTCATTTGACATCAATGACCACATCACTGATGATATCATTCATGTGACAATACAATGCATCTCCTCACATTTTAATATAACCTCTGTTTCACCCAGTGTTAAAAACAGAGTATAATTTTTGAAACCATTGACACACCAATACTAGTTACTACATACGTACTCACTGATTCCTACGTCTACACACACATTCACTCATTCACCCATACAATCATTCATACATACAATCACTCATGTTTACAACACAATCATATGCACTCATACACCTATACAGACACTCACACTCTGCCACTCATCCATGGAGTTACTCACACACCTAGTCAGTCCTGTAAAGAATCAATCACACTTCCATTTTCTACTCTATACAGTTAAACATAGAGCACCTTACGTTTTCAACCATATACTAACACATACTTACTCTCTTATACAATCATTGATACAAGTACACATTGATCTGTACAGAGTCACACACCTCCCATCCAGCCACACACACACTCAGTCTCCCATGCAAATACTTGGGCAATCAATCAATAACCCATATAGTTACTCATATAGCTACTGATCAACACATGCAGCAGTTTACAGAACAACAGACATAATGATGCACAAATTAAGACAGTTTAGTCACTAACCCATGCACTCAGTGAGACACATTTAATCACTCACTCATACATTCAGTCATGCACCTACTAAATCCTTCGTCCAGACACTTATACATCCACTCATTCTTCAATATGTAAGACATATTTTAACTTTACAGAAACATAGTCACTGGATGTTGTCATCAGTGATGTCACTGACCATGTCATGAATGATGTAATATGTGACATCATCAGCAGTGGATTGCGGGTGCGCAATATATAGTTAGTGCAACTAACTATATATGGAATTTCAATGGTTTTGTGTGAGTAAAATAAGGTTTTTTAAATGCTAATTCCTAACTATATATGGTCTATAACCTATGGTTTTTTCAGTGAATTTTCAAGGTTTTGTAAATGCTAATTCCTAACTATATATGGTCTATAACCTATGGTTTTTTCAGTGAATATATATATATATATATATATATATATATATAAAACAGCGATGTGAAGCTTTCCAAAGGATTTGGTGAATATAGGCAGTGGTAATAAGGTTTACAGAATGTTATTGACTCATTGTCCCACGTCTTCGTTTAAACAAATATCAAATTGTATTAGACAAGGAAATATGAGAGATGTAATATTAACTATCACCTTATATTACTTTCCATGCCTTATTTGTATGACAGGACTGTCTTTATATTCATTTGACAAAATGTTTTGTAGTGGGTTTGATAGGTACAAGGCGATAATACTCCACTCCAAGATGGCCGCGGTAATGGGGTCCTGAGTCCTTTGTTTATGTTTGAGCACTTATCACGTGAAACTTTATTTAATGTTTTGAACACTGGTATTGTAACCACCCGTGACCAAGGCGAAGGTATCGCCGAAACGCGTTGGGGTTTTTGTCCGTGTTTATAATCACGATGCTGCATCTAATGAATTAAAGAATATTGGAATGCGCAAAAAGGATTGGGAGTGATCTTTTTCCTGTCGAGGAGAGTGCATTTGCGTAGCTGTTGCGGCTACACGCTGTGAGCCTGTATCTAACACAGGGTAACCTTTGCCCCTGGATTTGCACCGTTGTCCTTGTGTCCCGGCACTTTTGCGAAGGAAGTGGAACTGTATATATATATATATATATATATATATATATATATATATATATATATATATATATATATATATATACATATATATATATATATACATACATATATATATATATATACACATATATATATATATATATATATATTACCTACTGGCGGTCGCCAGTAGGTATATATAGTTAGGATTTTTTCTCTATGGGTTTTTTGAAAATTCTATGTCTAATAACTTTGGCGTTTGTGGACGGAATTGGCTGAAATTTTCAGGAAAATGGAACATTTTGTTTCTGAGCAGCCCCTGAAAATTTTGGGGGGGTTCGTCAAGGGGGGGCCGAGAAAAAAGGGGGGTCCCAAAACGCGTTTTTCCCATGTTAATTTCCATAGGGCGGTTGGCCTCACTTTTAGCGCGAACGGCTGAATGGATTTGCACGAAACTTGGCAAAATTGTAGGGACTGGTAGCCCGATGTGCCTTTTGTAGGTCTCAATATATGTGCTCCAGTGGATTTTGAGAAATTAACGTTTAAAAAAAGATATATATCTGTAACAGCGGACTGGGCAGCGGCCCAGGACGCGTACTTTTCGCGCAACGGAGCTTTGTGAAGCGAAGCTGATTGGTTCTCCGGCGTCTGTCAACATTCCAAACAGTCCGTAGCGGCCGCCATCTTGTCTCTCGGTAGGATCGAGAGACAAGAGGAGGCGAAAGCGAAGGGGCAAATGACCATAAGGGGGAATAGTAGATCCTCGCTGACCCCCTAGGTTTGATGTGGAGGTTTTAAAAGGGCCCCGCGGGGCAAAAAAAATAAATAATAATAATAATCGAACGGCTGAATGGATTTGCACGAAACTTGGTAAAATATTAGGGACTGGTAGCCCGATGTGCCTTTGCTAGGTCTCAATATATGTGCTCCAGTGGATTTTGAGAAATTAACGTTCAAAAAAAGATATATATCTGTAACACCGCACCGCTTCGCGTACTTTTCGCGTTACGGAGCTTTGCGAAGCGAAGCTGATTGGCTCTCCGGTGTCTGTAAACATTCCAAACAGTCCGTAGCGGCCGCCATCTTGTCTCTCGGTAGGATCGAACAGCTGAATGGATTTGCACGAAACTTGGCAAAATTGTAGGGACTGGTAGCCCGATGTGCCTTTGCTAGGTCTCAATATATGTGCTTCAGTGCATTTTGAGAAATTAACGTTCAAAACAAGATATATATCTGTAACAGCGCTCCGCTTCGCGGAGATAAAATTATATGTGTATTACCTAGCTGTTGCTAACACCAGTTAGCGACGGCTAGTAGAAGATAGCGACCATCTTGGGCCCCACTTTGCATGTCAGTGATATTTATCACTAATGACATGGAAAGTGGGCATGCCAAGATGTTAGCGACTGGAAACAGTCGCTAACATCGCTATCTCCTATTATCAACTTTTGGAAATATTCGAGATAAGCGCGAATATCTCCAAAAGCTACCACCTGCCCTGAGCAGTTCTTAGCCATGTTATCCAATGGGAGGTGGATAACATGGCTAAGAGCATTAGCTCGGTAATGCATGAATATCGCTGAGTTTTCAGCGATATTAATGCATTGCGGTCGTTTTTTATCGTATTTCCGATAAACCTTGATAATAGCAAGGTTTATCTGCGATAATTTCTGACGGTAAAAAAATCGTTGCTAAGCATCGTTAGGGATAAATATCGCTTAACTTTGGTAATATGCCCCAACGTCTGTTAACGTTCGATTCGAAGGAAATCAGGAAGTGTTGAAAAACATTGTCTGCGCCATCTTGTCTTTTTTCAAATGCCACACTTTTGTCGTGCACGGCAGCCATTTTAGATGCCTTGACCAGACCCACTCTGTGCACGCTGTCGATCCTTAGCATGGCTCCCCACCCTCGCAAGCATCTCCCCCAGGCAGTGGTCACCCCCGCTCTCTGTCTTATGCATGGGTAATAAACCTCCCCCCATCTGCGCTGCTCTTCCCTGAGAATCACACCCTGTGCCCGCCCGACACCTCCCTTTCGCCCTATTCACTACCGCACCCTCTGACACTCCTTTTCCTCTGTGTCCGATTGTCCAGGCTGGTCCTAGGGTATCAGCTAGCCCTGCAGATGTAGTTTATGGCCACAGCTGTAAAGAATCACCCCTCTTGAAAGGAGTTATAGTAGATCAAGGCCCACACTCGATGAGATCCGGCACAGCAGAAGCGTTGCTATTATCTGAAAAGCATCCTGTATTGTGATTGGGGAGGGGACCGAGCCTGAAGCGGAAGATTCCAGGGATGACTGTTTGTACATCAAAGTTTTTACAATTATGTGTCACATTAAATATATATAGCACTCCGACAAAGTAGTAAGATTATAAAACTTTAATAATTTATAAATATATACAAGAAAACAAAAATAGTAATAACATATAAACATTTTTAGGGAAAAACAACGAAGTAGCGGTCGGCTGTGCGAATAGTCCCAACGCAGCACAACGTCCAGATTTCCGGCGTGGGGCGTCGCGGGGGGTGGGTCATCAGTAGCAAACTGTTGTGCGAATAGTTCCAAGGCAGCAGAACGCGCCGAAATCTAGATGACACGAAAGTGATGTCTAGTAAGTTGCCACCCAGCAAATAACGGCATGGGGCGTCGCGGGGGGTGGGTCATCAGTAGCAAACTGTTGCGCGAATAGTTCCAAGGCAGCAGAACAATGGCACCAAGGTGATGTCCAGTAAGTTGCCGCACTGGTTTTGGTATCCTACAATGCTACTCCGAATAACGGCGTGGGGCGCCCCGGGGGAGGCGGTGTGAACGGGCCTCTCCAGGTGGAGTGTCATCTGTTGTAGTGGGGCGCCCCTTTACCGTTTCAGTTGCCATTCCGTCCGTTTTTGGTCCACTGTGTCAAATGCCGCAATTCAGCTGAGTTGCGCCCACTCTTGCAGTGCAGCGATAGGCGGCTGTCACAGGAGTCTCAAAATGGCGGCAGGCTCTTTCCTTTTTGGGCCTGGTCCACTGAAATGGCCCTGGGACACCTTGGAAATCGGACGCTTGTCTGCTAGGTCTTGGACCCCATTCTCGAAAGCGTCCCCTCCGCCTTGAGAATTCATCAAAAGTTTTGGGGGCTCCGACTCCTGCAGGCTTCTGGTGGGGAGCGGCTGCCATGATTGCTCGCGGAATGACCACGACTGAGCTACGAGATGGTGGTGCTCTCATGCTGACGCCAGCTTCAGTCTGAAACATCCAGAAACAAGGTGCGGCTTTCATCGTTTGGGAAAAAAAAAAAGTTTTCATCCAATGAAAAGTGTTGTTTTTAGGTCACATGATCAAGCCTTCCATCATTAGGAAACCAAAAGTAAAATGAACCAATGAAAAGTTTTATAAACAAGTCACATGACCTGTTATGCGGCATAGGGTGTAAAATGCGGAGAAAATACGTTGGTACGTGAGGCGGCGTCAGTAGCGGACCGATGTGCGAATAGGCCGAAGGCAATACAACGCGCCAAGATCCGGATGGCACCGAGGTGGTGTCCAGCAAGTTGCAGCACTGGTGTGGCCATCCTACAATGCTGAAAGTCGGCGTGGGGCGCCCCGTTGGCCTGTGAGTTTGCGTCAGTAGCGGACCGATGTGCGAATAGGCCGAAGGCAGCACAACGTGCCAATATCCGGATGGCACCGAGGTGGTGTCTAGTAAGTTGCCGCACTGGTGTGGCCATCCAACAATGCTGTAAGTCGGCGTGGGGCGCCCCGTTGGCCTGTGAGTTTGCGTCAGTAGCGGACCGATGTGCGAATAGGCCGAAGGCAGCACAACGCGCCAAGATCCGGATGGCACCGAGGTGGTGTCTAGTAAGTTGCCGCACTGGTGTGGCCATCCTACAATGCTGAAAGTCGGCGTGGGGCGCCCCGTTGGCCTGTGAGATGGCGTCAGTAGCGGACCGATGTGTGAATGGGGCCGAAGGCAGCGCAACAATATTTTCGGAATAGAAGACACCACTAGGCGCTGAGATGCCAAGATCCGGATGGCACCGAGGTGGTGTGTAGCAAGTTGCCGCACTGGTGTGGCCATCCTACAATGCTGAAAGTCGGCGTGGGGCGCCCCGTTGGCCTGTGAGTTTGCGTCAGTAGCGGACCGATGTGCGAATAGGCCGAAGGCAGCACAACGCGCCAAGATCCGGATGGCACCGAGGTGGTGTCTAGTAAGTTGTCGCACTTCTGTGGCCATCCTACAATGTTGAAAGTCGGCGTGGGGCGCCCCGTTGGCCTGTGAGATGGCGTCAGTAGCGGACCGATGTGCGAATGGGGCCAAAGGCAGCGCAACAATATTTTCTGATTTGAAGACACCACAAGGCGCTGAGATGCCAAGATCCGGATGGCACCGAGGTGGTGTCTAGCAAGTTGTGGCACTGGTGTGGCCATCGTACAATGGTAAAAGTCGGCGTGGGGCGCCCTGTTGGCCTGTGAGATGGTGTCAGTAGCGGACTGATGTGTGAATGGGGCCAAAGGCAGCGCAACAATATTTTCTACTATATTTTCGGAGTAGAAGACACCACAAGGCGCTGAGATGCCAAGATCCGGATGGCACCGAGGTGATGTCTAAGTTGCGGACCGATGTGCGAATGGGGCCAAAGGTAGCGTAACAAGATTTTCTGTATGGAAGATACCACTAGGCGTTGAGATGCCAAGATTCGGATGGCACCGAGGTGATGTCTAGCAAGTTGTGCCACTGGTGTGGCCATCGTACAATGGTAAAAGTCGGCGTGGGGCGCCCTATTGGCCTGTGAGATGGTGTCAGTAGCGGACTGATGTGCGAATGGGGCCAAAGGCAGCGCAACAATATTTTCTGACTGACACCACAAGGCGCTGAGATGCCAAGATCCGGATGGCACCGAGGTGATGTCTAAGTTGCGGACTGATGTGCGAATGGGGCCAAAGGCAGCGTAACAAGATTTTCTGTATGGAAGATACCACTAGGCGTTGAGATGCCAAGATTCGGATGGCACCGAGGTGATGTCTAGCAAGTTGGTGTGGTCATCCTACAATGCTGAAACTCGGCGTGGGTCACCCCATTAGCCTGTGAGATGGCGTCAGTAGCGGACCGATGTGCGAATAGGCCGAAGGCAGCACAACGCGCCAAGATCCGGATGTCACCGTGGTGGTTTCATAGTTGAGAGGCACTTCATCTGCAGTGGGGCGCCGAGATCCGGATGGCACCGAGGTGATGTCTAGCAAGTTGCTGTACTGGTGTGGTCATCCTACAATGCTGAAATGAGGTGGGGCGCCCATTTACCGTTTCAGTTGCCATTCAGCTGAGTTTCGGCTGCTCTTGATGCTACAGCGACAGGCGGCTGCAAGAGGACTCTCAAAATGGCGGCCTGTTCTTTGTATTTGGGCCTGGTCCACTAAAATGGCCCTGGTACACCTTAGAACTCGGACGCTCGATTTTTTTTCCTTTCCTGTACATGCAAAAAAAGGTAAATGCCCGGTACGTTACACGCTTCATCTGCCACGATGAACTCTCCAGAGGAACCGAAAAAAAATATAGTTGTGGTAACTATACCATGCATCGTCATATGGAGAGGTGGCACCAATTAATTATAGTGCTGCATAAAAGAGAGATTTGGAGGAGAACCCCTGACCTGCTAGTACATTCATCAAAGAAGTGGCACTGAGAGCTTCAGAGGCAAGGGAAACGGTCCCAAATATTTAGAAGAACTTTGGAAAGATTAAAATGACATGTTTAGATTGTGGTAAATTAATTTCATGTGGACAGATGAGTGTTACTCTAATAAATACAGCATATGAACATCATCATAGTCGATGGTTGGTAGAGACATTTTGAGTATATTCTGGACCTGCCCGTCCTCACCCAAAATGGCGCCGGAATAAATGGGACTCGTAACTCCTTGTTGTGTACTGGTTGCAGAACCTTGAAATCACGAGATACGTATGCAGTTTTGAAGCACATGGCGGGCGGGGACGAGAATTGATTGAATATTTCGACATCCCTATTGATATTAAGTTCTGATGTGTTATTGATTACTGTGCTGTTGAAAATTCGAATTAACGTCACCCATGGTACTTGCCCGCAAATGTATATCTAGATAATTTTATTGTAACTGGCCCTGTCGTATTTTAATTATAAAATGTACGTCCACCGATTCCGTAACTGTTAGACACCTTAGTTCTTGCAACCTAATGGCCCGACCGTTACGTTCCTCTACAGTGTAAATGTCTATTCATCATATACGATTACAGTTTGCTCCGTGGCAGGCCCACGTGGTTATAGGCTCGTATTTGTATAATGAAATTTTCACAATAAAGGTTTTTAAAAGAAAACATGGTAGTAGTATATACATTGGTAAAGTTTTTAATAATAGTCACTGTTTTAGAATCATTAAAAGGCAAGTGAAATAAAGCAGACCAATTACATGAAGGGTAAAAGGTATAATACGAAGGAACGCAGTAAAGATAAATGGTCAAGGGCTGTTGTGTTTTCTATTCCTGCAACATAAAGTGATCGATAAGAATCTCATATTCAGGCGTATCGGCGACTAAGACAGCAGGTCGACCCTCTTTTGCTCAACGGCTCCGTCATGGGACGAAGAAACGCTCTTTTTCTCGAAAAAAGAATATATTTTACTTGCAGGACAGTTGTAAAATTTCCGGGAAAGTACATTAGCCTGGAACATTATAACATATATTTAAGAAAAAATAATGTTCGGAAGTAATTAAAAGCATAATTTTTAGGTGATATGACCAAGGCTTTCATCATTAGAATAAGAAAAGTAAAATGAACCAATGAAAAGTTTTATTAACAAGTCACATGACTTGTTATGCTTACGTTACGCGCTGCGCGCCCCGGATGACTTCCGGATGCGCTAACGCGGCGCGTCATATGACGCATTACGCGACAACGCAGGTCCAGAATATAGTCAAAATGTCTCCACCAACCAGCGGTCGAAACACAACCCCTTTCAGCAGGCTAAATAGTTCTGTTAAATGACAACAGAAGGGACAGGCAACAAGAACCATCAGTCAAAGAGGGGAGGGCTAGGTCTTCTCTACCGGGTTACATTGGGGCGCTACCGGAACTGATCGAATTGGTAGTCTACAGTGTTTCTGGATGTTTCAGACTGAAGCTGGGGTTAGCATGAGAGCACCACCATTTCGTAGCTCCGTTGTGGCCATTCCGCAACCAATCATGGCAGCCGCTCTTTATCGTTATTTTGGGCGGGGTGGGTGGCGGAGCCGAGCTGTTTTGCAGCCATCATTGTGTGGAGTTCAGTTCATCTCACTAGTTTTGTATTTGTCATGAGGGGTTGTTCCTAATGTTTCTATTTTAGCGAGGTCAAAAAGAGATCCCATTAGTGGCCTACTGATTTTACTCGATTCCTTTTCTTTTTTTTTACACGATTTTTCGTTATCTGCAAAGACTAAACAGAGTATTGCGACTCTGTGTTTGTTTGTAAATAGAGAATGAACCAAAGAGAACTAATTCTAAAACAGTAAATACTTGGATAACAATCAATCAAATGGAGAGAGAAGCAGGCACGACGGATTACAACGGGGGCAAAGGCCTGCGTTAACTACCTTTCACTATCTGCAAAGAGAGAGTACTCCTAATAGAAATGAGGGGGAGGGGGCACCATTCAAAGCAGATCAGTGTGCATAAACACGAAAATGTTTTCACTTACCACGTACTTGACATTCGACAGCTTATGATATTTGCTATTAAAAAACCATTGAAATTCACTGAAAAAACCATAGGTTATAGACCATATATAGTTAGGAATTAGCATTTACAAAACCTTGAAAATTCACTGAAAAAACCATAGGTTATAGACCATATATAGTTAGGAATTAGCATTTAAAAAACCTTATTTTACTCACACAAAACCATTGAAATTCCATATATAGTTAGTTGCACTAACTATATATTGCGCACCCGCAATCCACTGCTGATGATGTCACATATTACATCATTCATGACATGGTCAGTGACATCACTGATGACATCACTGATGACATCTCAAATGACATCACTGATGACATCACTGATGACATCTCATTTGACATCAATGACCACATCACTGATGATATCATTCATGTGACAATACAATGCATCTCCTCACATTTTAATATAACCTCTGTTTCACCCAGTGTTAAAAACAGAGTATAATTTTTGAAACCATTGACACACCAATACTAGTTACTACATACGTACTCACTGATTCCTACGTCTACACACACATTCACTCATTCACCCATACAATCATTCATACATACAATCACTCATGTTTACAACACTATCATATGCACTCATACACCTATACAGACACTCACACTCTGCCACTCATCCATGGAGTTACTCACACACCTAGTCAGTCCTGTAAAGAATCAATCACACTTCCATTTTCTACTCTATACAGTTAAACATAGAGCACCTTACGTTTTCAACCATATACTAACACATACTTACTCTCTTATACAATCATTGATACAAGTACACATTGATCTGTACAGAGTCACACACCTCCCAGCCAGCCACACACACACTCAGTCTCCCATGCAAATACTTGGGCAATCAATCAATAACCCATATAGTTACTCATATAGCTACTGATCAACACATGCAGCAGTTTACAGAACAACAGACATAATGATGCACAAATTAAGACACTTTAGTCACTATCCCATGCACTCAGTGAGACACATTTAATCACTCACTCATACATTCAGTCATGCACCTACTAAATCCTTCGTCCAGACACTTATACATCCACTCATTCTTCAATATGTAAGACATATTTTAACTTTACAGAAACATAGTCACTGGATGTTGTCATCAGTGATGTCATCAGTGATGTCATTTGAGATGTCATCAGTGATGTCATCAGTGATGTCACTGACCATGTCATGAATGATGTAATATGTGACATCATCAGCAGTGGATTGCGGGTGCGCAATATATAGTTAGTGCAACTAACTATATATGGAATTTCAATGGTTTTGTGTGAGTAAAATAAGGTTTTTTAAATGCTAATTCCTAACTATATATGGTCTATAACCTATGGTTTTTTCAGTGAATATATATATATATATACGTATATATATATATATATATGTATATATATATGTATTCCAATGGCCTCAGCTTTTCAGGGTGCACTCAACAGCGCGTTACCACGAAGGTCATTGACATCTCTCGCCATCATCCGGGAAGTTACGTTCGCCTGACGCGTTTCTGTGGTCCAATTACCACTTCATCAGAGGCGTTCTCCTGCTTTTCATTGGAACGCGCTTCATTGACGCATGCTCATTTGTTCATTGTCATTTGTGGAACTTACATGATTTTTTTAATTAATCCACACTGCATGCTGGTCATAGTAGTTCTTTTGCGCTGCATTGATTGTTCCATTAAAGCAGATTTGGAGATAATGTTTGTTTCCTTTAGTAGGATCCGATTTGTGAAAGCGAGTCATTTTACCCACAACGTGCTGTGCTGACAGATTGGAAGGGTTCCTCTGCCTTGGCCGCTCGCTTGTCTGAGCCGGTGCATCCTGCACGGGAAGGCTCCCGTGTGAATTTTTGTATTCCAATGGCCTCAGCTTTTCAGGGTGCACTCAACAGCGCGTTACCACGAAGGTCATTGACATCTCTCGCCATCATCCGGGAAGTTACGTTCGCCTGACGCGTTTCTGTGGTCCAATTACCACTTCATCAGAGGCGTTCTCCTGCTTTTCATTGGAACGCGCTTCATTGACGCATGCTCATTTGTTCATTGTCATTTGTGGAACTTACATGATTTTTTTAATTAATCCACACTGCATGCTGGTCATAGTAGTTCTTTTGCGCTGCATTGATTGTTCCATTAAAGCAGATTTGGAGATAATGTTTGTTTCCTTTAGTAGGATCCGATTTGTGAAAGCGAGTCATTTTACCCACAACGTGCTGTGCTGACAGATTGGAAGGGTTCCTCTGCCTTGGCCGCTCGCTTGTCTGAGCCGGTGCATCCTGCACGGGAAGGCTCCCGTGTGAATTTTTGTATTCCAATGGCCTCAGCTTTTCAGGGTGCACTCAACAGCGCGTTACCACGAAGGTCATTGACATCTCTCGCCATCATCCGGGAAGTTACGTTCGCCTGACGCGTTTCTGTGGTCCAATTACCACTTCATCAGAGGCGTTCTCCTGCTTTTCATTGGAACGCGCTTCATTGACGCATGCTCATTTGTTCATTGTCATTTGTGGAACTTACATGATTTTTTTAATTAATCCACACTGCATGCTGGTCATAGTAGTTCTTTTGCGCTGCATTGATTGTTCCATTAAAGCAGATTTGGAGATAATGTTTGTTTCCTTTAGTAGGATCCGATTTGTGAAAGCGAGTCATTTTACCCACAACGTGCTGTGCTGACAGATTGGAAGGGTTCCTCTGCCTTGGCCGCTCGCTTGTCTGAGCCGGTGCATCCTGCACGGGAAGGCTCCCGTGTGAATTTTTGTATTCCAATGGCCTCAGCTTTTCAGGGTGCACTCAACAGCGCGTTACCACGAAGGTCATTGACATCTCTCGCCATCATCCGGGAAGTTACGTTCGCCTGACGCGTTTCTGTGGTCCAATTACCACTTCATCAGAGGCGTTCTCCTGCTTTTCATTGGAACGCGCTTCATTGACGCATGCTCATTTGTTCATTGTCATTTGTGGAACTTACATGATTTTTTTAATTAATCCACACTGCATGCTGGTCATAGTAGTTCTTTTGCGCTGCATTGATTGTTCCATTAAAGCAGATTTGGAGATAATGTTTGTTTCCTTTAGTAGGATCCGATTTGTGAAAGCGAGTCATTTTACCCACAACGTGCTGTGCTGACAGATTGGAAGGGTTCCTCTGCCTTGGCCGCTCGCTTGTCTGAGCCGGTGCATCCTGCACGGGAAGGCTCCCGTGTGAATTTTTGTATTCCAATGGCCTCAGCTTTTCAGGGTGCACTCAACAGCGCGTTACCACGAAGGTCATTGACATCTCTCGCCATCATCCGGGAAGTTACGTTCGCCTGACGCGTTTCTGTGGTCCAATTACCACTTCATCAGAGGCGTTCTCCTGCTTTTCATTGGAACGCGCTTCATTGACGCATGCTCATTTGTTCATTGTCATTTGTGGAACTTACATGATTTTTTTAATTAATCCACACTGCATGCTGGTCATAGTAGTTCTTTTGCGCTGCATTGATTGTTCCATTAAAGCAGATTTGGAGATAATGTTTGTTTCCTTTAGTAGGATCCGATTTGTGAAAGCGAGTCATTTTACCCACAACGTGCTGTGCTGACAGATTGGAAGGGTTCCTCTGCCTTGGCCGCTCGCTTGTCTGAGCCGGTGCATCCTGCACGGGAAGGCTCCCGTGTGAATTTTTGTATTCCAATGGCCTCAGCTTTTCAGGGTGCACTCAACAGCGCGTTACCACGAAGGTCATTGACATCTCTCGCCATCATCCGGGAAGTTACGTTCGCCTGACGCGTTTCTGTGGTCCAATTACCACTTCATCAGAGGCGTTCTCCTGCTTTTCATTGGAACGCGCTTCATTGACGCATGCTCATTTGTTCATTGTCATTTGTGAACTTACATGATTTTTTTAATTAATCCACACTGCATGCTGGTCATAGTAGTTCTTTTGCGCTGCATTGATTGTTCCATTAAAGCAGATTTGGAGATAATGTTTGTTTCCTTTAGTAGGATCCGATTTGTGAAAGCGAGTCATTTTACCCACAACGTGCTGTGCTGACAGATTGGAAGGGTTCCTCTGCCTTGGCCGCTCGCTTGTCTGAGCCGGTGCATCCTGCACGGGAAGGCTCCCGTGTGAATTTTTGTATTCCAATGGCCTCAGCTTTTCAGGGTGCACTCAACAGCGCGTTACCACGAAGGTCATTGACATCTCTCGCCATCATCCGGGAAGTTACGTTCGCCTGACGCGTTTCTGTGGTCCAATTACCACTTCATCAGAGGCGTTCTCCTGCTTTTCATTGGAACGCGCTTCATTGACGCATGCTCATTTGTTCATTGTCATTTGTGGAACTTACATGATTTTTTTAATTAATCCACACTGCATGCTGGTCATAGTAGTTCTTTTGCGCTGCATTGATTGTTCCATTAAAGCAGATTTGGAGATAATGTTTGTTTCCTTTAGTAGGATCCGATTTGTGAAAGCGAGTCATTTTACCCACAACGTGCTGTGCTGACAGATTGGAAGGGTTCCTCTGCCTTGGCCGCTCGCTTGTCTGAGCCGGTGCATCCTGCACGGGAAGGCTCCCGTGTGAATTTTTGTATTCCAATGGCCTCAGCTTTTCAGGGTGCACTCAACAGCGCGTTACCACGAAGGTCATTGACATCTCTCGCCATCATCCGGGAAGTTACGTTCGCCTGACGCGTTTCTGTGGTCCAATTACCACTTCATCAGAGGCGTTCTCCTGCTTTTCATTGGAACGCGCTTCATTGACGCATGCTCATTTGTTCATTGTCATTTGTGGAACTTACATGATTTTTTTAATTAATCCACACTGCATGCTGGTCATAGTAGTTCTTTTGCGCTGCATTGATTGTTCCATTAAAGCAGATTTGGAGATAATGTTTGTTTCCTTTAGTAGGATCCGATTTGTGAAAGCGAGTCATTTTACCCACAACGTGCTGTGCTGACAGATTGGAAGGGTTCCTCTGCCTTGGCCGCTCGCTTGTCTGAGCCGGTGCATCCTGCACGGGAAGGCTCCCGTGTGAATTTTTGTATTCCAATGGCCTCAGCTTTTCAGGGTGCACTCAACAGCGCGTTACCACGAAGGTCATTGACATCTCTCGCCATCATCCGGGAAGTTACGTTCGCCTGACGCGTTTCTGTGGTCCAATTACCACTTCATCAGAGGCGTTCTCCTGCTTTTCATTGGAACGCGCTTCATTGACGCATGCTCATTTGTTCATTGTCATTTGTGGAACTTACATGATTTTTTTAATTAATCCACACTGCATGCTGGTCATAGTAGTTCTTTTGCGCTGCATTGATTGTTCCATTAAAGCAGATTTGGAGATAATGTTTGTTTCCTTTAGTAGGATCCGATTTGTGAAAGCGAGTCATTTTACCCACAACGTGCTGTGCTGACAGATTGGAAGGGTTCCTCTGCCTTGGCCGCTCGCTTGTCTGAGCCGGTGCATCCTGCACGGGAAGGCTCCCGTGTGAATTTTTGTATTCCAATGGCCTCAGCTTTTCAGGGTGCACTCAACAGCGCGTTACCACGAAGGTCATTGACATCTCTCGCCATCATCCGGGAAGTTACGTTCGCCTGACGCGTTTCTGTGGTCCAATTACCACTTCACAAAGTGAGGCCATTGGAATACAAAAATTCACACGGGAGCCTTCCCGTGCAGGATGCACCGGCTCAGACAAGCGAGCGGCCAAGGCAGAGGCCAAGGCAGAGGAACCCTTCCAATCTGTCAGCACAGCACGTTGTGGGTAAAATGACTCGCTTTCACAAATCGGATCCTACTAAAGGAAACAAACATTATCTCCAAATCTGCTTTAATGGAACAATCAATGCAGCGCAAAAGAACTACTATGACCAGCATGCAGTGTGGATTAATTAAAAAAATCATGTAAGTTCCACAAATGACAATGAACAAATGAGCATGCGTCAATGAAGCGCGTTCCAATGAAAAGCAGGAGAACGCCTCTGATGAAGTGGTAATTGGACCACAGAAACGCGTCAGGCGAACGTAACTTCCCGGATGATGGCGAGAGATGTCAATGACCTTCGTGGTAACGCGCTGTTGAGTGCACCCTGAAAAGCTGAGGCCATTGGAATACATGTATATATATATATATATATATATATATATATATATATATATATATCCACAAAGAAACAGCGCTTCTTCCGGAGTGCCGGGACCCAAGAAAGTTGGCGCAAATGCCGGCGAAGCAGTCCGGTAAATTAATCCATCAAAAAGAAGCAAAGTTCATCTTGCGCTCTCGGTCATAAAGGCAAAGGAACCCAGGTATAGAGTTAGCAGTTTATTACACAACGCGTTTCAGCTCTACAGCCTTGTTCACGTGTAACCCAACACAAACAAATCCGGCATTAAGTAAAGGGAGATGCATGGTCATGATTCCTCAACATAGAAATGGGACTAACAATTGCGATGTAACCGAAAAATGCATGGCAGACATATTGGAATGGTGATACCATCAACAGTGTTAAAGGAAAATATCCTGAGGTTACAGCGAGAATGATACAGCATTATGCAATTGAAAAATAATTATTTACAATACAAATGATCATTAAACTAAACATTCCCTGAGTAACTAACCTGATTTCTTGTTCATTGTCTTGGATGTACACTCTTTGTACACTATAATTAATCATCAACAAGGTTTACATGCATGTTACGAATCATGACCATGCATCTCCCTTTACTTAATGCCGGATTTGTTTGTGTTGGGTTACATGTGAACAAGGCTGTAGAGCTGAAACGCGTTGTGTAATAAACTGCTAACTCTATACCTGGGTTCCTTTGCCTTTATGACCGAGAGCGCAAGATGAACTTTGCTTCTTTTTGATATATATATATATATATATATATATATAAATATATATATATATATATATATATATATATATATATATACATACACATATATATATATCCAAAACACAAGTTTGCCTGGAGTGAGAGAATCCGCCACAGGTAAGTATCATCAGCACACATTTATTGAATGGAGGAAACAGCGAAAAACGGCAGGGTGTCTTGCTCTGAATGAAAGTCAAGCCCGACGCGTTTCGTGCTTCTGGAGCACTTCTTCATGGGCAACTGGCTAATTTGGAAGTGACCACTCCGGCAATTTATCTTAACACCACATGGATTTCAAACACCCCGCCCAGGTGGGCGTGGCCACCCCTGTGGCCTGTTGGTAGTTGTAGTGTTAGAGTGCTCCTCTTCGTGAGTTGCCGTGTGGTTATTCATATTGTTCAAAATTATTTCCCAGTGGGTAGCAAAAGAACACTTCTGTCTTTTAAAGCTGCTCCTTCCTTCCTCCATCGGCGTTACCTGCTCCAAAACGCTGCCATGTCGGTTGACATTTCAGCCGGACTGCAAAGCAGCGGTACTCATCTCGCGGCTCAGGCGGTGCCGCTTCAAATCCAAAACACAAGTTTGCCTGGAGTGAGAGAATCCGCCACAGGTAAGTATCATCAGCACACATTTATTGAATGGAGGAAACAGCGAAAAACGGCAGGGTGTCTTGCTCTGAATGAAAGTCAAGCCCGACGCGTTTCGTGCTTCTGGAGCACTTCTTCATGGTCAACTGGCTAATTTGGAAGTGACCACTCCGGCAATTTATCTTAACACCACATGGATTTCAAACACCCCGCCCAGGTGGGCGTGGCCACCCCTGTGGCCTGTTGGTAGTTGTAGTGTTAGAGTGCTCCTCTTCGTGAGTTGCCGTGTTGATTATTCATATTGTTCAAAATTATTTCCCAGTGGGTAGCAAAAGAACACTTCTGTCTTTTAAAGCTGCTCCTTCCTTCCTCCATCGGCGTTACCTGCTCCGAAACGCTGCCATGTCGGTTGACATTTCAGCCGGACTGCGAAGCAGCGGGACTCATCTCGCGGCTCAGGCGGTGCCGCTTCAAATCCAAAACACAAGTTTGCCTGGAGTGAGAGAATCCGCCACAGGTAAGTATCCTCAGTACACATTTATTGAATGGAGGAAACAGCGAAAAACGGCAGGGTGTCTTGCTCTGAATGAAAGTCAAGCCCGACGCGTTTCGTGCTTCTGGAGCACTTCTTCATGGGCAACTGGCTAATTTGGAAGTGACCACTCCGGCAATTTATCTTAACACCACATGGATTTCAAACACCCCGCCCAGTTGGGCGTGGCCACCCCTGTGGCCTGTTGGCAGTTGTAGTGTTAGAGTGCACCTCTTCGTGAGTTGCCGTGTGGTTATTCATATTGTTCAAAATTATTTCCCAGTGGGTAGCAAAAGAACACTTCTGTCTTTTAAAGCTGCTCCTTCCTTCCTCCATCGGCGTTACCTGCTCCGAAACGCTGCCATGTCGGTTGACATTTCAGCCGGACTGCGAAGCAGCGGGACTCATCTCGGAATTGAGTTTGAACACGGCAACTCACTGGAGATAACTAGGCACTACAGCAACCACAGGCCACTGGGGTGGCCATGCCCAGTTGGGCGGAGAGAAAACCTTTAAAATGTTGGTGCTTGAATCTGCCGTGAACATTACTCAGCATGATGCCCGTGGCCCTTGACAAAGTGCTCTCAGCATGAAACGCGTTGGGCAGGACGTTTGATTTGTAGCGAGGCACTGCTGCTGTTCTGAAGCGCTTCTTTTTCATTAAAAGTGCGGCGTAATCAACCTACCTTTGTGGCCTCCCTCATTGCAGGCAACTGTTGTTGGATGTAAAAGCGGCACCGCCTGAGCCGCGAGGTGAGGACTGCTGCATGCAAATGCAGCCCCGCTGTGGAGCCAAGCGACTTTGCGGCATTGGGAAAGGTATGCCGAATGGAGGAGATTAAAAGCATGATGGACGCTGGCAGTGTGTTCATCGCAACCCACTGGGGAAAATAAACTGATGGAATTGAGTTTGAACACGGCAACTCACTGGAGATAACTAGGCACTACAGCAACCACAGGCCACTGGGGTGGCCACGCCCAGTTGGGCGGAGAGAAAACCTTTAAAATGTTGGTGCTTGAATCTGCCGTGAACATTACTCAGCATGATGCCCGTGGCCCTTGACAAAGTGCTCTCAGCATGAAACGCGTTGGGCAGGACGTTTGATTTGTAGCGAGGCACTGCTGCTGTTCTGAAGCGCTTCTTTTTCATTAAAAGTGCGGCGTAATCAACCTACCTTTGTGGCCTCCCTCATTGCAGGCAACTGTTGTTGGATGTAAAAGCGGCACCGCCTGAGCCGCGAGGTGAGGACTGCTGCATGCAAATGCAGCCCCGCTGTGGAGCAAAGCGACTTTGCGGCATTGGGAAAGGTATGCCGAATGGAGGAGATTAAAAGCATGATGGACGCTGGCAGTGTGTTCATCGCAACCCACTGGGGAAAATAAACTGATGGAATTGAGTTTGAACACGGCAACTCACTGGAGATAACTAGGCACTACAGCAACCACAGGCCACTGGGGTGGCCACGCCCAGTTGGGCGGAGAGAAAACCTTTAAAATGTTGGTGCTTGAATCTGCCGTGAACATTACTCAGCATGATGCCCGTGGCCCTTGACAAAGTGCTCTCAGCATGAAACGCGTTGGGCAGGACGTTTGATTTGTAGCGAGGCACTGCTGCTGTTCTGAAGCGCTTCTTTTTCATTAAAAGTGCGGCGTAATCAACCTACCTTTGTGGTCTCCCTCATTGCAGGCAACTGTTGTTGGATGTAAAAGCGGCACCGCCTGAGCCGCGAGGTGAGGACTGCTGCATGCAAATGCAGCCCCGCTGTGGAGCCAAGCGACTTTGCGGCATTGGGAAAGGTATGCCGAATGGAGGAGATTAAAAGCATGATGGACGCTGGCAGTGTGTTCATCGCAACCCACTGGGGAAAATAAACTGATGGAATTGAGTTTGAACACGGCAACTCACTGGAGATAACTAGGCACTACAGCAACCACAGGCCACTGGGGTGGCCACGCCCAGTTGGGCGGAGAGAAAACCTTTAAAATGTTGGTGCTTGAATCTGCCGTGAACATTACTCAGCATGATGCCCGTGGCCCTTGACAAAGTGCTCTCAGCATGAAACGCGTTGGGCAGGACGTTTGATTTGTAGCGAGGCACTGCTGCTGTTCTGAAGCGCTTCTTTTTCATTAAAAGTGCGGCGTAATCAACCTACCTTTGTGGCCTCCCTCATTGCAGGCAACTGTTGTTGGATGTAAAAGCGGCACCGCCTGAGCCGCGAGGTGAGGACTGCTGCATGCAAATGCAGCCCCGCTGTGGAGCAAAGCGACTTTGCGGCATTGGGAAAGGTATGCCGAATGGAGGAGATTAAAAGCATGATGGACGCTGGCAGTGTGTTCATCGCAACCCACTGGGGAAAATAAACTGATGGAATTGAGTTTGAACACGGCAACTCACTGGAGATAACTAGGCACTACAGCAACCACAGGCCACTGGGGTGGCCACGCCCAGTTGGGCGGAGAGAAAACCTTTAAAATGTTGGCGCTTGAATCTGCCGTGAACATTACTCAGCATGATGCCCGTGGCCCTTGACAAAGTGCTCTCAGCATGAAACGCGTTGGGCAGGACGTTTGATTTGTAGCGAGGCACTGCTGCTGTTCTGAAGCGCTTCTTTTTCATTAAAAGTGCGGCGTAATCAACCTACCTTTGTGGCCTCCCTCATTGCAGGCAACTGTTGTTGGACATATATATATATATATATTACCTACTGGCGATAGCCAGTAGGTATATATAGTTAGGATTTTTTTCCTATGGGATTTTTGAAATTTCTATGTCGAATACCTTTGGCGTTTGAGGACAGAATTGGCTGAAATTTTCAGGAAAATGGAACATTTTGTTTCTCAGCAGCCCCTGAAAATTTGGGGGGGTTTCGTCAAGGGGGGGCCGAGAAAAAAGGGGGGTCCCAAAACGTGTTTTTCCCATGCAATTTTCCATAGGGCGGTTGGCCTCACTTTTAGCCTGAACGGCTGAATGGATTTACACCAAACTTGGCAAAATTGTAGGGACTGGTAGCCCGATGTGCCTTTGCTATGTCTCAAGATATAGGCTCCAGTGGTTTTTACGAAAATTAACTTTGAAAAATATATATTGGGCTACATTGGGCTATATATATGTTGGAGCCCAAATGTAGCCCAATGTAGCCCAATGTAGCCCAATGTAGCCCAAAGATGGCCACCAGAGACAAAAAAAACAAATGTAGCCCAAATATCAGCCAGATGTAGCCCAACTATAGCCCAATCACAGAATGTCCCAGAGTGTTCTAAAGAACAACTAGAGTGCTAACAGTCCTACTTATTACAAAGGTATGGCACACCTGAAGCCATCTTGATTGGAATAAAGTGGTAACTCTTAAAACATTTAATTTAAAAAGGAACAAAATGAGGGGGTTCATTTTGCCATAGAAAGTATGATTAGCGAATATATGACGAAACCCCGCATGTACTATTAGGCCGCAAATTAAAATAACGAAAACTTTTAGAACGAATATGCCTTTAGCATACACTAAACAACTAAACTACCCTAAACCCTAAAACACTACCCCAGCATGACCCTACACTACACAAACAGTACAACACTACCCTAAACCCTAAAACACTACCCCCAGCATGACCCTACACTACACAAACACTACAACACTACCCTAAACCCTAAAACACTACCCCCAGCATGACCCTACACTACGCAAACACTACAACACTACCCAAAACCCTAAAACACTACACCCCAGCATGACCCTACACTACGCAAACACTACAACACTACCCTAAACCCTAAAACACTACCCCCAGCCTGACCCTACACTACACAAACACTACAACACAACCCTAAACCCTAAAACACTACCCCCAGCATGACCCTACACTACGCAAACACTACAACACAACCCTAAACCCTAAAACACTATCCCCAGCATGACCCTACACTACGCAAACACTACCGTAAACCCTAAAACACTACCCCCAGCATGACCCTACACTACGCAAACACTACAACACTACCCAAAACCCTAAAACACTACACCCCAGCATGACCCTACACTACGCAAACACTACAACACTACCCTAAACCCTAAAACACTACCCCCAGCATGACCCTACACTACGCAAACACTACAACACTACCCAAAACCCTAAAACACTACACCCCAGCATGACCCTACACTACGCAAACACTACAACACTACCCTAAACCCTAAAACACTACCCCCAGCATGACCCTACACTACGCAAACACTACAACACTACCCTAAACCCTAAAACACTACCCCCAGCATGACCCTACACTACGCAAACACTACAACACTACCCAAAACCCTAAAACACTACCCCCAGCATGACCCTACACTACGCAAACACTACAACACTACCCAAAACCCTAAAACACTACCCCCAGCATGACCCTACACTACGCAAACACTACAACACTACCCAAAACCCTAAAACACTAAACCCCAGCATGACCCTACACTACGCAAACACTACAACACTACCCAAAACCCTAAAACACTACACCCCAGCATGACCCTACACTACGCAAACACTACAACACTACCCAAAACCCTAAAACACTACACCCCAGCATGACCCTACACTACGCAAACACTACAACACTACCCAAAATCCTAAAACACTACCCCCAGCATGACCCTACACTACGCAAACACTACAACACTACCCAAAACCCTAAAACACTACCCCCAGCATGACCCTACACTACGCAAACACTACAACACTACCCTAAACCCTAAAACACTACACCCCAGCATGACCCTACACTACGCAAACACTACAACACTACCCAAAACCCTAAAATACTACCCCCAGCATGACCCTACACTACGCAAACACTACAACTCTACCCTAAACCCTAAAACACTACGCCCAGCATGACCCTACACTACGCAAACACTACAACACTACCCTAAACCCTAAAACACTAGCCCCAGCATGACCCTACACTACGCAAACACTACAACACAACCCTAAACCCTAAAACACTACCCCCAGCATGACCCTACACTACGCAAACACTACAACACTACCCTAAACCCTAAAACACTACCCTCAGCATGACCCTACACTACGCAAACACTACAACACAACCCTAAACCCTAAAACACTACTCCCAGCATGACCCTACACTAAACAACCACCACAACTCTACACTACACTAACACAACACTACACTACACAACACCACACTACACTACACAATCACTAACCCACGAAAAAATTAACACAAACCCACTTACTTCTCTCGTCATCGTGGTTTTCACAACGCAAATGCATTTACCATACATGCCTTTAAAACGTAATTCTTTGTAAAGGCATGCGCGATAAATGCACATGCGTTTTGAAAAAATGCGGGATAATGGTATGCGAGGTCAATGACCTTGCGGGATAATGGTATGCGGACTGAAAGTCTGCGGGATAAAAAATGCGGGAAAATGGCTGCAAACCATGATTAGCAGCAGACTTCCCTGGTGAGCACTAGCTTTACTACAGTGATCTAATGAGCAACTAGAGTGCTAACATTCAGAATTTATGGCAAATGTGTGACACATCTGAATGCCTTCTTGGTAGAACCAAAGTAAACAAGCATTGAAAATGCAATAGATCTCGCCCTTTAAGTTAAAGCCATTCTGTTTGTAATGAGGTGGCTTTTTAGCTTTGCTTTTATTAGTGTTTTTAAAACTTTCATGTAAATAACATGCATATGTATGCATATATGTATATGTATGCATGCATTTATATTTATATAGATATGCAGATTATATATGTTTATATATGTATATTACCTACTGGCGATAGCCAGTGGGTATATATAGTTAGGATTTTTTCTCTATGGGATTTCTGAAAATTCTATGTCTAATAACTTTGGCGTTTGTGGACGGAATTGGCTGAAATTTTCAGGAAAATGGCACATTTTGTTTCTTAGCAGCCCCTAATAATTTGGGGGGTTTCGTCAAGGGGGGGCCGAGAAAAAAGGGGGGTCCCAAAACGCGTTTTTCCCATTCATTTTTCCATAGGGCGGTTGGACTCACTTTTAGCTCGAACGGCTGAATAGATTTACATGAAACTTGGCAAAATTGTAGATATGGTTTGCCCGACGTGCCTTTGCTATGTCTCAATATATGTGCTCCAGTGGATTTTGAGAAATTAACGTTTAAAAAAATATATATATCTGTGACAGCGCTCCGATTAGCGCCCCGGTTCGCGTACCTGACGCGTAACGGAACTTCGCGAAGCGAAGCTGATTGGCTCTCCGGTGTCTGTCAACATTCTAAACAGTCCGGAGCGGCCGCCATCTTGTCTCTCGGTACGATCGAGAGACAAGATGTGGTGAAAAACGAAGGGGGAAATGAAGGAAAGGGGGCAAGGTAGACCACTCCTGACCCCCTAGGATTGATGAGGGGGATATTAAAGTCCCCCGCGATTTTTCGCGGTAGAGGCGCTTCCCGGTACGCGAACCGGGCAGCTAACCGGCAGCGTAACGGGAGTCCGCCATCTTGTGTTTTTGGAGCGTCCGGTTCGCGTACCGGGTAGCGTCCCGGTAAGCGTAACAAGGGAAAAACCAAGAGAAACAGTAAAAAAAAAATTAAGGGAATAGATTTCCAGCAAACTTGGCAAAATTGTAGGGACTGTTTGTTTGATGTGCCTTTGCAAGGCCTCAAGATATGTGCACGTGTGGATTTTGTCTAATTAAGGTTAAAAAATATATATATATCTGTAAGCGTGCTCCGGCACGCTTACGTTACGGGTTTTGTTTGCGCTGCAGAGCCGATACGTCACGGTTATGCGACGCGTCATGAGGCGTCTCACGTGGCTACGTGATACGTCACGTAATAAAGAATATATTTTACAGCTATAGATATTAGCTTTTAAAAAACCAATGAAATTCACTGAAAAAACCATAGGTTATAGACCATATATAGTTAGGAATTTGCATTTACAAAACCTTGAAAATTCACTGAAAAAACCATAGGTTAGAGACCATATATAGTTAGCTGGACATTTTATTGACATAAAACCAATGAAATTCCATATATAGTTAGTTGCACTAACTATATATCGCGCACCCGCAATCCACTGCTGATGATGTCACATATTACATCATTCATGACATGGTCAGTGACATCACTGATGACATCACTGATGACATCTCAAATGACATCACTGATGACATCACTGATGACATCTCAAATGACATCACTGATGACATCATGACACACCAATACCAGTTACTACATACGCACTCACTGATTCCTACGTCTACACACACATTCACTCATTCACCCATACAATCACTCATACATACAGTCACTCATTATTACAACACTATCATATGCACTCATACACCTAGTCAGTCCTGTGAAGAATCAATCACACTTCGATTTCCACATCTATACAGTTAAACACAGAACACCATACTTTTCACACATATACTAACACATACTTACTCTCTTATACAATCACTGATACAAGTACACATTGATATGCACAGTCACACACCTCCCAGCCAGCCACACACACACTCAGTCTTCCATACATCCACTCATTCTTCAATATGTAAAACATATTTAAACTTTACAAAAACACACAGACACTAGATGATGTCATCAGTGATGTCATTTGAGATGTCATCAGTGATGTCATCAGTGATGTCATTTGAGATGTCATCAGTGATGTCATCAGTGATGTCACTGACCATGTCATGAATGATGTAATATGTGACATCATCAGCAGTGGATTGCGGGTGCGCGATATATAGTTAGTGCAACTAACTATATATGGAATTTCATTGGTTTTATGTCAATAAAATGTCCAGCTAACTATATATGGTCTCTAACCTATGGTTTTTTCAGTGAATTTTCAAGGTTTTGTAAATGCAAATTCCTAACTATATATGGTCTATAACCTATGGTTTTTTCAGTGAATATATATATATTTATATTCACTGAAAAAACCATAGGTTATAGACCATATATAGTTAGGAATTAGCATTTAAAAAACCTTATTTTACTCACACAAAACCATTGAAATTCCATATATAGTTAGTTGCACTAACTATATATCGCGCACCCGCAATCCACTGCTGATCATGTCACATATTACATCATTCATGACATGGTCAGTGACATCACTGATGACATCACTGATGACATCTCAAATGACATCACTGATGACATCACTGATGACATCTCAAATGACATCACTGATGACATCTCATTTGACATTACTGATCACATCACTGATGACATCATTCATGTGATAATACGATGAACCTCTTCAGACTCTAATATAACCTTAGATACACTCAGTGTAAACAGACACTCATAGACTGTCACTCATCCATGGAGTTACTCAGACACTTAGTCAGTCATGCAAAGAATCAATCACACCTCCATTTCCTCAACTAAACAGTTATACACACCTTACTTATTCAAATATATACTAAAACATATTTACTCACTTATACAATCCTGGATACAAGTTCACAATTATCCATACAGCCACTCACACATTCACTGGCTCTTATGTACAGTTATTTATATATGTCAACTCTCACATGTACTGTGTTTTACATATGTACTTACTTTGACATGTAGCACTGAGATATCCATTCACTCACCAATACACTCATGCACACAGTCAACCCCCCATACAGCTGTTTCCACATGCACTTTTGAACCCATACATCTAGTGAATCAACTGCTCACACATCTATGCACAGAGTCATACACCTACCAGACACCCACACACACACTCAGTCTCCCATACAAATACATGGGCAACCAATCAATAACCCATATAGTTACTCATATAGCTACTGATCAACACATGCATCAGTTTACAGAACAAAAGATATAATGATGCAGAAATTAAGACAGTTTAGTCACTAACCCATGCACTCAGTGAGACACATTTAATCACTCACTCATACAGTCAGTCATGCACCTACTAAATCCTTCATCCAGACACTTATAAATCCACTCATTCTTCAATATGTAAGACATATTTTAACTTTACAGAAACATACAGTCACTGGATGTTGTCATCAGTGATGTCATCTGTGATGTCATTTGAGATGTCATCAGTGATGTCATTTGAGATGTCATCAGTGATGTCATCAGTGATGTCATTTGAGATGTCATCAGTGATGTCATCAGTGATGTCACTGACCATGTCATGAATGATGTAATATGTGACATGATCAGCAGTGGATTGCGGGTGCGCGATATATAGTTAGTGCAACTAACTATATATGGAATTTCAATGGTTTTGTGTGAGTAAAATAAGGTTTTTTAAATGCTAATTCCTAACTATATATGGTCTATAACCTATGGTTTTTTCAGTGAATTTTCAAGGTTTTGTAAATGCTAATTCCTAACTATATATGGTCTATAACCTATGGTTTTTTCAGTGAATTTCATTGGTTTTTTAATAGCTAATATCAAAACCTTTACAATGTATTATTCTTTAAATAGAAAAATATTTTTTACATATTTTTAATACAATTTTTTTTTTATTATTTTTTTTGTTACGCTCCCGGTACGCGAACCGGTTAGCTTCCGTTAGCTCAATCCGGAGGCGCGACCCGGTCCGCGAACCGGTAAACGTTCCTTTTGGGCACATCTCGCGTTAGAAAACAACATCGTGACGCTTCGCGTCAGCATGACGTTTCGCGTTCTCGCGTAATACGTCATATTACGTGCTACGTTCGCGTACCCGGAAGCGTAGCGGTACACGAACCGGAAGCGATCCGCGGCGCCGACCGCGTAACGTAAACACAGCAGGTCATGTGACTCGGTAATAACACTTTTCATTGGTTCATTTCACTTTTGGTTTCCTAATGATGTAATACTAGGTCATGTGATCTAAAATGAACACTTTTCATTGGTTTAGAACTTTTGCTTTTCCCAAATGATGAAAACCCCTCCTTCTTTCCTCACTCTGACTTTCATCTTGGTGAGAGAAAGACCCTTTATTTACACTTTGACATGGCTTCATTAGTAGCTTCAGCTGGTGCTAACCCACCACCTCCACCAAATCCAAGAAAGAGAGGACCACCTGCAGAAGTAATTTTGCAAGAAGAGGAAGAACAGGAAGAGGAGGAAGAGGAGGAAGAGCCAAGGTTTTTGCCAGAGGAGCCCAGGAGGTACAATCGAAAGGAGAATTACATTTGGCAATTCTATAGAATTCCTGAGGGGCAAAAAAAAGTGAATGCACGCTACGTGTTTTGCCGTATATGCGGTGATAGATTGTCAAGGGGAACTGATAAAAAATACAGTTACGGCAATCACACTATGCATCGGCATATGAGTAGGTGGCACCCAAATAATTATAGTGCTGCCCAGCTACGTGATGAGCAACAAAATCCCCTCCCAATGGCAAGAAGATCGGTTGTTCCAGAGGTGTCGGGACCAGAGGCGAGGGAGATGATCGCAAACATCCAAATGTTGTTTGGGCACGTAAAGCAAGTGTGCGTGGAATGTGGCGATTTCATCTGCTACAGGGAAAGTAGCATCACTTTGATTTTGCGAGCAATTCAAAATCATGTTAATGTTTGTACGAAACGCCCCAAAAAATAAATTCTTTTTTTTTGTTGCTCCTGTTGAGCCCTTTACAATGGATCGTTTTTGTTTCCCCCCCCCCCCAAAAAAACCAAAAATTTTTTAAAAACGTTCAGAAAATACAAAAAAAGTAAAAAAATGTTCAAAAAATACTAAAAAAAATATAAAACAACAAAAACATTAAAAAAAAAGTTCTTTTCAGAACTATCTCCCCATTATAAAAAAATTGGTAGAATATTTAGAACTCTGCCAACCTCTATTTCTCTTAGTTCGCTCCCCGGAGCGCTACCCGGTACGCGTACCGGAAGCTAACCAAAAAAAATATTTTTTAAAAAAAAGAACAGTAAGTATAAGGTAAGCAAACAGACAGTTATGTGAAAAGAAAGACAGCGCTAGGGAGTAAACAAGAGATACTGTTACCTACAATCCACTGCTGATGATGTCACATATTACATCATTCATGACATGGTCAGTAACATCAACAGCAGTGGATTGTAGGTAACAGTATCCTTAGTTTACTCCCTATAGCTGTCTTTCTTTTAACATAACTGTCTGTTTCCTTCCCTTATAGTTACTGTTCTTTTTTTAAAAATTTTTTTTTGATCAGTCATAAACAGTGACATTAATAGAAACAGAGAGAGTGAACAAGACTGAAGAACTATGGTCCTCCTCAGCCACCCTCAGAAAACCAAGGGGGTCAAGATACATCTACCGTGCCCCCTTCTACCCATTCTGAACATTATTTGCCCTCCATCTTGTATCTTGATTCGACCGAAACACAAAATGGTGGACTCCCATAACGCTGCTGGTTTGCGAACCGGGCCACTTCCCGGGAAGCGGTCCCAAAAAAAAGGTGGGAAAGTAATTCACAGACACTAAGAGTAATAGAGATGGAGTGAGTGAACAAGACTGAGGAACTATGAGAACAGAGGGACTGAGAAAAAGAGTGGAAGGAGTTGAGTAAGTAGGTAATAGAGAAAGGAATGAGGAAAGTAGCAAAGGCAGGAAACTGAGGGTTAAAGAAGTGAAGCAGTGGATCTAATAGTAGGTGAATGTTATAGAAATGTAACGAAAAGAGTACAACTATTTACCTTATAATTGCCGTTAAATTAATCACTTTTTATTTTTATATTTTCAATCTGTGAAAGAGAGAACCAACATTTGAAAAATATTAAAACATGTATTTAAAAATTACAAAAGACAAGGGAAAAGATTGAAGGACAAATAGTTTTTCAACAACTTTGACACTGACAGAAGCTTCTGCTTCTCCAGGTCCCCTACACAATCCTAAAGATATACATTTTAAACTAACAGTATCTTGATGCAGATGAAGTGAGGCCTATCTTAAAACATGGTGCATCTTTTGCATTGCTCTTGTTTCAGAAAAGTGTCGCTTCAGGATGCCAATAACATGTCTCCTATCCAGAGATTTGTTTGAGGTGAGGCCTACTCAGAGTTAAAGATGAGATTTACACTTGTTGAAGTGCACAGAGGAGATAATATCTGTGAAAGTCTACCAATGAAGTGATTCATGTCCACTGCACTCTTCAACAAAGTAGAAACCTCCTATGTTTCCCTGGACAGAACTAAACTTGATCTGCACAATGTGATTCATAATGATAGGAAACACAGGTGATGTAATTGAAATATGTGCAATTTATTTTGCTCATTTCACAATCACATCACTTGTGTTTCCTTTGCTTAGGTATCTCATTGTGCAGATGTAGTCCAGCATATGAAAGAATACGTAGAAGTGCAGCACTGCATGCAATAAATTTAACACTTACAGAAAACTCACCTTCTCCATGCCTCCTACACAGTTCTACATATACATCATAAATGCAAACAGTACAGAATTAATTATACATGTTAAATGGTTTATTTTTGCTGTTCTCAGAATGTATCAAAATTCACTAAAAACAGTGACTTGAAGGTATTCATCATGTAACAGCGGGGAAAAAAAAACACAATCAAAATGATTGTGTTTAAAAAACCCAAACAACATCAGAAATCAAAATTCAGAACTCCTTAAAGTTAACTTACTTTCCATGACGTCCAAGGATGTCCTATGAACAGCTTACACTCTTTTGTGCTGTTATTACTTTCAGCCCGCCACTTTCTGAAAGAAAACCTCCATCGTTTTTAAAAACACGTTACATGCAATAAATGACTTCTTGCTCTCTACCACTATTTTCCACAAGGCCAAATCTAGTCAGAGCTATTTATAACTCTTGGATTTCTTGTAAGCCAATCCCATCATTTGGCATTTCCGCAACTTTCACAATTAAAATGTTGAAGATCATTTTCACAATCCTGGAATAGTAATATCTTTCCCTTCTTGCTCAGTCATGTTCTACATTTCCTATGACACTGATACTGCTTAATATGAAGCAGACTTACACTACCTCTATGACTACTACAATTATTTAATTCTCTACATCACTTTTAATCACAAAGCAATGTAAAACAGTAGACAGCATTGCAGACTTACATTCCCTCTACTCCATGTTTTGATTGGCTGCTTCAATTAGCTTATAAAAAGAAACAGTTTTTCTGAACTCATTCAAAGTGCACATATATCTCCATGATGTCCAGTCCTATGATTAGAAGTTATGTCTCTGAACTACACTTATCCTCAAGGCCAAATTGTGTAGGAGCCATTAGAACTTCTTGAAATTCCACAGAGCACATCCCGAGATTATTTCCCTAAAATTTTGGTTTTAAAAACACCAGGTAAGAGTTTTTAAGGTCATACGGCAATTTTTTTTTGAAAACTAAAACAGAATCATTGCAGAATGACCAGCCATTTCTAGACTTTAAATAAGCTGTGTAATGTCCTGATGTTATTGAAGGGCCGTCATGATATATAATTTCTGTAGTTACAAAAGTCCTTCCTGATATTGACAACTGCGAAGCTACAAATTTTTTTATTAAAGTTGTCAATTTTGTTCCATCAGTCCTACATCGTTGGAACATTAAAATGACGTACTGGCCATATGTTCGTATAAATAATGTGGACATCATTTCAGATTTACATTGGCTACACTCCATGTTGTGATTAGCAGCTTTTACTAGCTTATTAAAGGAGACTGATTTACTGTCTGGCAAAGTTAAATATATAAATCTTTCTGAGTCTACACTAGTAGTACTTGATACCATACAGTTCTCGCAGTCATGCTGCCATTGATAAGAAAGCCCAAACAGCTGATCTACATCTACACCTTCAGCATGTAATACATCAAGCATATACATTAAAAACTCCTGACAATCTTGCTGAATATTTTGAGAGAATTGTGTTTGGCCTGAACATCTATCTAACAGATTTCGAATTTCAGACACACTTTCTATGTTTCTTCTATCAGTGGTACATTTCTCTAACACAGAATTTAACAAACTGCAAAATCTTTGATCAGAATTGACCACAATCTCTTCTTTTACATTTTTTAGAGAAAACAAAACATTAATTACTACATTAGCATAGCAGTTGACACCAGAACTGTTTTCAAACTGAAAACCAACAACATCTTCAACAGAATCCTTTTTGTTTCTGCTTGTAATTTTTAGGTTCATTCACTTTTTGTCTTTTTGCTACAACCTCCCCAGTATTGTTCTCATTTCTTCGTTTCCGGCCTACCAGACGTTTCTCAAACAAAGGAAACTGAGGCAAATGTGGCGCATACTCTCTTCTTAACCTATTGTATTCCTTAACACAATCTAGATCTGCACAAATGTTTGTGACATCACACTCAATCAAGTACAATCCCGATAAAGTTCTAACTCGTGACAATGCCACATATGCCATACCCTCCTTGAACACAGAACTGCCAATATTCACCAATGCACTGTCTACACTTAAACCTTGCGATTTATGGATTGTCACCGCATATGCCAAGCAAACAGGGAACTGCTTACGGCGAACATATAAGTCTTTTACAAGCAAAAATCTAGCAGAACAACGAGCAATTAGCTGTACTTCCTCAATGCCATCAAATTTAATTTTTAAAAATTCAATTCCATCTCTATTTCTGTATTTCACAAAATCAACAACATTACCCATTGATCCATTTACCAGACCTCTTTCAACATGTAAATTCCTTCTTAAAATTATACGGCAGTTCAAGCACACATTCAGAGTCTTTTCAAAACCTGCAGTTTTAGATATACTCTTCTCTAATGAATCCAATTTAGTTTTCAGATTCTCAGACAAAATAATTGTTGATCCCATATGCTCTACTCTATCAATAGCTTCCAGTTTCACAATCTCTTGCTTTTCTAAATGCAACATTTTGTTGTTAAATTTGGCACATTCTGCAAGAGTTGGCATCAAACATATTCCAGATTTCTTTTCAGTAATTTTCTGAAAAATATTCTCAGGCACAACATCTTGTTCTGGATATAAATTTGACAGTAATCGTGCATTTAAAACTTCTTTCCCATGCTCAGTCACTTTTCCAATTCTAACATCTTGTAGAATAGTCTTGTAAACTTCATCCTTCGCCTGACGCATATTTTCATGCAGTTCAGCATAATTGAAGTTTAACCATATATTGACGTTGCCAATGCTGCCTAGGCACTTCCTGGTATCTTCATGCGTGAGCATTTTGAACACAGGTTGCCCTTTCACTGGTGTCAGCTGCAGAAGATCTCCGAAAACAATGATGTGTTTGCCACCAAATAACACATCATACTCTGTTTTGAGAACTTCTTGCATCCTCAAATGCACAAAGGCAAGCATGACATTGGAAACCATGCTTACTTCGTCAATGATAAGAAGTTTCATTTTCCTCAAGATTCTTGAAACTTCAAAACAAGCATCTCCAGATAGCTTGTGATATTCTAATTTGTTGTCATGCTCCACTGGCAGCATCAGTAAACGATGTAAAGTAATCCCTTTAATATTATGTGCTGCCAGTCCAGTTGGAGCAGTGACAACACAAGACAGCGATGACTCTGTCCTTTCCTGCAAATAGCATGAAATTGCTTTAATGAGGAAACTTTTTCCAGTTCCCGCTTCTCCACTCACGTACAGTCGGACAGGCTTCAACGACGTACATGAGCACTCTTTCTTATCATGACTTAATCCATGATCAATTTGCATGGTAACTTCGTCATATATTTTCCTCTGCTCAACGTTGAGTTGCCTTTCCAACTCTTCTAAGTTAACTGCATCCTCTTGAGCATGTGCCATGGCTCTTTCCACTTCATTCATAGCAGTGGCAGCTTCATTTTCAATAAGAGGTCCTCCTAGTGGATCCTGACTCAATGAAGCAGAACTCTGACTGTCCTGAGAACTGTCTCTGGCAATCTCGGCTGCAATCGTTGCTTCCTGCTCAATTTCCGCATTCAACATTTCTACATATTTGGGAAAAGCAGGACATTCTATGGTCTACTTGGCGGCATTGAAAGAGTCTTCATAACAGAGGAAATCTCCAAGCAGTTCCTCTTCTGCACGCCAAGGCTTGAAAAGTTGCAAAAGTGCTAAATAGAAAAACTCCTTTTTTTCAGGAGATTCGCCACTCAATTTTCGATGGTTTATCAAGTGGCATTTTCTTTGCTTGACCAGACATCCCTCACTTCCTATTACAGCATACACTCCTTTCTCAGTATCTTCTTTGATGTTCCTCTTGAATATGTAATTTTGCCGAACCTCATAGAGACAAACATTCTCGAGGTGACTGCTTCGATTTGGATAATATGTATCTAACATGTTTGTCTTCAAAATGTCGGTACTGTTTGGCTCCTTTTCCGCCAAATACTCAATTTCCCGCACAGGTTTGAGAACTCGATTACGCGTTGCAGCAAGACCAAGACTCGCCCAAACGATACTCCTGGACTTGGCATAGAGACTTGCTGAAGACAACCGGTCAGAACATTCGTACGCTCCGATTTCTCGATGCGACAACATCTTCAGACTGAAACTGTACAACTTCTTGCTGAGGCTCTTTTCATGGGAAATATCCTCCCACATATCCTTCAATTCTGTCTTCTCTTTTTTGGTGATGTAAGATGTCACATACCGAGCCACAGCCATACAGTTATCAGCCACAAACTGTATATCCATGTTAGCATTCCACATGGACAAAATCACCGGGTTGTAATCGTTGATGTACTTGGACTCTTCGTTCCTCTTCAAATTGTATGTGTTTTTAGGTGATTTCTTCATCACATTATGTCGCAGCGAAGACATCAAACTGTTTACTCTTCCTTTAGAAATCACCGGTCGTGGAAAGCCGAAACGACATTTGGTGTAGAACTTGTCTTTGTTTCGGAATTTACGACGGCAGTACTTTCCACATCGATGGCTTTGGAAACGCAGAACTTTTTCTCTTAGGCTTTTCTTCTCCTTTGCGTTTGGAACAGCACACGTAGAATACTGTTGGATGAAACTCATCACTGAGTCTTCTGGATCCGTTCCAAATTTAGGTGCATCCTTGATCCACAGCAACATATGTATATGAGGAGCACCTCTTGCTTGGTACTCCTTTCTCCAGAAGAAATCCAACACCTCTCCAAGAGGTGGATTCTTCTTATTCATGATGAAAGACATCATAGCTTCAAATCTATAATTGAAGTACCTACATACATTGACTGGATCCAAAGAGCACAGTTCTCCGGGTGTCTTGAATTCGATGTTATCTACGTTAGCATTTGCCTCTCGTAGAAATTGAAGTAAGTCTTCCCAGCCATACTCGGCACAACTCAGAGTGAGGAACCATGTGGGAGTACCTAAGTTCCTCAGCATACATTTTAAATCACCATGACGACGGTACCAGTACTCATTAGTACCACGCTGACACGCCATGAGATTAATCAGGTGAGAATCCAAAATACTATCTTGGACATTCACTTTATCCATAAAATCACTTGCCGAGATGTTTTGCATGTGTATACCACTTTTCAAGATGTGGTTCACTGCATATGACAGTCCAGACAGATCGCTTTCAAACAGGAGATGAAACAAATAAGGAATGCATTGTCGAAACCTAGCATCTCCTGCATACAATCGCAAAGTCCGGTATTCAGAAGCAGGAATTTGATGAGGTCGCTCATCATATCTTCCTCCTTGACCTGTTGGAAAAAGCTGTGGGAAACACCGAGCTTCCAAACTTTCCTCCCAAACACTAATGGGACTCCCTTTGGCTTGTTTCATTTGAAACAACTCAATAGCATTCCCCACGACTTCCTTGGAATGCAAAGGATGAACACTATAATGTTCATATATTTCTTCGCTAGTAGAGGGTTCTACTTTCTCAATTTGACCAGCACACAAATCGCTGTCCTCTTCCTCACTTACTTCCTCTTCTGCAACATATACATTCTTATAGTATTTATTATTTTTTTTCAAATACAATGTTGCCTTTTTAACTTTCCTAACATCTACTAAATCTTGCCATATTTTCTTATTCTTTGTCGGAACCCCATTAACTAAGATAACCAGAGGTTCCTCGTCCACTTTTTCTACTCCAATTGTGTTAATGTTTTTCTTCAAATCTAGAGGCAAATAAACAACTCTTCCCTTTAATCCTCTCTGTAAATCTGATGGAGGCAATTTCCCTGTCTTTGGCTCCATTCTTACAATAGCCTGAAAGGGATGGATACTTTGAATCAAAATAGATTCATAAGTATTTAAGTCCTTCAATTCAGAAGGAATCTCAACCAATTCCAGATTATTATGAACTGCTCTAGCAGGCATCTGGTTTTGTTTTAATTTGTTACAACAATAAGTACACACACGTTGATCCAATCCCAAATCAAAACAATTTTCTACCATCAAGTATGTTGCAAAATCCTTCCATTCACTATTATTTTCCCTTTCACTTTTTGCATATAAATCCACTAACTTAGTCTGATTCTTATAATAAGTGCGTCTACAACACACACAAGTGAAATTAGGCCTCTCACTTGATTTCACGTCAAACGTCGCAATTTCCCTCTGGAAATTATCTGTACTGGAAACATGTACACTATCTTCCAAATGACCCTCTACTTCTTGCTCAATTTCAACATTCTCCTCTTTACTTCCAAAGTAACAAAACTCAATTTCTTCACATATATTCTTCACATCTATTTCAGAACCATGCAAAAGAGCAGCGCATAATTGTTTCAGCATAATTGCTGGACTCTTAGCATAATACAACATTCTAACTAATTTCCTCACTTTGTTATGATGCACTGCTAGCATCCTGAAATGATGAAAAACACTCTGGCATACTCTCCTGGAAAGACAAGCCAGTGAATGACCATGCAAACCTGTCACTTCTCTTACTCTGCAAGGATCTAATTCTTGCAAGAACCTCATTTTCTGCTTCAAACTTTTTTTGTTAAATGACCGTACAAAATCACAAAGCAAATTGATGGAATCCTGTCGCACACTGCAAATACTACTACACTTCCAGGTGTACACAGGACCCTTAGCACGTCTTCCTAAAACCTCATTACCTAACAACTCTTCTGCCTCTGTTGTCACAAGTTTTTCTTTTTCAACTGGACAACCATCTTTCACTTCATAAGCACGACCACTGGTGTCAACTGCATGCACCAAATCATTATCCTGGAAATAACTCTCTTCATTAAAAAATGCCTCACAGCTTGAACTATGCATCCATTCTCCAGAAAAAACTTCACAAAAATTACTACGATTAACTATTCTCTTCCATCTACTATTTCTTTTGAAATCAAAAATTGCCTTGTTTAGCTTCCTAATTCTATTGATTATCAAAATAAATAACTTACGTTTAATTTCAAATGCCTGATCAATAACTTTCTCAACTTTTTTTTTTCTCTTATAAAAAACTAGTTTCTGTTGACCTTTCTTAATATTTTTTAACAAATTGCCAATTATCCTGTTGCGGAACATTCGTTTACGAATCTCCCTAAACTGTTGTTTCCTTCTACTATCATGCACAGATTTATCTCTTGCTCTAGCAGTAACATTTTTCATTGTCCTTTTCTTTCCATTTGATTTCCTTCTCGTGTTATGGACTGAAACATTTTCTGTAGTAATATTTTTTTTATTACAAATATTTCTTATGAAATATTTAGAGCTCTTACCCGGTGCTTTCTTCGTGGCTTGAGAAATCTTTTTGTTAGAGGACTGCTGCGTTTTTTTTTTCTCCTGCTGTCTTTGACGTTTTGCAGCCTTTATCTGTCTTTGTATTGTAGGCATATTAAAATATTGAAATGATCTGCAGTTGAATCTGAGGAAAAATATAATAAAAAATGTTAATAAACATTATTATCAAACAGTAAATCAGTAATAGTGATCAAAAACATAACACACTACTTGACATTTTAATTTGAAGATTTTTTTAGTCATTGGCAATTTTACAATACAGAAATACCAGAAAAGAAATGACATTTATATTTATGTTACCTATGCTATTTTATATGTGAATCTGATCTAATTTTATGAGCATATTTTAATATTTTATTGAAGACACTACACATAACCTGTTTTTGAAGGTGTCTTTATTTTTAAATTAAACGGTTTACCTTTTTACTTTTTATTGATTATAAATTTTAAAAATAAATGTTTATAATTCTAAAGGCTCAAGCAGGTCAGCTTCCCATCCTATATCATATAATTCGGACAAATCTGCATCCTCATCACGCTCTTCTTCATCCTCAGGATTTAAATCATCCAAAGGATCAACATCCACTGATGTTTCAATTACAAGTTCAATGATGAGGTCAAAATCAACTGATTGCAGATTGTCGCTCATGTTGAGGTTGTCTTTATCTTTAAAGAAAGATAACAACAATGAGATGTTGCAGAGTAAGAAACAAATCTCAGAGATTATAATAGTAAAATTGTTTAACAAGATTAACATTTTGCAGCTATTATTTAGCCATGTCCAGCAATGCTGAGCAGGTGAAGCCTATGTCTAATTTTTCACTGAACAGGACTCATCTCTTCTTAACCTTGGATAAGCCTCAACGACTCTGTGTCCCCTGCACATACTTAAATGTTAAAGGGCAGATTTATATTAAATGGCACATCCCCAGGCATGCACCAGTTAATGTGCACCACTGCTTTACCACCCATGGTGTGCCGCATTTACAATCAGATAGGAGAAAGCTGCGTCAAAACCCTGCGCCTGCTTGAAGCTGGCATAGGTCTTGACGCAGCATTGTGGAGATGGGGCACCCCTGAGCCTTGCTGGAGCTGCATCGCACTTGCGATACAACTCCAGCAATGCACCACCTTTACGGCACAGATGCGTCACGCATCTGTGCCGTTTTTGCCCCATGCTGCGCCGCATTGTAAATGCAGCACAACATGGGTGGCGGAACAGTGGCGCAGGATGACTGTCACATCCCTGGTGATGCGCCAGTCATCATAAATCTATCCCTAAGCTTCTTATCTTGTTACAGATGAACTGCCATATGTATCATCAAAATATTTTACATTTTCTAAATAGCGAATTTTAAGGAATAAATAGCGATTCTTTACCATTCCTAATTTGCGATGAGCAAATTGCTAATTGCAAGTTACCCATTCATTTCCATGGCCTAGGAGGCTAATATGAATGAAGGTTTAATTTGCGATTAGCAATTTGCTCATCACAAAGTAGGAATTTTTCCAAGGGTGCAGGGGTGTCTCAAGAACACCTGCTGCACCCCTGAAAAACAAATTTGGGGGCATATGTCACATATACATGCTCTAAGGGCATGTGTTGGCGTCATATGGCACCTTTTGTTTTTTTGAAAAAAAGCTTTTTGAAAAGAATTCGAAAATTACCACTAATTTACCACAATAGTTTCCAAATCCTTAATGTCATTTTTTACATAGTTTTTGTTTGATACATTGCATTTAAGTAGTCACAAAATTTGCAAATGCTTCAGTGCAATCGCAAAATAAGAAATAGCAAATTTTGCTACTCCTTATTTTGCATCAAAGTTGTTTGATACATACCATTTGTCTAATTAACATTCGCAAAGGCCGAAATTCATAGAATTTTGATCTTTGCAAATGCTAATTAGCTTGATACATATGGCCCCAAGTGAGGCCTGTCTTGCGACATGGTGCATCTTTTGCATCACTGCTGCTTGGGTTTTATGTGGTACGTTTTTTTTTACACCATGACATATCTGCCTAAATGCATCAATTTTTAATGTTGTCACCTCATAGCAAATCTTTTGCACCACCGCTGCATCATAAAAGTGACGCACAGTGGCACAAAAAAGGCATACACCTATCATAAATCTGTCCCTAGCATTTTAAATGATTAATCCAGGATGACAATAAAGTGTGTCGTATCCAGAGGTTTGTTTAAGGTGAGGCCTACTCAGGATTGCAGATTAAAGTTACGCTTGATGAAGAATACAGAGGAGATAATACATATAAAGGACTACCAATGAAGTAAGTAATGTGCACTTTATTGCGCCAGTCATCATAAATGTATCCCTAAGCTTCTTATCTTGTTACAGATGAACCACCATATGTACCATCAAACTATTTTGCATTTCCTAAATAGCAAATTTTAAGGAATAAATAGCAATTCTTTACTATTCCTAATTTGCAATGAGCAAATTGCTAATTGCAAATTACCCATTCATTTCCATGGGCTAGGAGGCTCATAGGAATGAAGGTTGCAATTTGTGATTAGCAATTAGCTCATCACAAAATAGGATTTTTTTCAAGCGTGCAGGGGTATCTCAAGAACACCCTGCTGCACCCCTGAAAAAGAAATTTGGGAGCATATGGCAAACCTACATGCCCTAATGGCATGTATGGGCGTCATATGGGACCTTTTTTTTTTGTTGAAAAAAATGCTTTTTGAAAAGAATTCGCAAATTACCACAAACTAGAAGTTGGTGGTAGTTTCCAAATCCTTAATATCATTTTTTACATATTTTTTTTTGATACATTGCATTTAAGGAATCGCAAATTTTGAATTATTGACATTTTAAGTCATTTCCACATGTGCAGTGTTTTCAAAATATAATTTGAAAATCGTTTTTGGGGAAAAGTAATGGTTTGCAAATTTATGACAAGGACATAATGGTGTATGCTTCTCTATAAGGCATTTCAGTGTCTCTGATGTCATTTTTCCCATATTACATTATAAGACCTTTCCCCATGAAGCACATTCCTTGTAAATATGCTCCCACCTGTGCATTGCGAATTTAGATTTTGACTGTTTCAGTCACATAGCCATGTAGAAAGTGACCCAAAAAAATTGCAAACGTTTTAAAATAACACATTCATGTGTCTTAAGGACATTTTAAGTCATTTCCCCATGGACAATGTTTTCTAAGTGGCACAAAAGAGGTATACACCTATCATAAATCTGTCCCTAGCATTTTAAATGATTAATACAGGATAACAATAAGATGTAGCCTATCCAGAGGTTTGTTTAAAGTGAGGCCTACTCAGGATTGCAGATTAAATTTACGCTTGATGAAGAATACAGAGGAGATAATATATGTAAAGCTCTACCAATGAAGTAAGTGATGTCTACTTCATTGCGCCAGTCACCATAAATGAATCCATAAGCTTCTTATCTTGTTAGAGATCAACCGCCATATGTATCATCAAACTACTTTGCATTTCCTAAATAGCGAATTTTAAGGAATAAATAGCAATTCTTTACCATTCCTAATTTGCAATGAGCAAATTGCTAATTGCTATTTTACCCATTCATTTCCATGGGCTAGGAGGCTCATATAAATGAAGGTGCAATTTGCGATTAACAATTTGCTCATTACAAATTAGGAATTTATTCCAAAGGTGCAGGGGTGTCTCAAGAACACCCTGCTGCAACCCTAAAAAAGAAATTTGGGGGCATATGGCGCACATAAATTTTAACAACATTCCTTTACCTCAACAACGATTTTCAAATCATAACTTCAAAACACTACACATGGGAAAATTACATAAATTGTCCTTAAGACACATAAAAGCGTTTTTTGATTGGCTTTCCTGCATGGTAGGGTCACTTTTAACATGGCTATGTAACACAAACATTCAAAATCAAAATTTTCCATGCACAGGTGGGAGCATATTTACAAGCAATTTGCGCCACAGAGAAAGTTCTTATATTTAAATGGGAAAAATAACATCAGGGACAGTCAATTGCCTTATAAAGAACCATACACCATTATGTCCTTGTCATGAATTTAAAAACAATTCCTTTTCCCCAAAAACGATTTTCAAATCATAATTTCAAAACACTGCACATGAGAAAATGACTTAAAATGTCATTAAAACACATGAAAGCGTTTTTTGATTGCCTTTCCAGCATGGTTGGGTCACTTTTAACATGGCTATGTAACACAAACATTCAAAATCTAAATTTTCCATGCACATGTGAGAGCATATTTACAAGCAATTTGCGCCACAGAGAAAGGTCTTACACTAAAATGAGAAAAATAACATCAGGGACAGTCAATTGCCTTATAAAGAACCATACACCATTATGTCCTTGTCATGAATTTAAAAACAATTCCTTTTCCCCAAAAACGATTTTCAAATCATAATTTCTAAACACTGCACATGGGAAAATGACTTAAAATGTCATTAAAACACATGAAATCATTTTTTGATTGGCTTTCCAGCATGGTTGGGTCACTTTTAACATGGCTATGTAACACAAACATTCAAAATCAAAATTTTCCATACACATGTGAGAGCATATTTACAAGCAATTTGCGCCACATAAATCATAATTTTCTCCTTAAAGCACACTATTCTCTATCTAAAGTAAAGAAATATTTTCTCACCTTAGCAAATACTTTGATTTTGAAAACAGTCTAAGAAACACACCAATTTGTCTTCAGCAGAGCAAAAGGTATGCACTCCAGAGTCTGCAGCTATCAAAAGCACAGAAATGCTGTAATTCTTCACACATATTTCTCATGTCACCCAATCAAAACTCTTCCCTCACTTTTTTTCAAATGAAAACCCTTCCCCCTCTGCCCTTTCTGCCTATTTTCCATAGCAACCACCTCTTGGAAAAACTGTGGTGTTTGCAAGTTCACACAACAATGTTGCAATTGAACTCTGAACTCTCAGTGCACCTGCATATCCAGTGCATTCTTTCATTTAATGATTTTTTATTGACCACTCAAAATACATCTTTCAAAGAACACATCTCTGCACCCTAACTTTCTGTTTTCATCAATCAAAATCCACCAATCACTGTTACTGCTTCATGAACACAGAAACTCCACAGTTTTTTTTTCATTTTACACTCTCATTTTGTCAACTGCCATTTCATTGCCACACTTCATCTGACTGCAGGAGAACCTTCTCTCACCATGTTTTCTGTCTGGATTGTTGGTCATAGTTATATTCACTGGGCTCAAAGGTACGTTGAAAGCAGGAATTTACCTAACCTCAATTTACAAGATGTGGAAATTAAGTGGTTTGGCCACAGAGGATTAAAATGTCACCAATTGATACCATTGGTGAAAACCTTTATGCATTTGCCAAAACCTGACCTGTTAATTGTGCACTGTGGAGGTAATGACTTGGGCACTTTGACTGGTGTAGGTCTGGAAATGCTTTTAAAGGACACCTTTGAGCAATTAATGGCACTTTTTCCTCAGACTGCCTTGGTATATTCAAATATATGCCAAAGACAGAAATGGAGGTGGTCAAACCAATTTTGTCCACAAATTGAGAAGTCGAGGAAGCATGTAAACAAATCTGTTTCAGCTTACATGAGAGACCATGGAATGGGCTCCCTGTACAACAATAACTTGCGTTACTACATGCAAGATATCTACAGAGGAGATGGAGTTCACTTCTCAGATGAGGGCAACAGAGTTTTCACTCTGAATTTAAGAATGTGCATTGGTACCTACTTATAAGTACCTAAATGTACCATAAACCCAAAAGCTCTTCTCAGAGCTACCCTACATCTAATCACTCACAATTATTATTTTACTCTAACTTTTTTCACTAATTTCAACAAAGTACGCTCCCTGGGGCGCTACCCGGTACGCGTACCGGGAGCTAACCTCGCGAAATTTTTTTAAAAAAATGTTTTTTTTTCGCACATATAAACCTCCTCAGCCACCCTCAGAAAACCTAGGGGGTCAAGATAACTCTACCGTGCCCCCTTCTACCCATTCCGAACATTAATTGCCCTCCATCTTGTATCTTAATTCGACCGAAACACAAAATGGTGGACTCCCGGAACGCTTAAGGTTCGCGAACCGAGGCGCTCAACGGTTCGCGTACCTGGTCACTCCCTGGGAAGATAAAGGAAATAAAAAATAATAAAAAAATCCAACAATCAATTAACATACAGCATTTGAAAAGACTATCATTCATTTTTCATTGTAGTACGCTCCCCAGAACGCTTCCCGGTTCGCGGACCGAGCGCTAACCACGAAAAAAAACAAAATTTATTTTTTTATTTTTTTTGCCCTGCGGGGCCCCTTTAAAACCTCCACATTAAACCTAGGGGGTCAGCGAGAATCTACTATGCCCCTTTATAGTTATTTCCCCTTTTTTTTTTGGCCTCCTCTTGTCTCTCGATCCTACCGAGAGACAAGATGGCGGCCGCTCCGGACTGTTTAGAATGTTGACAGACACCGGAGAGCCAATCAGCTTCGCTACGCGAAGTTACGATACGCGTAAGGTACGCGAACCGGGGCGCTGCCTGGTCCGCGCTTACAGATATATATCTTTTTTTGAACGTTAATTTCTCAAAATCCACTGCAGCACATATAATGAGACCTACAAAAGGCACATCGGGCTACCAGTCCCTACAATTTTGCCAAGTTTCGTGCAAATCCATTCGGCCATTCGGGCTAAAAGTGAGGCTAACCGCCCTATGGAAAACTCAATGTTAAAAACACGTTTTGGGACCCCCCTTTTTTCTCGGCCCCCCCTTGACAAACCCCCCCCAAATTTTCAGGGGCTCCTCAGAAACAAAATGTTCCATTTTCCAGAAAATTTCAGCCAATTCCGTCCACAAACGCCAAAGTTATTAGACATAGAATTTTCAAAAATCCCATAGGGAAAAAATCCTAACTATATATACCTACTGGCGACCGCCAGTAGGTAATATATACATACACATATACATACACATATACATACACATATATATATATATATATATATATATATATATATATATATATATATATATATATATATATATATATATATATATATATTACCTACTGGCAATAGCCAGTAGGTATATATAGTTAGGATTGTTTTCCATAGGGAAAACGCAACATTCTATTGGGAATAACTTTGGCGCCGGTTGAGGAATCTTCCTGAAATTTTCCTTAACTTTGCCTCGCGGCGCTCCGCTCCTTCCCTGGAAGTTTGGAGGGGATTCGTCAAGCGGGGGCCGAGATAAAAGGGGGTCCCAAAACGTGTTTTCCCTATGTTAATTTCCATAGGGCGGTTGGACTCACTTTTAGCCCGAACGGCTGAATGGTTTTCCACCAGACTTGGCAAAATTGTAGGGACTGGTAGCCCGATGTGCCTTTGCTATCTCTCAAGATGTGTGCTCCAGTGGTTTTTACGAAACTTAACTTTGAAAAAATATATATTGTGCTACATTGGGCTATATATATGTTAGAGCCCAAATGTAGCCCAATGTAGCCCAATGTAGCCCAAATGTAGCCCAATGTAGCCCAATGTAGCCCAATGTAGCCCAAAGATGGCCACCAGAGACAAAAAAATCCAAATGTAGCCCAAATATCAGCCAGATGTAGCCCAACTATAGCCCAATGACAGAATGTCCCAGAGTGTTCTAAAGAACAACTAGAGCGCTAACAGTCTTACTTATGACAAAAGTATGGCACACCTGAAGTCATCTTGATTGGAATAAAGTGTTAACACTTAAAACATTTAATTTGCAAAGGAACAAAATGAGGGGGTTCATTTTGCCATAGAAATTATGATTAGTGCTGAAGAAAGAAAAATTAGGGCACATTTTGAGTGACTTCTCAAATCTTCTTATATTTCATTAAAAACATTCTGATATGCAGTCTCCCAAGATGGCCACCAGAGACAAAAGAGCCCAAAGGTAGCCCAAATATCAGCCAGATGTAGCCCAACTATAGCCCAATGACAGAATGTCCCAGAGTGTTCTAAAGAACAACTAGAACGCTAACAGTCTTACTTATGACAAAAGTATGGCACACCTGAAGTCATCTTGATTGGAATAAAGTGGTAACACTTAATACATTTAATTTGAAAAGGAACAAAGATGAGGGGTTTCATTTTGCCATAGAAATTTTATATATATATATGTTCACTGAAAAAACCATAGGTTACACACCAGTTATAGTTAGGAATTAGCATTTAAAAAACCTTTGAAATTCACTGAAAAAACCGTAGGTTTTACACCAGTTATAGTTAGCTGGAAATTTTACTCGCATAAAACCATTGAAATTCCCACGTTATAGTTAGTTGGACTCACTATAACTTGCACGTCTGCAATGCACTGCTGATGACGTCACATATTACATCACTCATGCATATATTTAAATATTTAAACATTACTCGCTAATATATGTATTCACTAAGATACACTTAATAAGCCAGTTAACCAATCAATTTTTTTTAAAAACACTGAAAAAACCATAGGTTTCAGGCCTTATATAGTTAGGAATTAGCATTTAAAAAACCTTTGAAATTCACTGAAAAAACCATAGGTTTCAGGCCTTATATAGTTAGGAATTAGCATTTAAAAAAAAATTGAAATTCACTGAAAAAACCATAGGTTTCAGGCCTTATATAGTTAGGAATCAGCATTTAAAAAAACCTTTGAAATTCACTGAAAAAACCATAGGTTTCAGGCCTTATATAGTTAGGAATTAGCATTTAAAAAAACATTTGAAATTCACTGAAAAAACCATAGGTTTCAGGAGTTATATAGTTAGGAATTAGTTTTTAAAAAACCTTTGAAATTCACTCAAAAAACTATAAGTTTTAGTGGTGTTATAGTTAGCTGGACATTTTACTCATACAAAACCAATGAAATTGCTCCTATATAGTTAGTTGTACTAACTATATTTCGCGCACCCGCAATCCACTGCTGATGATGTCACATATTAGATCATTCATGACATGGTCAGTGACATCACTGATGACATCTCAAATGACATCACTGATGACATCACTGATGACATCATCCAGTGAATGTGAATGCTGCAACGGTTCGCACGTGGGCACCGAAGGTGAGATGGTTGTCCCAGCGGACCCCTAGGTTCTTAACTGAGTCTTTAGGTATGGGAGCTTGACTCAAGTCTTCCGGCCACCATAGGCTGGATTCCAGAGGGGTCAGGGAGGTAAAAAACAGCACCTCCGTTTTTCCTGCATTGAGTCTCAGAGAGTTTGAATCCATCCATATCGATATGTTCCTAAGGCAAGATTTCAAAAGATCAAATGCCATGGCAGTGGGCTCATCAAAGGTGAAAAGAAGCTGAATATCGTCAGCGTAGGAGGTAGTTTTGACACCTGCTCGTGCGATCATTTTCGCCAGAGGGGTAAAATAGACATTAAAGAGGAGCGGGCTCAGGGATGAGCCCTGTGGAACTCCCCATTTAAGTGGCCTGGCAAAAGATGTGAAAGGAGGGGTGTATACCTGCTGCGTACGGTCTGATAAAAAAGAAGGAATCCACTTCAGCACGGTACCTCCTATGCCCAAAGCACTCAATCTCTTCAACAGAATCTTGTGAGAGACGTGTCAAATGCTGCTGAAAGATCGAGCAGCACTAACACCGCCCTCCACCCACGATCCAGCATCCATTTCACAGAGTCAGCCATTTCAATCAGGGCCGACTCCGTGCTGTGGCCAGTTGAGAATCATGTAAAAGCCCATGGGACTCTATATAACTGGCGAGTTGAGAGTGTGCCAGTTTTTCCAAGATCTTTTCTGGGGCCGGCAGGAGGGATATCGGCCTGTAGTTGTTTGGATTGTCAGGATCTGCATTATTCTTTTTCAGAATAGGAACTAGGGAGGCATGTTTCCATTTATCGAGAAACCTACCTGTTCTCAGTGAGTCATTCCAAATGGAGTTGAGGAAGGGGTTGAGAAGAGCTGCCAATGGCTTATATTGCTTTGCCGGCCAAGGATCATTAGGAGATCCAGATTTACTTTTAAGTAGTTCTACAAGGGTGTCTTGTTCTGAGATATCTGCAAATTCTAGAAAGCTGGGGGACAGCAGATTCTGGGTAGTCAGTTCCTCCTCCAATCCTAGGCTATTGGTTGTGGGAAAGGAGGCATATATAGTCTCAATTTTTGCCTCAAAAAATTCCGATAGTTTATTGCAGAGAGACTGAGAGGCCGGCTGACTACGATTCAGCGCTTGGGGGTCTGTAAAGGATCTCACAATGCTGAAGATCTCTCTTGCACCATTACTTGCTTTGTTAATTCGGATAGCCAAATAGGCCCTTTTGTGTTCCACAATCAATCTACGATATTCCTTAAGGGCTGTCCTGTAATTAGCTTTGCTTTCCGCCGAAACTTTTGCCTCCAGGCTCGCTCGAGGACTTTACACGAAGATTTTTTCTGACGAAGATCGTCTGAGTACCAAGGGGCTGATGGTGCTGATCTGTAAGTTTTAATAGGCTTCAAAGGAGCCAATGACTCCATAGCCTGGCCAATCCAGATGTCCAGATTGGTAATACTAGTACCCAAATCTGAAGCTGGATTTGGCTGCGAATTTTTTTAATGTTCTTGGTGCGATTCCAATGTGATTCGGCTCCAGTTGTAACCCGGAAGAAGGAGTCCCACCCGATGAGCCATGTTAGGAAGGCTGTTAAGGAATCGTGGGAGCCAGACCAAATCAAAATGATGTCGTCTATGTAACAACGCCATAGTTTGCTATTATTGGTATACAGGTTGGTTGACCGGAGTATGTACAGTTTTTCAAAATGGTAAACATAAAATCCGGCCACACTGGGGGCAAAAATGCTGCCCATTGATGCACTGTTTGTCTAGAGGTAAAATTCCCCTTCAAACTCAAAATATTTCTCCTTGAGAGCTAGGGTGGCACATTTGAGGGTGAAGTCTCTGGGGGTGCTGTATTCCATGGGGTTCTCCATAAGTATGTTGTGGAGAACTTGTAGTGTGGCATCTTGAGGCAAGCTGGTATAGAGGCTATCAATGTCCAACCCCACTAGGAGTTGTGCGGTGGGATCAAACCTCAGGTCTTTGATGATGTTCAGTAGATGCTTCGTGTCTCTGATGTATGTAGATAACTCCTGTACCAGGGGATTCAGAAAGAAATCACAGAACCGGGGGTTCTAAAAGGGAAATGATCCCCTAGACAATTGGTCATCCTGGATGTGGTCTTGCCTCTTTGTGTATCTTTGGGGCTGTGTAGAAATAGGGGACTTTGGCGTAATTATTAATGAGAAAGTCAGCCTCCTGTTTGGAGATGTGCTGGTTTTCTTCCGCATGCCTGATCAAAGATTTTACTGTGGCTTATAGTGTCATGGTGGGGTCTTCTTTCAGACATCCGTAGTTCCGCGTGTCACTAAGTAGTCGGCGGCATTCAGTGGTGTAATCCTGTTTATCCTGAATAACAATGCTGCCCCCTTTATCTGCTGGTTTGATGGTAATATCGGGGTTCTACTGTAGTTTATGGACTGCCTCTCTATCTTCTCTGGAGAAGTTACTGTATGTTTTGGGTTGGTCCATGGTTTCAGCCTTGTTGTATATAGCTTGCTCATAAGTTGTGATTTCCACAGGGATGCCTGATGGGGATGGTATGAAAGTAGATTTAAGTTTGAGGCCAGTCTCATTGATATTGGTAATCTCTTCTGTGGGTGATTTCTCCTCAAAGAAGGCCTTAAGTTTCAATTTGCAAAATAATTCTGCCAGTTCTGTATGGAGTTAAAATGTTTCCAGCTGTGTCGTGGGTACGAAGGATAGCTCTTTGTTGAATACTTCTTCTTCCTTTTGTGTAAGAGGGGTGGAAGAGGGGTTGAAAACCAAGGAGGTTGGTTTTGGTTCCTGGGTTATTACCGGTGTCCACTTGGTCCCGGTTGGGGTTCTCTCGTCTTGTTCCCGGTGTTGGCACTCATGGGTCCCTCTTCTTCTGCCAAGTGCACCTGTGATTGGTTCCAAATCCATCCTCTTGATCTCCGGCCTTGTCCTAAAAAAGGCGGCCTTTAGTTAGTTTGGAAGTAGACTTGTGGTCCTGGGTGGTACATGGAAGCCATCCGAAGTAAGGGTATTGGGGTGGGTGGGCGAATAGTGGGGGGCCATAATTCTGGCCTTGATGTAGGAGTGTACCCCAGGGTTTTTACCATCGTGGTGGTCATCCCCTGCCTTTGGATTTATTGGATCCTGCACTTGAGTCACTGGAAATTGAGCTGTTGTCGGGCTGTGTAGTTATCTTCTGTATAGGGGTATGTTTTTGCATACAAAATAGTTTTTTAGATGCTTTTGGAACTTTGCGATCTTAGATTGGGTCAGGTACTCCTTATACTCAGCCATTTCTTTGTTTGACTCTTTTAGCTTTTTTTTTTAAAAGATGTCATGGTAGTCTTGAACTGGCTTTCGGTGGCCTGGAATTCTATAATCATGGTGTCTAATAAATGCTTGGCAGTTAGGATTATGAGAACCAGCCAATCCCTGGTGCAATGCCAGGAAGATCCTGGGGGCATTTGTCACCAACAACCCTTTGGGTGCCGTGTTTATGCGGAGGTATTCGGAGAGAATAACACCGTATAGAATGGTTCTTATCTGGTTACGCTTTTTCTCTGTCAATGAGTCCCAATTTGTGGTTTGAGCTATGGTTTATGAAATCTTGATGTCTGTCAAGAAAGAAGGTTTGTTAATGTTTTGTTCTCTCACAGTTGTGAGAAAACTCACATACTGCTTTCATTTATGGGCTACTTCTTGTTGATTACTCATATAACTTTAGGGGAAGTGAACTAGCTTTCATGTTCCTCTCTCTCCCTTTAATATGTTATCTTTAGGCAACGCACAGCTGTGGGAGAACAAAACATTAACAAACCTTCTTTTGCCTAAAAATGGCAGAAAACGCAGGTTAACATTTACTGAGGATGACGTCAGCAAAATCCTCGCCGATCCCTTTCTTGACAGACATCAATCTATCACAAACCATAGCTCAAACCACAGATTGGGACTCTTTCGCATCTAACAGCCCTGGGACCCATAAGAGGATACACGCTCTCGGGCTGTCTAAAATTTCTGCATCCTTCCCATTTAATTTTGGTCCAGATTTGCTCTGCTTCCGGGTATTCCTAGTTGTCCTTTTCTTTGGCAATGGCACTGCAGTGGGGATTGTCCTAGACTTCATTTTTTGCACTCTCGTACTGACTGTAGGCCTGACGGGGCTAAGTTCTGACTCAGAGTTTGAAAAAGGCACAATGTCTACTATGGATTCTGCTCCATATTGTTGAATGGAGCCAGACTGAGGATAAGGTACATCAGTGTTGATCATCACACAGGGTTCAGTAAGCACAGGCATCATAGAAAGTCTAGTATGAGGAAGAATGGGCTCTATTGACAGCCTCCGCTCAGTGAGTTTAATTCTTTTCTTACCCATTTGTGCCATGCATATTCATGAATAGTGTCCTGGAACCCAGGCACCCAGGTAAATCACAGGTTAGATGAAACAAACCTTAAGTCCTGGGGCTTAGAAGGGTGACCCGGCCCGGCCTCAGACGAGCCCGCCTTTGGACCGGGAGCCACCCGCGCGCGTCCCTCGCTGCTGGGGGAGAGGCAGCGCTTTCATGCGCAGGCTGGACTGGGTGCCTCCCCCTCGTCAGTGGCAGCTGGGTATGGCGCTGTGCACTTTGGGCTTTGAAGTCCACAGTTCAGGGCGGATGATGCCAAAGCCTGGAGTGGAGTGGATTATGCAACAGGAGCGGTCTCACTCCGGGTCTGTGAGTGCCGCAGGAATCCCGTCACTGACAGCAAAACGAAGGATAAAAAGAGCCCCAGGTAGCAGGTTTAAACAGCGTGTACTGCACAGCGTGTAAATCAACCAGTAAGTTAGTCACTCAAATGCAATGAGTCTTGTACTGGAATCCTAACTATGTCCTGAGCATGAAGGAATCAATGTTCTTTGTACTAATCCTCATGAGACAAACATCTTAGCCGTAAGTCAGTTGGAAACCAAAGAAAGTTGATTAATAAAACAAACGACTGCTCAGAAAAATGTAAGTTTGAATGAAGAACAACAATAAAAAGTTACTTTGCTGCTGTCCTTGTTGAGAATCCCTCTGCAGCTTGCACTCTGGAGGTGGAGTAACGCGCAAGCAAAACCTTGATTGGAATGAGCTGCCACTCAACTGGGGAAGCACCAAAGAAGATGGCGAAAACCCGGTTCCAAGTTTTGATTGCCAGGAATGCCTTGAATACTTTATGCACAGCCACATAAACAACGGCTCCAATCACTTGCCATGTGCCGCCTCAATGCATTGGGGAAGGTGCATCGACACAGCGGGGAATCTGCCTCCAGCCACCAACAGGCATCCCAGCAGGGAGCCACAGTCTCCAACCGAAGAAGCCGAAGTGAAGCCCAGCCTCCAGCCAAGTCAATCACTGCCCGCATCCGACAAGCGGAAACAAAGGGCGAAGCGCTCAGGAAAGTTCTCAACTGAAGTAAGTTATAAATGTATAGTACCCAGAACTTAAAAAAGGAATGCACTTAAAAAAGGAATGATGTCACAATATAATTGCTCCATGTATGTACAAGTCATTGTATATGTACCAATAAAAAGAGTAAAAAAAATTAATCGCAACCTCTCCATGATGTTTAATATCAGACTAATTTCCAAATTTCAAGTAAGATCACTTTTGAGCTATGGTCTTAAAAATGTTTGTATTATCGTTTTTGTAGATGTGTTTAATTATGTTTGTCTGATGCAGTAGCATGGCTTACATTTTAATGTATTACGAAAAATATGTTAAAGTGCAGATTAAATATTTGCTTAATACCAAATAATAATTGAAAATAAATAACACAGGCCAAGGCAATTCAATACAATTTAATTTCTTGACCCTGAACAAAAAAAATAATTGAACAATTTCAGTTTGGTTATTGTTAATATATTAATTATGGTGGCCTAACCCAGCTGTTTAAAAGGCCCCAACGCCCTAGAGCGATCTTTCTAAAAGTGGAATTATCAAAATTCTAACAAAAAATCTGACTTTACCATTAAAGATGATTTTAACTTACAAAAGCAGTGGTACACCAGAGACATGTTTTAAAAGGCTGCTTTAGTGGGTGGCATAATGAGTGTTGCAAAAGGCCCTGTGTACTGGCAGCAACATTTATGTGAGACTAATATGTAAATAGTTATATATGCCAATTAGGTATAGGCCAGTTTTACCATGAATGAAGGAGAGAACACACACACGAGTCCTAAAGCCAAAAACACTAGTAATGTGACATAAGGCAAACATCTGGGGGGTGACCCTGCAAGTAGGGCAAGGTCCAACACTTACAATGTAAAATTTACTGTGATTACTTTAACCTCATCGCCGCTAGCGGTTTTCCCGCTGTGCGCGGTAATTTTCAAATTACCGCGTTACATGACGAGCTCAGCTCATCATCCGCGTACGGCAGGTTATGCTCATGACGAGCTGAGCTCGTCATCAGCATGGAAGCGGTTAACTGATGCCGTCATCATCAACTGCTACTGACCTCACATATTACATTATGGATGACATCTTAAATGATATAAGTGATTACTTCCTTACATTTGATGCTGAAGATAAATAAGATACAGAAAAGGGGGTGGTGATGAACGGGCAAGCCGGGCCGAAGACGCCTGAAATGGCAGAAACCGGTCCCCGGAAGCTTGTTTCCTTCCCAGTGTAAGAATTGGCTTTTGTAGTCTGGTCTGCCCTGTTCCCATGATGCACTGGGCCAGGGACAGACTAACTTGCATACAGCCAGGTTCTGAAACTGGGATGGTGCAATGAGCTAAAAAACGGTGTTGGATCTAGCCCTGATCTCTTGACTGGGTGAGAGTACTCTGCTTAATTCAGAGACTCTGTCCATCACCACCCCTTGTTGTAAATTATTTTGTCCACCCTAAGCGTGGAAGGGTATACTCAGATGTGAGTCCCTTGCTCATTGCACCATCAGGATTCAAGCAAGCCGGGCCGAAGACGCCTGAAATGGCAGAAACCGGTCCCCGGAAGCTTGTTTCCTTCCCAGTGTAAGAATTGGCTTTTGTAGTCTGGTCTGCCCTGTTCCCATGATGCACTGGGCCAGGGACAGACTAACTTGCATACAGCCAGGTTCTGAAACTGGGATGGTGCAATGAGCTAAAAAACGGTGTTGGATCTAGCCCTGATCTCTTGACTGGGTGAGAGTACTCTGCTTAATTCAGAGACTCTGTCCATCACCACCCCTTGTTGTAAATTATTTTGTCCACCCTAAGCGTGGAAGGGTATACTCAGATGTGAGTCCCTTGCTCATTGCACCATCAGGATTCAAGCAAGCCGGGCCGAAGACGCCTGAAATGGCAGAAACCGGTCCCCGGAAGCTTGTTTCCTTCCCAGTGTAAGAATTGGCTTTTGTAGTCTGGTCTGCCCTGTTCCCATGATGCACTGGGCCAGGGACAGACTAATCTGCATACAGCCAGGTTCTGAAACTGGGATGGTGCAATGAGCTAAAAAACGGTGTTGGATCTAGCCCTGATCTCTTGACTGGGTGAGAGTACTCTGCTTAATTCAGAGACTCTGTCCATCACCACCCCTTGTTGTAAATTATTTTGTCCACCCTAAGCGTGGAAGGGTATACTCAGATGTGAGTCCCTTGCTCATTGCACCACCAGGATTCAAGCAAGCCGGGCCGAAGACGCCTGCAATGGCAGAAACCGGTCCCCGGAAGCTTGTTTCCTTCCCAGTGTAAGAATTGGCTTTTGTAGTCTGGTCTGCCCTGTTCCCATGATGCACTGGGCCAGGGACAGACTAATTTGCATACAGCCAGGTTCTGAAACTGGGATGGTGCAATGAGCTAAAAAACGGTGTTGGATCTAGCCCTGATCTCTTGACTGGGTGAGAGTACTCTGCTTAATTCAGAGACTCTGTCCATCACCACCCCTTGTTGTAAATTATTTTGTCCACCCTAAGCGTGGAAGGGTATACTCAGATGTGAGTCCCTTGCTCATTGCACCATCAGGATTCAAGCAAGCCGGGCCGAAGACGCCTGAAATGGCAGAAACGGTCCCCGGAAGCTTGTTTCCTTCCCAGTGTAAGAATTGGCTTTTGTAGTCTGGTCTGCCCTGTTCCCATGATGCACTGGGCCAGGGACAGACTAATTTGCATACAGCCAGGTTCTGAAACTGGGATGGTGCAATGAGCTAAAAAACGGTGTTGGATCTAGCCCTGATCTCTTGACTGGGTGAGAGTACTCTGCTTAATTCAGAGACTCTGTCCATCACCACCCCTTGTTGTAAATTATTTTGTCCACCCTAAGCGTGGAAGGGTATACTCAGATGTGAGTCCCTTGCTCATTGCACCATCAGGATTCAAGCAAGCCGGGCCGAAGACGCCTGAAATGGCAGAAACCGGTCCCCGGAAGCTTGTTTCCTTCCCAGTGTAAGAATTGGCTTTTGTAGTCTGGTCTGCCCTGTTCCCATGATGCACTGGGCCAGGGACAGACTAATTTGCATACAGCCAGGTTCTGAAACTGGGATGGTGCAATGAGCTAAAAAACGGTGTTGGATCTAGCCCTGATCTCTTGACTGGGTGAGAGTACTCTGCTTAATTCAGAGACTCTGTCCATCACCACCCCTTGTTGTAAATTATTTTGTCCACCCTAAGCGTGGAAGGGTATACTCAGATGTGAGTCCCTTGCTCATTGCACCATCAGGATTCAAGCAAGCCGGGCCGAAGACGCCTGAAATGGCAGAAACCGGTCCCCGAAAGCTTGTTTCCTTCCCAGTGTAAGAATTGGCTTTTGTAGTCTGGTCTGCCCTGTTCCCATGATGCACTGGGCCAGGGACAGACTAACTTGCATACAGCCAGGTTCTGAAACTGGGATGGTGCAATGAGCTAAAAAACGGTGTTGGATCTAGCCCTGATCTCTTGACTGGGTGAGAGTACTCTGCTTAATTCAGAGACTCTGTCCATCACCACCCCTTGTTGTAAATTATTTTGTCCACCCTAAGCGTGGAAGGGTATACTCAGATGTGAGTCCCTTGCTCATTGCACCATCAGGATTCAAGCAAGCCGGGCCGAAGACGCCTGAAATGGCAGAAACCGGTCCCCGGAAGCTTGTTTCCTTCCCAGTGTAAGAATTGGCTTTTGTAGTCTGGTCTGCCCTGTTCCCATGATGCACTGGGCCAGGGACAGACTAATTTGCATACAGCCAGGTTCTGAAACTGGGATGGTGCAATGAGCTAAAAAACGGTGTTGGATCTAGCCCTGATCTCTTGACTGGGTGAGAGTACTCTGCTTAATTCAGAGACTCTGTCCATCACCACCCCTTGTTGTAAATTATTTTGTCCACCCTAAGCGTGGAAGGGTATACTCAGATGTGAGTCCCTTGCTCATTGCACCATCAGGATTCACGCAAGCCGGGCCGAAGACGCCTGAAATGGCAGAAACCGGTCCCCGGAAGCTTGTTTCCTTCCCAGTGTAAGAATTGGCTTTTGTAGTCTGGTCTGCCCTGTTCCCATGATGCACTGGGCCAGGGACAGACTAATTTGCATACAGCCAGGTTCTGAAACTGGGATGGTGCAATGAGCTAAAAAACGGTGTTGGATCTAGCCCTGATCTCTTGACTGGGTGAGAGTACTCTGCTTAATTCAGAGACTCTGTCCATCACCACCCCTTGTTGTAGAAGATAAATAAGAATCATAACAACAAACCTGGTAAGCCCATCATTTAGAATTTAAACAGACTTCTAGAAAAAACTTCTTTGTATGTTTACCATTTCCTGTTACTCTATGTTGTGTATCATCCCTCATATATATACAAGATACTGCAGATTTACTGAGAAAAATATATGGTCTAAAATGGCACAATAACTACTTACTGATAATTATTGATGTCACTACATGAAATACAAATGCTACATGTGTATATGGCATTGAAACTTGTGAATCATTTGTACAAGGCAAACCTGGCAATATATTATGAGCCTACTACAATGTTAGTACAAAAAATTGACTTTTGCATGAAAAATATAAAAAATTTTGTCTCAGGATAATTCTTACAGTTGTTTGGGACGGATTAGTTTGTAGATACAAAAGACCTTGTGTCCCAACTTATTAATCCTCACCATGTATTGTGGTAGGGAGGGAGATAAGGACTGTAGTTTGGCTTTTGTTAGAGCTGACTTTATTTTTAAAAAGTTGTAAAACTCCAGGGGTTCCAGTTTGTGTTCAGTCTGTATTTCTTTAAAAGTTAATGGGTATGCTGTTTCGAACAGTTGGTATGCGAAAAAGATACCACTATCGATCCAGGACTTAAAATATAGTGAGTTCCCTTTATATACAATATTATAGTTATTCCAAAGGGATTCGAAATTGGATTGGCGGATGCTGGTTACCAGTACTTTTAATAACGCAGACTTTGTGTTTTTAAAAATGTGTTTTGAGCATGTGACTTTGGTAACATTTGAGGTGAGAAGGGCTGCTGGGGCAAGGTTATTAAGTAATCATTTTTCAATTGTAAGCCAAGGTGGGGTTTGCTCCTCTGCAGTCACGAGCCAATAAGATCCTTGTTTAGCTAGGAATGCTGTTGATAAAGTTTGAAGTCCGCTAGATTGACTCTTCCCAAAGATTTATCCAAACTTTACTCCTTTAATGTCTTTGTTACACTTAATATCTTTTTTAGTGGCTCCAGTGCTAGGAGAAACAGGGCGGGGAGTGATTGCAATGCTGTCTTGTTCCTTGCTCCAGTTTGAAGGCATCTGATAGGGTTCTGTTGATCGCAATGCGGGCTGTAGGGTGTGTGTACATAGCCATTACCATGTTAATGTAAGGATTACCTAGATTGAAGGACTCAATGCAATGTCTCAAGAATGACCACAACACCCTGTCAAACGCTTTTACTGCATCCAGGGTGATGGCTATGGATTGGTCAGGCTTTATCTGCTCCTGTTCAAGTATGTGGCATAGCAGCAGTGTATTGTCATCAGACATTCGATATTTGAGGAAGCCAACCTGGGAATAGCTCATTAATTTAGGGAGTACCTCATTCAGCCCCATGGCTAGTATCTTTGCATATCGTTTGCAGTCTATGTTGATCAATGTGATTGGCCTGTAATTTTTTGGCAAGAGAGGATCCTTTCCTTCCTTCGGTATGACTATAATGTTGGCTTCCCTCATTGATTTCGCAGAACGTCCCTCTCTGGCTATGGCATTGAATACTTTTAATAACATAGGTTGGAGGGAACCATCGAATGCCTTATAAAAGGAAGCAGAGAAACCATCCGGGCCCAGGGCTTTATTACTTTTAAGGGATTTAATGGAGGTAGTTAGTTCTTTTTCATAGTTGGGTTTCCCTAGCATTGCATTGTCTGTTTCTGATAGTCTCAGTAGGTTCAGCAATTCAAAGTATCTGGTGCATTCTTCTGAATTTAATGTTTGATTACTTTTATATAGATTCTCATGGAAGGATTGGAAGGCTTGCAGGATCTTTTTGTTTAGTTTGGGTATTATTATAGGAATCTTTTATCGAAGAGATAGTGAACTGTCTCTGTTTATGTTTGAGGTAAGAGGCAAGTAACTTGCCCGCTCTGTTACCCTCGCCGAGTTTGAGTGCCTTGAATTTGTTGATCCACACTCCCGCTCTCTTGCTTACAATTTTGTTATATTGATATTTTTTCTTAACTAGTTGATCTAAGATATCTTTGTTATCTATTGCCTTGGCATGTGAGGATTCTAGGAGTTCAATTTCTTTTTTGAGTGTATCTATTTCTGAATTTAGGTTTTTATTTATTTTCTCCTTGATGCCAATGAGTACCCCCCTGATAGTCGGCTTTAGTGCATCCCACAATGTGAAGATGTCTGTGTCTGGCAGATCGTTACGTTCGTTGTAGTCCTGAATTGCTTTTACAATTGCTTCTTTGTCTACTGAGTTAGACAGTACCTCGTCATTAAACTGCCATCTTTTCGCAGGGATTATGGAATGGGTAACTGCTAGTTTGGTGTTAATGCAGGAATGGTCTGATACTAGTTTAGGGGCTATATCCGTTTGGTCTATGAGGTGTGTAAATGCATCAGAAATTAAAATGTAGTCAATCCTAGTTTAGGAATTGTGCTGGGCTGAGTAGAATGTATAGTACCTGTGTCAGGATGTTGAAGGAGCCATGAATCCTTCAGATTGAACTTTGAGCAAAGTTTATGGAGCACTTAATGTGAACGTGTGGGCAGGTACCTACATTTTGACTGACAGTCAACAAGGGGGTCTAAAGGTAGGTTAAAGTCACCGTCTACTATGATGAGGTCTTCTTGGGGAAAGCCTCCTATTGTAGATGAGATATTTTCCCAGAAGTCAGGCTCATCGGAGTTAGGGCCATATACGTTGAGGACATGTATTGAGTCATCTCCTTTTTTCAAGTGCGTGACTAACATCCTCCCTTTGTTATCATGTGTGTGTGAGACAGTTGTAATGTTAGATTTTTTGGCTATAGGGGTAATGACACCTCTTTTCTTGTGGTCTGCAGGCGAGCAAGAGATATGGGATATCCAGTTGTGTTTAATGAAACCAGCATCTTCCTCTGATAATTTTGTTTCCTGAAGGAGTATAATGTTCCCTTTGGTTTTTGCTAACTAATCAAACATTTTCCTATGCTTAATGGGGTGGTTAAGTCCCTTCACATTCAGGGAGACAATATTCAGGTCTTCTGTAATAACTTTAGCTTGAGATATCAGGCAAACTCATAATCATTAAATGAAACAATCAGACTGAGTAGTCTCATGAGTGGATGTATAGCACCGCTCTCGGAGTCTGCATATTGGTGTTTTAGGTACTGGTGAGGTTCAACTGGTAAGGCTGTTTTAATTTATTGTTCATAAGGCCATGTCACTAAACACGTATCAGTAATAGAGCATACCTGCCGAAGCAACATAATTTAAAAAATATTGAAAGCTAAAATACAACAAAGAGAAAACAACCACAAATATAGTCACCCTCTGTCCCTCCTCACCCACCCCCCCCTTCCCCTGAAAAAATTGGAAACAGTAGCTGCGACAGCAGAACTGTCTACCGACAACTAGGAGGGTATTGAGCTGGGTCTAGTTTCATCTGGAATAATTCAGATTGAAAAGGTGCCAAGTCAGTACCTGTGAGATAATGGAACATTTGACTAAATTTGAACACCCTGTAACATTTAACTTTACATGGAACCTTGTATAAAACGTATTATTATAACCCTGCAACAAAGATTGCATCAGTTTAGCAGTATGCTGCATCTAGTCACTACAGTCAAGGATGTGTACAAGTACAAAAACATTAAAGAGAGATGGAACGGTCACAGACATTCAAAAGATATCAAGGCTTCCATTTGTTTGAGGTCCCTGTAGATAGTTCCATTTCTTGTGTTGGAGCTGCTTCTAAGTCATTCATTAGGTCTTTGGGGTTAGTAAAGAAGTACGGTTTGACGTTTTCAAAGATCTTGAATTTGGATGGGCCTGCGAATAAGAATTGAATGTTCTTGTCTCTCAATTTGTCTCTCAGCATAAGGCATCCCTTTCATGTATCTACGGTCTCCTTGGAGTAGACTTGTGTAAAGTTGATTCAATGGCCTTCCCAAGATACTTGGTGGTTTTTCCTAGCAAAGGTTAGGATAGCTTCCGTATGTTGGTAGTGTAACGGTTTACATATTATTGGGCAATTTCCTTTTCTGTTTGAGGAATTGAATGTTGGAATCCTATGCACCCTGTCCATTTCTAAGCCATGTTGAAATTTTATTCCAGTGACCATGGGTATCCAGGTTTCCAAGAATGCCACACATGATCCCGCTGCATCCTCTGAGCCCTCCGGAATGCCGAAGATACATATGTTCCCCCTTCTGTTTCGGTCTTCCAACTCAGCTGCTTGTCTTTTAAGGTCGCTTGCCGTTTCTCTGAGGTGTTTTATTTCTTTGTTTGTTTGGGTTGACACATCTTCAAAGTCGCTTATTCTTTGCTCTGCGTCGGTAATTTTGGAGTTCATTACATTCATGTTCGCCCGGATGGCTGTGAGTTCTAGCTGCAAGGAGTCAGTATTTTGTTTCGTCGATTTCGCAAGGTCCTGTACTTCGACTAATTTCTTTAGAATCATGTGCATTGTGCTATTCAGATCTGGTTTGGCTTCCTTTGTGTTTGAACTGAGGAGGTAAATGGTCATTTGAGTACTAAGTTAAATAGAAAACTGACCACTAGAAACAGTGTTTTACATGCCACTAGCCACTAAAGTAAATAAGTGATAACAGATGAAACTTGGGAGATCTTAAGGAATAAGACAATACACTGGCTCGGCTTAAGGACCGGCCTAACTGAGAGGCTATTTGAAGAATTTAAGATGATTAGGAGAGTAAGCTCGGTAGGCAGGCGAAGGAAGAATTTAATGGGAGATTGCTTGGTGATGACCCTTAAAACCCCCCAGTTAGTTCAGCTAATTTTAAGCAGAGCAGGAAACCATACCATTTTAGGGCATTGGCGTTAACCTAGTCCCATTAGGCTTTTTCTATCAGTCCACTTATAATACGGTCCAGTCAAACAGGGAAGTACCTAATCTGAGCAACATACCTCAATTTAACTTCCCTATCTATAACCGTTTCAACCCACTTGCTAACCTCGAATCAGTGGATTGACCACGAATCTCACCTCACACCCAGCCAGCTGTATTAAGAAGTGTGGGGGGCTTTATCTATGAGAGAGCGACAAACTTACAAGAAAGGTGAACAAAAAACTGGTACATCCGGGGGTTATGATGAATGCTGACGGGTCTATGAGTAAAAACATTGTACATAATACAGGCGTAGGTAAAGCACAGTCTACTCCACATGTTACCTATATATTAAGGAAGTCAAAGGGAGATCAAGGGGAATGTAGGGGGAAAGGAACTAGAAAAGATAAGTGTGCAATCTTATTGTGGTATGTGGCAGGCTTAAAAAGTAGGGTGGCTAACGAGGTTTGGTCTGATTTTGTGGGCAAATTTGAGATCCTTATGCTGCAGGAAACCTGGGTGATAGATCCCATCCACATTAGCGGATATACAACTTTTCATTCCCCCGCTATGGCTGCCTCTTGTGGCAGAGCAAAAGGAGGTCTCTGCATATATATTACAATTACTTGAATGTAAGGAAAATAGAGGCAAAGGTCAAGGATCGATATTACGAGGTTATTAGCTTGCATATAGATCAGGTGTCACATGTAATCCTGCTGAATTTCTATAATAATGCGCGCCCGTAGATTCTTGTAGATATATTGAAATGCCTTAGGAATGAGGCTTTTTCTATCAGTCCACTTATAATACGGTCCAGTCAAACAGGGAAGTACCTAATCTGAGCAACATACCTCAATTTAACTTCCCTATCTATAACCGTTTCAACCCACTTGCTAACCTCGAATCAGTGGATTGACCACAAATCTCACCTCACACCCAGCCAGCTGTATTAAGAAGTGTGGGGGGCTTTATCTATGAGAGAGCGACAAACTTACAAGAAAGGTGAACAAAAAACTGGTACATCCGGGGGTTATGAGGAATGCTGACGGGTCTATGAGTAAAAACATTGTACATAATACAGGCGTAGGTAAAGCACAGTCTACTCCACATGTTAACTATATATTAAGGAAGTCAAAGGGAGATCAAGGGGAATGTAGGGGGAAAGGAACTAGAAAAGATAAGTGTGCAATCTTATTGTGGTATGTGGCAGGCTTAAAAAGTAGGGTGGCTAACGAGGTTTGGTCTGATTTTGTGGGCAAATTTGAGATCCTTATGCTGCAGGAAACCTGGGTGATAGATCCCATCCACATTAGCGGATATACAACTTTTCATTCCCCCGCTATGGCTGTCTCACGTGGCAGAGCAAAAGGAGGTCTCTGCATATATATTACAAATTACTTGAATGTAAGGAAAATAGAGGCAAAGGTCAAGGATCGATATTACGAGGTTATTAGCTTGCATATAGATCAGGTGTCACATGTAATCCTGCTGAATTTCTATAATAATTCGCACCCGTAGATTCTTGTAGATATATTGAAATGCCTTGGGAATGATCTGCATAATTTACAGACCCATATAACTAAAGATGTTTTTATTATTTGTGGAGGGGACTTTAATTTCCCCCTCTGTAAACATATGGACAAAGGGGTCTGAGGTATACAGTTTGAGAAATGAAGTGGTTTTGCCCATTTCCAACATACATGTCCTGGGGATTGTTTAAATGATATATTGTTTACACATTACCTAGGTTTTGCAAACACTTTATGTTCACCAATGGTCCCTTTCTGCCCTACTTTCAACGGCCGAGGCACTTTCTCTACTATAGATGTCATTATAACATCAAAAAAATATGCTTCACGCATTAGAGACTTTAGAGTACATGATATTTCCTTAATTGATCATTTTCCCCTTGATTTTACCGTGTCGGTGCATAAGCAGGAGTTTAAGACGAGAGATGGTACACCACATTGTGTGGAAAATGTAACTTTGATTAGACAGAACGGCTATGCTGTTAGATAAGTGATGGTGAATTCTGAAGTATAGAACAGTACAGTTCTGTCAAAATGTAAAAAGATACATTTCTATCCTGTTTGGACGAAAGAGCATCACCTCAAGAAATCCTGGACAGTTTCTCTGTAATTTCTGAACACATTAAAGAAACACTGTTTGCAAAAACTAACAAGAAAGTGAAACAAAAAAAAGGCTGGTTTGACACTAATTGTACTAAGGCTTACTCGAGGCTTAAACACTCCCTTCACGTGTTAGAAAAAAACAGGAAAATATAAGAAAAGCCAGAAGAGATTATAATAAGGCCTTAAAAGATAGAAGGGTGGCAATTAAAGAGGCAGCATCGCACACGTTACGTGAGGCATCAGAGAATCATGACTCTTCCACCTTTAGGATGGCTGTAAATGCGCCTTTCTTGGGTGAGGGTGAGCTCATTTAGAGATAGCAATCACCGAATCAGAGTGGATTTCGCACTTCTCCAAACTGTATAACAACACCATGTCAACTGATTCAGATTGGAGTATAAATGTGGGGGTACCTCAACCCTTATCATCTCCAGTGGACCAGCCTTTGCAATTTACCTTAGGTGAAGTTAATAAGGCAATTAACTGAAGTTGTGGGGGAAAGTCTCCAGGGTAAGATGGAATCCCAGTGGACCTTTTAAATCTAACTTAGCACTCTGGGGTCCAGTTTTAACATAGCTTTTTAATGCATGTGGCACACAGGGCCTCATATCGGCATGGTATGATTCAATATTTGTTTCTATTTTTAAAAAGGGGGATAGGGCCAACCCAGCCTGTTATCGTCTAATCTCGTTGTTGGACTCCACAGTTAAGATTGTTGGAAGAATTGTATTGGACAGGTTACAGATTTGGGCGGAGGAGCGTGCAATAATAAGCGATCTACAATATGGTTTCCACAAAGGCCTCGGAACAATTGAACAGGGTCTTAATTTACATATTCTTTAAGATAAATACAGTGAAGGAAAAGGGGAGAAGTTATTTTTAACCTTTGTTGATCTGACTGTGTCATTCAACTTGGTGATTCACGATAAGCTGTAGCATATTTTAGAGGGGTTAGGGATGGATGCTTTAATAGTTTCTTTTTTAAAACAGCTTTACTCAAAAGCACAGTCAAGGGTTCGCTATGGGTTGGACGGAGAATGCACCAAGTACTTTAGAGTGATGAAAGGTGTAAGACAAGGATGTATCCTGGCTTCTTTCTTTTTCAAACTTTATATCAATGGTTTAGAAACAAATTTGATCTAGGAGTGCAAGGATCTGCCAACAGTAGCGAATTGTCCAGTACCCGCTTTGTTGTACGCGGATGACGCGGTTTTAATGGCCCGTACGCCGGTAACTCTCCAAAGGGTGGTTAATTTGTTTGCAAATTTTGTGTCAAATTTGGGCCTCTCTATAAACTGTTCCAAAACATTCAGTATGAACTGTGGAGCCGGAAGCAATAAGAAAATTAACACTCTTTTTTATAGATTCAAAGGCGATTGAGCATACTAAAACTTTTTCCTATTTAGGAATTTTATTTGAGCAGACAGGGTACAGGCTGTGAAAGCAAGAATGCATCTTTTTATTACATCTTTGATGGCTTTATCTAATTTTAGTAAGAAATTGGGAAAACGTCCTCCAGTTGAATTGCTTCAGATCTATTGAGCCAAGTGTTTAGCTATTGCAACTTATGGCACAGGATTACGGGGGTATGCCAATGTAGGCTCATTATAAGTGGTTGAAAATAGGTTTTTCAGGTTTCTTTTGGCAGTGACTGATAGCACCTCAACACATGTTTGCCACCTGGAATTAGGCATGCCCTATTTAGAGGACATTATTAAGATCCAGCCAATCCTACTTTGACATAGAGTATGGCCTGCCAATGAAACTGTTTTTAATTACCATATTTTGAAGGATGGCCTGGGGATCGGCGGGGTTAAATATATAAGATGGTTAGGGTATGTAAAAATGTTTTTTATTAAATTTGGACATGCAGAATACTTTAGCAACTCAGATTCTTTCCGAGAACTTTCCAGGAAAGAACTTAAAGCTAGTTGTTTGCGTTTTTTGGGAGAAGGTAGAACCGCCATAGAAAGGTTTAAATCAACTGTTCAAACCCATTATATTCTTATGGCTACTCCAACAATACAACCATATACTTTGCTAGCACCTGGAGATAATGATAGATTTTTGCTATCACGTTTTAGACTTAATATTTCATTTAGATCCCTTAGCTTTCCGGAACAGAAGACTGGTCGAATATCTTTTGTAACGGCCCTTGTGATGCTATCTCGGCACAGTCAACAATGCATATATTGTTTTTTTGTAAATTTTATACCATGCCGAGAAGGAAATGGATTATCCTAGTACTAAAAAAACTTGGGGGAATATTACCAAGAAATACGATTATTATCGCAAAGCGCGCTTAGCGCTGTTTTTTTATCGCCAGCTAGCACTGGATTTCATTGCGGAGATAAAGCGTTAAATCAACGCTTATCTCCAAGGCAATAGAAAAACCAGGGATAGCGGCAAAACCCAGCAATAGCGCAAGAAAATCAGCAATAAATTCTACACGTTAATGAAAAGCTTGCTAAAAGACAGGTGAGGACTTAACTTTACAATTCACCTCCCCCCCATTGACTAGAATGGTTAAGTCAGGTTTTTAGCAGGTGTTAGATTCCAGCGATATTGCTGGTTAGCGCAATTTTTTTTATCGCTTCGCAAGCATTGCTAATGGGGGAAACTGTGTTTGCGACTGTTTTCAGTCGCTTTAAGTTGGGAACATCTATTTTCCATGTCATTAGTGATATATACCGCTGACACGCAAAACGGTCGCTTTCGCCATAAAGCTGTTTCTAGCAGCTGTTAGCGACAGCTTGCTAATAGGGCGATAGAAATATCGCCGCTTTAGCAGCAAAAAGTGCCGCTAAAGTGCCGATAAGGCCCTTGCTAATATCCCCCCCAACCTGCATTTTTAGCGTTACAAACCTTGGATCATGAATTTAAAAATGCCTCTGTGACAGCTTTTTTAAAATATATTTTTAAAGGCCGTAAAACCATTATTGTGTAAATCCGGGTGTCGCATTTGTATTTTAGATTAATATTAAGTACTTTTTGGATTGTGTATTGTACTTTTATGGTCAATTTTTATGTTTACCAAATAAAGTTTTCTGACTGACTGTCTGATAACAGTATGCCCAATGGAGAACTTGTACAGGTGAAATGCAGTGCCACACTTCAGAGAGCTATGAACCTTAGAAATACAGTATAATATTAATATTTAAGTAGGGCCATTATCCTATTTTATTTTAGAAATAGTTTTTATTTGCTTTTAATACATTATTATTCCCACCACATCAGCAAGTACAAGTTCCATAATGTAGTTTAACATAAACATGTAGGTTTGAGGGTGTACGACTGACTACTTCCTGCGGGAGCCTCAATGCATGTGGGATTCAGTGCGCTATGGGACGTCATGTGTGTGGGTAAGCAGGGATGTGGTGTGTGACTCTTGTCTCCGATGTGGCCGGGTATTAACAAGGGGCGCAAACAGTGGTAAAGAGGGGAGGAGGTAGGAAGGAGGGGGGACATGGTAATGAGAAATTATGCTGGTGTCCTGTGTTGGACCAAGAGACTGTGCGCAAGCTCCTCTGGGTGGCATAGATGAGGGGGAAATTCACTCACTAGCGGGTGACTTGTGGGACATATTCCATTTTTGTCATCACAGTGGATGGAGGCCAGCTCGGGTGATGAGAAGGGTATTAAATAAGCTCACTGTAAGTGTTCAGGGGTCACAGGGGCTGTGTCAACATCTTCGCCCAATTGCCAGAAGTGCATGAGAAGACCAGCCCATTGCAGAAAGATAGGTTTATGGCAAATCTGCTGGTCCTCATTATGGAGTGCATCCTCTTCTGCCGCTCCCCATTTACGCAGGGTGCTCCTCCAAGGCTCTATCAGTGGGGTTACTGGTGAAAACCAGTGTAGGGTGATGGTGAGATGTGTCAGCAGTATGCAAGGGCAGCAAACTGTGCTAGTACTTTGTGTTGCTTCCTTCTCTTAAAAATGCTGAGGGAACATGTCTCCCATCCGGATATTTCTCGGATCCCGGTGACCTCCCGGAGCGCGTCATGTATGGAGCGCCAGTAATCCTGGAGGGCCAGAAAGGGTCATAGCAGATTCATGAGCATGGCGTCAATGGTGCGGCAGCGGGGGCATTCTAAATATGTGTTTGGAAAGTATTGGTGGAATTGTCAAGGCATGAGGTATACCCTTTGTAGTATGAAGAACTATATGTTTTTAAACCCTGAATTATGGGAAACTTTCCTCTGGAGTTCGAGTGCATGTTCCCACTCCTTCTCATTAAGGGTCTGTCCAAATCCTTCTTCCCATTTGTGGCGGAGGGGGAGGGGGAAGATAACAGTCAGGCCCTGTTTTGCCTTATGAAGCCAGGTGATGAGGTGGCAACCTGACGCCATGGTCAGAATGGTCTGTAGGACCAGGTGCATCCCAGGTTCCCCTCTGGAAAGGTCCAAGAGGGCGATAGCCTCCTCTCCTCAGCCAGTTGGGCAAAAGGGAGAGGGTCATGTTCCGCAAGTACGGCGATTAACCCATGACTGTACTGCAAACTGCCGCGAAAAAGGCAGACCCTCATAAGAAAGAGGAATTACTTTTTGCACAGAAAATTACAAAAATATAACACCATTATATTGACTACTACATATAACCTATTGGCACCCACTAAAAAGAATGTATTACAATGAAATTCTAACCACAGCATCTATGGGTTACTTTTCACAAAACTAGATCTTTGAAAGATCAATCAGTACACTTGTCTTTACTCATATAAAGAATGCAGAATGCCTGCATACATAAGCAACCTGTTTTTTGGTAGTATGGCAAATGCAAAGTGTCACTATAGCCAAAATAAGACTGAAGACCCAGTTCTATTAAAGAAGATAAAACAAAAGATTAGGACACATATAACATGGTCAACTGAGTTTATAGTCTACATGATAGAGTGCTCCCACCCTAAAAGTTACAAAGAAGCAACAATTTTTCCTATGAAAAAAAATGTATCCTAAAACACCTACAAGCAATCATGGAATAAAGAGCCAAATGTACCTTGTAGAACATCATTTTGACAGAAAGCATCACTGTAAAGAAGAGTATTTCTCTTTATTTCAGATTACAACATATATTACAGATATAGGAGAAGGTTGCCATGAATACACAATGAGAATCAGGATACATAAATAATTTGGAGACTTACCAACTGAGAGGTTTGAATATAGTAGTAATATTTTTTTGACTAGACTGTCATAATAAGAAAATGAATATTCACCCAGCCCGCTTGCTTGGGTATGATTAATGGGATATTTGGAATATAATACATTGCACAAAATATGAACTGTCAGACCAGTGATGTTGTGCTTAAATTAGAACATATATTACCTAGTCATATATATATATATATATATATATATATATATATATATATATATATATATATATATATATATATATATATATATATATATATATATATATATATATATATATATATATATACACACACACACATATTACCTACTGGCGGTCACCAGTAGGTAGTTATAGTTAGGACTTAGTTTCAATAGGAAATCCGCAACATTCTATTGGGAATAACTTTGGCACCGGTTGATGAATCTTTGCGAATTTTTTAAAGAAGATGGCCTGCTCCGCTCCACTCCTTCCTTGGAAGTTTTAGGGGGATTTGTCAAGTGGGGGCTGAGAAAAAAGGGGGGTCCCAAAACTTGGCAAAATGGTAGGGACTGGTACGCAGTACGGTCTTTTGTTTAAATGGTGTAAATTCTTCCAGTAGTTTTTGAGAAAATTGTATTTGAAAAAACGTATATATCTATAGGCGCGCACCGTGCGCGCACCGGTGCTCGCACCTTCCCGTGTGCGAGTGGAATTTTAATTTGCTGTTGGATGTCTGTCAACATTCGAATCGGTGGAAATCAGGAAGTGTTGGCCGCCATCTTGTTTTCGAGGCAGAAGGGAGCCTAAAATAAAAGTGGGAAACATGAAAAGGGGCCCAGGTGGAGTCTCCCTGACCCCCTAGGCCTTCTCAGGGGGTCCCTGAAGGACAAAAAACTCCTTTTTTTTTTAAATCGCGAGGTGCGCGCACCGTGCGCGCACGTCAGAGAGAAAACTGTAAAAAAATACAGTTAAATAATAAGTTAGAGTGTTTAGATGTTGGTTGGCTCTAAAAAGAGCCGTTGTGTTCATTGGGTGTTTTTTGTACCTACAGGTAAGTACCGATGCAGAGTCTAAAGTTTAAAAACGAAGTCTCTATTCCCCTCATCTGTAAAATGTACACCATCTCTCCTATAGATGCCTTGCATGTTTTAACGCAATTTGTTGTGGTATATAGAACCCATACCTCAGTCTCTGAGGAAAGCAGAAACATACTTATTCACATGTTTCCTTGCTTTCGCAATCTGTGGACAAAATTGGTTGGACCAGTTCCATTTTTGCCTTTGGCATATATTAGAATATACCAAGGCAGTTTTTGGAAAAAGTGACATCAATTGCCTAAAGGTGTCCTTTAAAAGCATTTCCAGACCTACCCCAGTCAAAGTGCCAAGGTCATTGCTACCACAGTGCACAATTATGAGGTCAGGGTGTGGTAGATGCATAAAGGATTTTACCAATGGCATCAATTGGTGACATCTCAATCCTCTCTGGCCAATCCACATAATATCCACATTTGGTAAATCAAGGTTGTGAAAGCATCTATTTGCTACATACCTTTCACTCCAGAAAATATAGCTATGTCCTACTATCCAGACTTTCAGCATCTTGAAGGCAGATGTGGTTGTACTCAGATGGGTTGTTGGAATGAAATGGCAGTTTGAAAGTAGGAGTTTAGAAAAAAAGTGGTTGAGATTCAGTGCATTTGAAATAATTGGTGGTTTCTGATAATTTAAGATTGAAAACTAGTGTGCATCCTACTGTTTTTTTTTTTAAAGTAATAATACTATTGGTTTAGAAAAAGTCATTGAAAAGAACATTGCACAGGATAAGCTGAAATATTGAGAAGTCAAACACACTTGCTGGCTTGGTTTGCAACATTGAGAGATGAACTTTTAACCTTTTGAGTTCAGATAGGTGTTCTATGGAGAGTTGCCATTGTAACAGGCAGAGAGAGCAGTGGGGGAAGGTTGAACATTATGTGAGTTTGAAAGTGTTGAAATGTACAACCAATTAAAATGTTAGTTTGGTTTTGAATTTGTGTGGGAAGAAATTTGATTGGGTATGTACAGAGATATGTGTGTTTAATGAGAGGGAACGAGGGCCATTTGTGGTTGCAGTGTCTGAGGTACATTTCAGAGATTCTGCTGAAGAAAATCTGGTGTGTTTTTGGCACTGTTCTCAATCTTCAAAAGCATTTTTAAAGGTGAGGTATTAATTTGTGAGGGAATATATGTTGTGTATT